>NC_054080.1:48927748-49230998 GCF_017639655.2 Falco naumanni | reverse complement strand
ATAACTGGCTGTATGACAAGTTGTAGTGCCACACTCAGTTTGGACAGCTTTGCTTTCTGCCCTGTTCCATTTTTTCCGTATGACTGCATACAGAAGACTAGAAAACCAAGGCAAATGCAATTAAGTCCCTGAATAATATGTCTCAGTGATTTACTTTTCCGTCAGAGTGAGTCTCAGTACCTATCTTACATATGTCATATTTTGAGGCCCCGAGTTCATCCAGCTTCAAGACTCCTAGGGGACGCTTCCCTAAGAAGGTTCTCCCTGCAAAGAAAGCAATACATAAAATATTCCCATACTGCAAAACAATTGAGGACATCAGGTACGCCTGTCCAAAGAAATGATGGAACCATCTCACCAGGCCTGTGCAGCTCAGCCTCTAAGTAAAAGCCACAGTGAGCTCTCATCACTGTGAGATCACACTGCATTGCACCTCAAAGGTACAAGGACAACCATGACCAAAAATAAGGACACCAAACCATAAATTTATGCAAAATTCTGCTTGTGTGCAGCACTCTGCTCTCACCTGATCTGTGTGATATTTATGACACATTGGAGCACCTCCTCAATACCTGTTAGAGGCAGAGACAACGAGTGGAAGGTAAGGAGCAGGGACCAGCCTGCATGCTGTGACATCCAGCCCCTTCCTCCCTCACATCACTGAAACAGGACATGGGTGTGACCGCTCATCTTGGCTATCTGCTGTAACTGTCTTGGTTGATAAATATGCATAGGGCAGAAATCCTTCTGCAAATTAACACTTTACACCCAGGAGACTAGGAGAAGAAGGAAAAATGACACCTTAGCACAGGCAGTCCTGACGATGACTGCTTTGCTTTTTGAGACTCTCATTCATGGTGCTAGCAGGTGAGCAGGTAAGGCAAGCTGCAGTGTCTCTCAGGCTGCTGTTCCCAGCTGGGTGGAACTGCAGATGAAGGTTAGAGAAGAGGAAAAATGGGCCATGTATCTTTGAAGAAAAGGGAAATAAACAAACCTGTGTACAGTG
The DNA here is from genome assembly GCF_017639655.2 of Falco naumanni. Classification (NCBI taxonomy): domain Eukaryota; kingdom Metazoa; phylum Chordata; class Aves; order Falconiformes; family Falconidae; genus Falco; species Falco naumanni. Next base: position 49,229,992 of record NC_054080.1, on the reverse strand, counting down.
AGAAATAAAGTATTAATCACAGTTGGAAATAATGTGTTGTCCTGAGGGAAAAAAAGAAGAAAAGAAAAAACAAGGGGGAGGGGGGGGGGGGGGGGGGGGGGGCGGGATATGTTTTGAACTTCACCCAACCAAATATTAAAGAAACAAGATAATTTAAGATTAAATGATTTATAGGCTTCTAGCAGTTCCCATTGCTATTTCCCTTGAATCTCTCAACTCTGGGGTTTTCTTGGAGTTGCAGGTGCTGACAGCTCTAAGAAAGGCTACCTGCTTTCCAGTGTGTCTGTGTAAGAAAGGCTTTTTCTATAGAGTGAATGAGGAGTTTTGTAAGACAAGAAAGAAAAAGTACATAAAAGGAGAAAAAGAGCAAATCAAGATGTTTGCTTGAAGTGCATGCATATTTCTTCTGATGTATTCAACTGCTAAACAGCTGACAGACTTGCTGTGACACTTGACCTTCCAACTATTCTTCACTCTACAATCCTATTCTTCAGAAAAGCACAGTTTGAAGGAATTCCGTCAACCTATGTACATTTTCCTTTCTTCTCAGAGAAAGAGGTATTGTTGGTGCCCGTTGTGATATTTCAAAAACATTAGCTCTCAGCTTTTGAACAAATATTTTTGAGAGTGCCAGAGGTTCTAACTCCACAAAGGGAGATTAAATGAAATTCAGAAAAGGTTTTGTGCTCTGTCAAGAACACACACACACATCTTACAGAAATACATACCACAGGACAAAAAAAAGCTAAAGATAAAAAGGAATGTTGTATTCAAATCAGAAATAAACCTTAACTATAGAACAAGAAACCCTGTTGAATTTATTCCAACAAAGCTGAGTCTAGTATAACAATACAACCTAAGTTTCAGGGAAGTACATCTCTGGTTAGTATAAGATGTCAGAATGCAGGATATCAGCCTACAGCTGAGTGATACAGGATGCAACAGAGGAGAAACTTAAATCTTAGAGGTGTAGTAGCTGAAAGGACACAACCATTTTTCTACATACCTCAGACCTGGACTTGACCCCAAGAAAGAGTATCCCACCAAACCAATAATTAACAAAGAGGAGCAGCGCTGAGAACAAAGACCGTACTTTCTTCCAAACATCATAATAGTAATTAACTACAGATAGCATAGGGAGACTTGCAGAAATTATTTACAAATGCCATCCCCATATTGAAGACCCAGGCCCACACCACATGGGTGGCTTACATTTCTGAAGTCAATAGGAGTGCTCACATGGTGCATCATAATATAAGGGAGGCAAGGTTTGCAGGGAGAGATACCGTTTTTCTTTAGCTAGCTGATGAATGTGATGTTCCAAGTTTTGCCTGCACATGCCCTTGCAAATAGGCATTTGCAAGACAAGATTCTAACAACACATCAGGTAACTTCAACAGTGTTAAAAGATATTGGTAATAATGGGACTAAGAATTCAAAATGTCTATCTGTGAGTTTAAGAATGACATTAGTTAGGGAACATATGAACTGAAGAAAAACAAGATAAAGAGAGACAAGTCTGTAATGTAACTGCAAAGGCATATTAAGATGCAGTGGCAAGTGGCAAGATCCAGATGGCAAGTACATAGAAAGAACGCTAGAAGGGAGAAGATTGCTATCTGAATGGGACAATTGGAGATGACATTCCCCAAGAGGCAGACTTCCAGGCCACTGAAACGTTAGTGTTTCACTCTGGTTTACCTGTGTGAATACTGCTAAACTGAAGGATTTCTAAGTTAAGCTAGTTCCACAGAGCAGCTCTATGGTAAGTGTGGACAAAGTTTTCCCTTCTAAATCACTTTGGAAATTTAAGAACCATAGATCCCTTCTATGCCAGCAGCTGTAGACATCTGATTTCTTTCTTTGATGAGCAGGTTTCTTGGAGAAATAGAGTAGAACGTTTTTGGATTCAAACACAGTATATGAGAACAAAAGGATGAATAGGATGCAAATTTGGTTCTTTCTCTTGAGTAATATGAGGTTACACTGATTCAATTTTGAGCTGCCTTATCTTGGTTCATCTGAGTATACTATGAAGAAAGGGATCATATTTACATGCCAGAAATAGTAGAATGATTTTTCTTCTTTTCTTTTGGCAACCAGTCCCTAACTCAGTGATCTCACAAAATAAGTTTTGAGTGTTTTTGAAAATGATCTAATTGAATTAACTTTGGCTTAGCATCCCATGTAACATACTGGAAGAGACCAATATGATTGCAAAAAAGCTCCAGATGGATAGAACAGTGAAAAAGGAGCTACAAATTTTAGTGGGGAAAGAGAACATTTATGTGTGGAACCCATTTAATACAAACCTTTCAGTTTATTCACCACAGTGAGAATTAAATGTTTTCATGACAAGCAACGTGGAAATATTCAGCACAGTAGCAATGCACAGATAAAACAGATTTGACAGACAAAGACATGACTAAATCTGACTACTTATTTTGGAGATCAGCTGACTACAACAATTCAGTCTGTACATGCATGCTGATGATGTACTAATACCTAACTTTATTCTTAATAATGTTCTAGAAAAACACTCACACTGTGCCTTTAAAGGGTGCCTTCTCTGCTCCACAGCTGCTAGTAGAAATAACCTCTCCAGAAGGCTCTGAACCCAGAGGCTTTTCACCACCCTCACAGAAGTTTTATTTTATATAATTGAAAAAACATTCCTGGCAAATAATATGCATATTTTTTTATCTGTATCCATAGGCAGACTGACATGATGTCCAACTCATACACCTTTCTTGCTTTTTTCCAGGGGAACTGGCGTCAGCTGCTTAAAAACTACAATATAAAACTAATAGTTAATTGGGAATGCTAGCTTAGACAAAGAATTAAGGAGACAGGCAGATAAGAAATCACAGAACTTCCATAAAACATCACAGAAACACACAGAGGCATATAATGTAATTATCATATTGTACGATCTTTGATGTGGAGACTTTATGTTTTACCCTACTCCTTCAACGGAAAAAAAATGTGCATCTTGTTACTACTTTTATAAAAAATACTTCTTCTGGTGCCAGATAATAACAGCACTTCAGGCGACCACGCCTGACCAGAAATTGGTTTACAACCTCCTGTGCTTGATTTTTGTGACCTTTGACTTGCCAGCTTTTCTTTTGTTTAAGCTGACCTCTGCAATGGAAGGTACCTTCCACCCTGAAAGGACAAGCTAAAGGGGCGTGCAGCCATTTAGACTCTATCCCAGTCATTTTGTCCTGAAAGAATCCATGCCACTGAAGGGTTGCTGCTCCCTCAACAGTCAGCTGCATTATGTTTCCAGTGAGTCATGATTTAAGCTGCACATGCAACAGTTCTGGCCAGGGTAGGTGGGATATTCCAGTTCAGTATTTTCTTAAAGAATGTCCCAAATGCTATTGAATGCAGAGCAGTACCGTATTATTAACAAGTCTTCTTCTTAACAGTAGGTGAGTGTTGGAGCTACTGCAGCTGCTCAGTACAGCACACAAAACCACAACAGTTGTGGCAATTAACACTGACTACTCAGTCCCTATGGTTTAATCAGTAATGAGAATAAACCTCAGTGATAGCCATGCTGTAGCCTTAGTGATCTAAAGAAACACTATGGAAAACAAGTTTTTTAGGTAAGTATTTTGTTACATTAACTAGTGTCACTGAAAAAAAGTCCTCCAGCTTGTGGACCTCAAAATCATCCTTCAGATGGCGGGTTTAAAACTGCTTACATTTTTGTCTAATAACCATGGATGTTATTCATTCTAATAAAACACATCCCCACCACCCAAAAAGTTTGTCTTGTAAAAATGTTCTTTGCATTATTCTGGCTCATGAAACTCCCTTGATTTGTCCAAGCACTCTCAACACCACAAAGATCACTGGAATCCCTTTGGACTTTCTGCTAAAATAACATACTCTGTCATAGTGAGGCGTGGCTTACAGACAAAAAGTAGCATCTTTTATTGGACTGACCGATGCAGCTGAGGAAGAATACCAACTACAGAGAAGTTATTTGGCATGTAGATGTTGCTCAGGGTGCCTGTCTTGATAAATCAGATACAACATGATCCTTCTACTTAGGAAAAGGATTCTGAATGCCATTATAATCAACCATAAGCAGTGTCACTTTTATTCATCTATCAACATCCCTCAGTAGTGCTTGGACTGACTACGTCAACATGTCATTGTTGCTTTGGTACTTACTCTCAAAGGGAATTTTGTATGGAATCCTCATTTCCATACTATTGCACTGGCACATAATGTGTGTTTTATTTATATTCACCCTCAGACTTTTTTTCTGAACATTTCACAAGCATTTACCTTACTGCACTCCAAAGAGTCACGAAAGTAGCTTTGGTGTTCCCCTAATCACAGAAGTAGAGAGAGAGATTCAGTAATACGCCTCAAGTCACAACCTAAACCCATGACAGAGCTGAAAACAAAACCTATATTCTCCTGGCTGGCTCTCCAAGTCCCTACAGACATGTCATTAAGGCTGCTTTGCAACCAAAGGTAAGATTGCAGCAGAAACAGAAACACACAAATTCACTTGAGTCTGGTTAAGTTAACCAGTTAAGTCTGGTTTAAGTCTGGTTTAAGTTTAGTCTGCTTAAATCTAGGAACTCCATCATGAACTTTAGCAAAGGCAGTGCATGTCAGCTATAGACTATGAGTGGTTATTTATATTGCTAGCTTGCACTGGTGTCTCTGGTGCAGTACATTCCATGCTGCTTACAGAAAAACAAGCAGAAACTGTCTTTCTGGCTGCGGCTATACACAGCTGCAGTCCACTCCTACGTTTGATGTGCACCTTACAAATAGAGCTTGAGCTAATCTGTCTACCCCAAGATTAATACTTATTTTCCATCCACCTCTCATGGAGAATGAATCTATAAAGCAGATTTTTCAAACGTTTGGTTTTTCAAGCACACTGTTCCTGTCACATCTTACGCAGCATTACAGCAACTACCTAGTTAATGATGGGTGAGCTGTGAATGGCTGTTGTTCAGTATCAGAGGGACTCTGTGGCAAATCCACAGTTAACAACTATCTGTCACATGGGCTGAGAATGAATGAATTGCTTTGCAATTTCTCTTGGTACCATTGCATGTAAAAGCAGTTGTAAAAGACACAACTGCCTGGAAGGAGCATCAGCCAGGGAAGTCCTTTATGGGGAAAGCCCTGGACAAGAAAGAAAGTCACACTCAGTAGTCGTAACAAGAAAAGAACCAGACTGACCAGAACTGAATGTACTGGGCTTGCTCACCTCTTTGCCAGTGTTCATTTGCATTGACACCATGCATTTTCTCAACAAGTTTTCTCTGGAGCTGCAACCGAGTGCTGGATCCAGGAATACATCCCAGGCAAGACACTGCAGGCTTCTTTCTGTCAGCCTTGAAAGCACCACTGACAAGATAATTCAGGCTTCAGCACATATTCTTCTGTTGCCTTGCACTTCACTCCTCATCAGGAAGCATAATCCAGGAAAGGGAATGGGTGTTGGTGATATTTTCCTTTTGCATATTCATCCATCTACAACACCAAACCCTTTAATGGATAGCTACTCAAAGCTGGATGATTTTGCCTTTGAACTTACTCCTGGCATGCCAAAAAATTTTTAGACGTTCAGGTGATTTAGTCTTTCCTCTGGAGACCCTGAGTGCAGCTCCTAATTGGAATAGAAATATTTGACATCTGTCACTTCTCAAGTGCTCCCGCTACATAGAGATGGGGAAGCAAAGAAGAAAGAAAAGAAGAAGATTGTGGTGGTGGCAGGAGGAAGCTGGGATCAACAGTCAAATTCCTTTTCATTTTATCGCCCTGGTCATCTTGTACATTTTTATCTGGTCTGGCAGTGTAAAGGGTGGGAGTCACCATTAGTGTGTAGAGTCTAAATGAAAATTTGAAGTCAGATGAGGCTTGCTAATGTTAGTGAAACTTTGGCTAAGCAATTTGAGCACGGGGGGAAATGTCCTAAAAAGCAGTTTCTTCCTGATTTCATGACTTTCAACCAATGGGACCATTAACACTGTACCCACCACTTCCTTCATGTAGTACCCTTAGCAACAAACTAGGCAGGCCCAGAAACGTGGTATGTCTGTTTGGAATGGTGGCTAATGACTCACAAGCAAAAGAGGACTCTATAGAGGGAGTAAGCCAGAGGCTGCCACCAAATAGTTACTCCAATTTACTCACACTTAAGAATTTCAGTTGGGAGACATAAAGCATAAATCAGACCCTTCTGGAAATGAGAGCAGAAAGAACAGGGTGAAAACTTACTGTTTCTTACCAGCAGACTTTGCTCTAGTCTGCATTTGAAATTATTCCTTCTTTAGTGTAGGATTATAGATGCACTAACAGCAAAATTGTGATTCAGTCAAGTCTCCCAATATCTAGGATTCATTTTAAGTGTAATTTGGGAATATGTTGATGGCTTTATGATAGCATGGTACCCATTCAAATTATTATTAAACTCATACCTGCAAAGACTTGTGAAGAAAGAAGAGTAATTTTCTGCAAAAGATGTTGCTTGTGATTGTTCCTTTAGCAATTTTTCATTTAGAAGCATCTTGCTGTGCACTAAGGCATCAAATAAATCAGAGCTCACTAGTGTGTACTCTATTGAGAACTGAACATTGAGTAGTTCAGTAGCTAACATTGTGTCCCCTTTGACTGAGAAGGATTTTGGTCACACATCGTAAGGGTGGTTGTATTCCTTAAGGATAGTGACAGTATTCGAATACTTGCTGTAATGCAGAAGTAATTTTCTTTGTTTCTCAGTTACCTGTTAACCCTGTTACAATGAATCTCCAGTCTTTTTTTCTTGATGATGAGTAAAAGCATCCAATCATCTTTCTGGCAGAAATGGTGGTACAATGGGAAGGAAAACCTCAGCTTTATTAAAATCTCAGGGTCATATAAAAGCAACTCCCATGGTGTATTGGCTCCCAAATTGGTTTGTATAAATGGCACTGCATGGCACCATGCTGGAGGACCTCAGGTTCAACCATAGCAATTCCCCATTGCACCACAGAGGATTTTTACAGTGTGTTTTTGTTCTGTTCACCAGTGTGGTGGTTTGACCCTGGCTGCATGCCAGGTGCCCACCAGAAACACTGTCACTCCCCTCTTCAACCAGATAGGGCAGGGAAAGGCTCGTGGGTCAAGATAAGGGCAGGGAGATTGGTCAGCGTTTACCATCATGGGCAAAAAAATGGACTTGGGGAAATCAGTTTAATTTCTTACCATTCAAATTGGAGTACAATAATAAGAATTAAAATCAAAACTTAGAAAAACACCTTCCCCTCACCCAGCCCGTCTTCCCAGACTTAACATCATGTCTGATTTCTCTGCTTCCTCCCCAAGTGGTACAGGGGGATGGGGAATGGGGGTTACAGTCAGTTCATCACACATTGTGTCCGCTGCTCCTTCCTCCTGACACTCTTCCCCTTCCCCAGTGTGGGATCCCTCCCACAGGAGATGGTTCTTCATGAACTTCTCCAACATGTGTCCTTCCCATGGGCTGCAGTTCTTCACAGACTGCTCCAGCATGAGTCCCTTCCATAGGGTTCAGTCCTTCAGGAACAGGCTGTTCCAGCATGGGTCCACAAGTCCTGCCAGCAAACCTGCTCCAGCACAGGCTTCCCACATGTCACAGCCTCCTATGAGCATCTGCCTGCTCCAGTGTGGGGTCTTCCATGGGCTGCAAGTGGATATTTGCTCCACCATGGACCTCCGTGTGCAGCAGGGGGACAGCCTGCCTCACCACAGGCTGCAGGGGAATCTCTGCTCCAGAACCTGGAGCACCTCCTCCACTTCCTTCTGCACTGACCTGGGTGTCTGCAGAGTTGCTGCTCTCACATATTCTCACTCCTTTCTTACAATGCAATTTGTTGCGCAGTTCTTCCCCACCCCCCCGCACCCACCCCACCCTACTTCTTAAATATATTATCACAGAGGTGCTACGACTGTCACTGATGGTCTTGGCCTTGGCCAGCAGCAGGTCCATTTTGGATCTGGCTGGCACTGGTTCCATCGGACATGCAGGAAGCTTCTAGCAGCTTCTCACAGAAGCCACTCCTGTTCCACTCCTGCTACCAAAACCTTGCCATAAAAACCCACTACAATAGCCAGTGGAAAGGATGTGAGATCAGGTTTCAGTGGTTGTTGTCATCTCCTAGACACTTCTAGCAGATGTGCTGGGGATGTGTGGTGAGCATTCATGAGGCTGGTGCTTACATCCAGATGCCTGAGATCTTTGAGCGAGAGCTTCATCCACATGGCTCCCTTTGGTTAAGGGGAAAATGTGCTATGTGTGTTATTCTTTCAACAGAGGTTTTTTTTGAATCTCTGGTATCATGATCTTTTGGAGGAATGGGTAAGAAAAGCAATTTCTGCCTGGAAGCAGGTCTCTAGCCATCAGCCCTTCTTTTCACCTCTACATCCCCAAGAGAGTGGAAGGGCAAGAGCACAGGAGCAGGCTGCATAAGCCTCAGAGCTGCATTCAGTAGGCTTGTGCCAGTCCCTGGCAAGGAGCATCATGCTTAGCACTGCCTGCTTCTCCATCACCTTCTCATGCTACCACCTTTCTGCCTATCTCAATCCAGTCTTTAAGTCTGATATGCTCTTCCTGAGACAAAGCAGAAGGTCCTTCACCCTCATGCCCAAGATTTGGAACGAAAATCATCTGCCCACACAGGCTGGAAGTCAGCTGAACTGACAACATGTGTTGTGACTGCTTGTTACTGTTAGCATTCGTCTTCCTCACCTCTGTCTTCATATCCCTCCTTTGAATGCAGACCCCTTGGGGAACTTGCAGCTTGCCCATCCAGTGTGAAATGTTTTGCTTGCTACACAGCATCAAGAACAGAATATGTAAGTAGGCTGAGGGAGAGCATGGACTTATCACATTATCCTATTTTTCCATGTTTATTTTGTTTGTATTTATTTATTATTTATCTTCACTGAATCCCAGACTGAGATCCGGTAAACATCCTTGGGCACCTTCCAGCTTCACTTCTTCAAGCACATCTCTTGTACTGTACATCAGGGATTTTTTGAACAACGTTTCTTCCCCTACATAGGCCACAGACAGACTAGGTGAGGCACATGGGGACCAAAACTCTCTCTTCCAATATTCCTGGTAACAGATCTGAGTTTATTCCGAACAGTAGCTCATCTTTGTGTTACTATTTTTAAGGTCCCTCCCTTCACATGGAACTGTGAATACAGTTGTAGCACTTTCCAGTGCAGGCTGCCTCACTGGCAAATGAGAATGGTCTTGCTACTTCTACATAAATGGATTTAATTACATTATTATAATCTGTTATTAGTAAAAGGCCTCAGCAGAAAAGCCTGACACTTCCTTAAGCTTCAGTCCAACAGCAAAGCTGCTTTTCTAAGCCTACATTGCAGAGGATAGGAATTTCACATGTCTAGACTGTGCTGTGCAAGAATTTCACAAGCGGAGAGTGCCATAATTCAAATACCCATCAACAGTGTAATAAAGTAGATTTGAAGTACGGTTTTGACCAAGTAACATTATACAGTATTTTTTGTCCAACAATTGAGACTGGAAAGGCAATCACTTTCCCACTGAAACTGATCACAGAGAAAACACTTATGTGTTAATAGCACAATTTTGTCAGGAATGCATCACTAATATTGTCATCCATACCGTGTGTTCAACAAAATCACACCATGAAGGCTCTTGGCAGGAGCTATGCTGCAGGAAGTACCATCTTCACTAGCAAAAGTATATATACAATCTGAGTTCTATATATGATTTTAAACAATTGGGAAAGTTTGTGAAAACTCAGGTGCCTCAGCCATTCAACATTATATTTAGACATCAAAAAATGTGACCTGACTTCTAAAGGTGCTGAGCAAAGCACCTCCAACTGCAGTCAATTAGTGGCATATGTAATTTAAAAGTGTATCCTGACTACACAGAAACAAAAATGCAGTTGGTCATGTTATGAGCTAGCACATAAGCTTTATGCCAGTTGAGAGCCCACCCTGATATTTAAAGTGATTTTGCTGTAACTGCGCCTGGTTTTAGGTGGATCTCAAGGCCCACTTGCATTTTTGCATGCCCTCTTTCAAGCACAGGATAAGCCCACCATCCAAAGGAGCTTCTTGTCCATTTTACAGCCATGGTTTTGTTTTTAGGCAGTTTAAATGTTTCAGGCCTATAGCACCCCTGAATATGAACCGGTAGTAGAGTTTTCACGCCCGTAGTGTAAGCGTCGTCATTCAGTAAGCTGAAAATATTAAGAAGAAAAAGAAAGGATTTTTGTGTGATCTAAAAGCACCATGGCATGCACTGAACCTGCACTGGGTATTCCAGAAACACAGGCAAACAGGACCCTTAAAAGAAATTACTTCACCAGTCATCAGAAAAACAGGAACATCACCGATATCTTCCTAAAACAAATCTCTGTGTGTGTGCGCTTTTGCTGTTTATCTGCAGAACAGAGACATGGATAAACCTCAGAAATGTTATTTCAGTAGCAACCTTTGGAAAACGGTTTCTAAAAATAAAACTAAACATAAAATTCTGAAAATACATTCAAATATGGATAGTCAAGGCGGAAAAAAATCTACTTCTTTTTTTCCCCACAAGAAAAAACCCTTTACTAACAAGTTAAGTTTTGCAGCTCACAGCTTCTCCTGTATTTCAGTCCTTTTCAGCTGAGTGAACAAGTTAGAAGAGAAAGGAGCTATTTCACTTACACTGCTCCTGTATCCTCATGTAGACATCCACCTATACCACTTCAAGCAAAGACAATATAGAGAACGTCCATTTACGCTGCAGATTTTCTTAGCTGAAAGCTCCTAGCAGTTTTTCTCTTGCAGCATTCTAATAAAAAATAGGAAGGAAAGGGCGTTATCTATCTCATAACACCATCTTTTCTTCAAATTCCAAACATAAACCATGTCTGGCTTCTATTACTTCTTGTGCCTTTGCATTCTTTATAGATGTTGCATCTCTAGAAATACTCCTTTCAAAATATTCACTCTGTTTTGATTTTTTTTCCAGAAATGAGTTTTTAATTTTAATCTCATTTTTCCTGGAGTTTAAAGGGAAGTATCTAAGATGACCTAGCATAATGACTGGGTGTTTTGTAAACATACACACAGAGAGGAGGAAGTGTTGGCAAATAACAATGCAGGCTGGAACACAAATAAAAGTAGTCTCAAAACTAGTATAAATATATAGTTACCAGCTTCAAAGAAAAGCGATCAGGTTTAAAATCAAATACTGTTTGATTTTTAAATCAAAATTTAAATCAAATACTGTTAAAATGTTATAAGATTTTTTATAATACTGTCCTCAGACCGACATGCTCCATATGTACAGCAGAAGTGTATTTCCAAACATTTCCAGTCATATTAAACAACCTGAGTCCAAAAGTAAGGAGAAAGTTGAAGGAAATGAGATTACTGGAAATGGTCATGATGACGATCAGAAACTGGACTATGGTAAAAGACAAGGACTGTTTTAAGAAGAGTAGCTCCCGTGCAGATAATTAAGACAGAATTAAGTGGGGAAAAAAATAACATATTAAGAATGGTTTAGATCAGGTATCCTCAAACTTTTTAACTGGGGGGCCGGCGCGCGGATGCAGTGGCAGGCAGCCATCTGCGGCTGCTTGGTTTCCCCCCCCCAACCCCCGGCGGGGGGGGGGGGGGGGGGGGGGGGGGGGGCGGGGGGGTCTGTAAATACCGGGGGGCTGTATCTGGCCCGTGGGCCATAGCTTGAGGACCCCTGGTTTAGAGGATGACAATTTTTTTTCTGTGTAAGTCACCAAGTTTCAAAAGCTAATTTTCTTAATTGACCCAAAAGTAAAATCTTTCAAATGCTTTTGTGAAATACAGCCATAAAGAAAGCTGCATTGTCAGTTATAAACCACCAGATGTTTGATTCAGGTCCCTCTGCCTTTTCACTCTCATAAGAAAGAACCAATAAGACCAGCACCTTGAAACTTCTACTGTTGAACATTTGACTGTAAATGATGGGTGTAGATGTTCATACTTTAAAACAATTAGATTACTAGAAAAACAGTAATATGCTGTCAAGAATACAGTCTGCAACCCATTTACAGAACGAAAGTGAAAAACAAAGACAAATGGCTGCTCAGTATCACAGAGAAAGTCTTTTGAACCCAAATCTCCAAACAATACAGTGATTCAATTATAATAACAAACATATTCCCATTGTCCCCAAAACTGATGAAGGTGCTGGAAGAGCACATCATTTTTCTTAAAAGCTGCTGACTAATGTAAGAATTATCACTTTCTGTTAAAGTGTTTCAGATCTGTCCCTAAGAAACATATTATTTATGCTCCGCAAGAGAATTTATTGTTAACCACAGGGTCAGCAGCAAAATGGCGCACCATCAAAATACCTCTGTGAGTGTGAAGAAAGATTTCACCACATATATTTCTGGAGGGTACAAGGACATAAAGGTAGAACTTGACCTCAGCAGTAGTAATATATGGGAAGCTTGAAAAACGAGTGCTTTCTCACCAGGCTGTCTAATGACAGATACCTTGCTGAGACAGTGTGATCTTACAGTATGCTGGCTTCTTAAGAAGAGAACTACAAAGCGTCCCAGATACAGATACCTTTAACTCATCACCTGCTTGACTCTTGAGGTAAAGTGTAGTAAGATTTTTTCTAAGAAGAGTAAGCAGGAACTTTTTCAGCCAGCTAACTGGGGATGATAAATGATTTTTTTCTGTCTCACACGAACATGGTGGACAGGGTGAGGGTGCAGAAGGCGAACCCTCAGGTAAGGGCTACATTTCAGTTCTGTGAGCACTGCACTGTGATATCCCTGCCTGTTGCCACCCAGGCAAGGGCAATGGGTTTGCAAAACAGCAGTATAGCTGAGCCTGCACTGTAAGAGGTGAAGCAGCCACCTGCGTCCCTTCTCCAAAAGGAACAGTTAGCTGTGGCAATCCCAGCACCCGAGGTCATACCCACAGCATGCTCCTGCTGTTGCCAGCTCACTGCATGGAGTCTGACCCAGTGACTCACAGAAACTCCCACTCAAACTGAGCACTTGTTAATTGACTGAATTTCCCAAACTGAACAGAAGTCTCAGACTTTCAGAGTTAGTCCCCTCCTCTCTGCTCCATGGCAATGGTCACTCTCCCTCACTTATTTCAAGCCATTCAGGTCTAGCCACCACCAGTTTTCAAGAGCAAAGATTTAGCAAAAATTGCTAATCAAACTTCATTCCCAGAAGTTAGTTCACTAAATGGCAAAGCCTCCTTCCTTGTCCCTAAGAGACCACCCTTGTTTCAAAGGGCAAACAAATTAAGAGATTCCCCATTTGTCTGCAGGAAACACTCTGAATCCTGTCAGCACAGATTGGAGACAATACTGTTGAAATATTGACAGCACATACTACTGGAAGCTTTGTTTTCCATCTTAACCACATATTTTGTCAACTCATTCAGAGGTAAGTCTAATTTTGACAGTTTTAGGCTTACTATATTACGTTAATTTTCATTGCCTACCGGATGTAAGAGATCTATGTCTACTCTTTCTGTGTCCTGTAACTTACCTTCATATTCTAGCCAGTGAGGATGTGTGAAAAGAATTATAATTCACTGTAACCATCCCATCCACAATGTTTTCCCTGAGCTGCCCTTCACGAGAGCAGTCCCCAACTACTCTTTCTAACTTATGGCAGTCCTCTTCCATCCCAAATCTTGCAATTCAAACTCAGTCATATCTCCCACTGAAATCACAGTTGTTTTTGATGAAGAAAGGTCATGCAGTCTGGCCCAGGTTTAAAAAATTAATCGTTAAAATCTGAATTAATTAGAGGGAGGAGAGGGTGTTTTAAATTGCCCGTTATGTAGGCAGATCCTCCAAAGTGTTCACCTTTTTGAAACACATGTGGCTTTTATGTTTCTGTTCAGGAGCTGGAACTGCTGCCATTTTGTGAAATTGGGTTAATGCAGTCATCTACAAAAAAGATACCAAACTGGTTCATGGGAACTTATTTTAGATTAAAGGAAAACAAAGCAATAGCCTTTAAAAGATCATTCAGGGGGAAAAAAGCCAGCAGATTGCTTTTTGTATGCAAGAATTTCATGATGCTATTTTCTTTAATTTCCATGAACAACATATCATCTAACCTTTTTTATCTCCTGTCAGCTCTGCAGAATACCAGACCTAGGAAAGAAATCCAGGCCAGCAGGCAGAACATAATGTTGATCATGCAAACCTGATTAAAAGCAGAAAAATTAGAAGACTCTAAAAGCAGAAAGAATGGCAAAAATCAAAGCAAAAGAGAAAAACATTTTGTCAGGTCTTGGCAATGAATAAAGTTGAGATACTTAGTTCAGGATTAGCAGACAGTCAGGGTTTAAAAAGTGGGAAAACCAATAGAATCTGATCTCAGTTGGAGACGAGGACAAAACATAGGGAAAGACAAGGAACCATGTTTAAACTGGGCTGACGGGACTTATCTTATGAGAAAGTGGCACAAAGAAACAGAAGTGCCGGGAGACCAGATTAGATTTTGGACTGGAATAACAGAACGGCTGTTCTCATCTTTACTTGTTTGGGAATCTGAAAACTCAGATGGGCATTGAGCAAGCAGGGCTCAGACAGGGATATTGAAGCTGGGATTCTGTCAATCTCAGCTCAAGATTTCAAGGGCATCAGAGGCTCTGGTTACAAGACAGTGTCAGCCCTGGCAAATCAGGGGCAGTTGGAGATTTCATTTTTAAACTTTGCTTTTTCTTCCCTGTCCCAGCAGCACTCACTGATTATCACTAGTTCACATGGGCTTATGTTTATGCCTCTGAAATAGTGTGTCACAAACTTCCCTGGATCAGAACAAAATGACTGAGTTGAATCAGTAGAGGTGACAGCTGAAAGCCATCTTTCTGCACTGATTTCCTTCCATAGCAATTCGAGGTTGTCACTGTCAGCTCTCAAATTGCTTTGCAAAACTCATAGTCTTTCATTGCTATAGCAAAAATCACATTGCTAGTAGCATTGTTATAAATTTCGGCCATGAAACAACAGTCACTGTAAGGCACAGAGTCTTCCTCATCCCACTTGCAGCCCAGAGAAACACTGAGCAAAAAGCAAAGCTGTATGTGCTGAAGGAATTAGCTCAAAACAGCAGTCACATGAATTGTCTGAAATTCTTGATGGAAATTGGTCTGACTTTGCAAGCCAGTTTGTCAAAAATGCAAAGGAAGCACTGGGTCTGCAATTAACAGAGAAGAGTTGTGTGTTTGTGTGTGTATGTATCTGATGTGCACTTGTGTGTGTACAGTGGAAGATGCCTAGCTTGGTACCAACATAAGCTGTTTACCTTCGCAGGGGCCCACACTGGGAAACAGGCAGCAGAAAAGGAAACACAACGGCTTTCTAAAGAACAAAATGTGTTGGTCAAGATGAACGGATGCACACAACAAATTTCACTAACACTGATCATAATGCTGAGTTATCAGCTGTGCTACAGAAGTTTTTCTCCCTTGGCCTTTACCCAGGAGAAAAGACCAGGTATTTCTCAACGCACATTCATTTAAACAATTGCTTGCAAATTCGAAGCAGTTCATACGACTAAGCTGCTGATGCAAAAGCATTGCCTTCAACTAAGGTTCCCAGTGCTTATGGTATCAAAATCATTCCAACCCTTTAAACACAGCAGATATTGACATTAATGCAAGCCTGGAGCGTGTCAGTTTGCTTCTGTCTAGTGACCGGCAGCTCTGCAGACCACCAATACTGGTGTTTGAAGAGACTGGAGTAAGGCGAGAGACGACCTAACAACTCTGACACATATGCCTGCTGACAGTAGGTTCACCTTCTTTGATGTCAACCAAGGTGTGATAGACCCCAACTTAGCTGATCAGGCAAATGGTTACCATCTGTATACAGGATTAAAATATGCATTTGACAGGGGGAGGGAGTCTGCTCTCTTGTAAAATTCTGAGTAAGTTTTCCTGAAAAAGGAAATTTACATTTTTCCCTCAAGTAAATGTTAGTTTGTTTTTCCTTTGTAATACAATATTAATATTTCATTATGTTATTCTTCATGTATCAGATGAAATGAGTCCTAACATAAGGTTTTCTGCAGAGAAGTTTCATTTTTCATAGTTACTGAAATGTACCTTACAAGTGTTAAACTTCCCCCTGCCGCCCCCCCCACCCCCCAAAAACTTGCATTGCACTTTCTCACAAGTAGTGAAGTGGGTTTTTTCCCACGCAAATTGCATGCAGTGAAAGAGAGGCAACTGTGCCCTCACAAGAAACTGTAAACACACTGTTAATACAAGCACCTACTCCTCCGAACCACCTGCTTCTTGGTGGACAACTTTGCTATTTTTGCTGAGCATTATGTCAATACGAAGAATCTGGACTATTTCCAAGAGGTGGTCTAGAAGAGGCATTAATGCATAAGAATGAGTACTAAGATATTTTTCCCACATTTGACACAACCAAGAGTCCCCGTAACTCCATACCTGGAGTGGATGGCAATCAACATACTGTGTCTAAGGAACCAGTTCTGTGTTTTGAAGCCAATTGTCATTTACTTAGACATTATTTCTTCAGCCATGTGAGTTTGTTTTTTAAGGTTGAAGGGGTCATTACTGCCTCCAGCATGAGCCTGTAACAGCCCCATACAATGCAAAACCCACGAAACACAGGCAATACTCTGTAATGAGGTGCCCATCTCTAGGAGGGTTCCCAAGCCACCAATTTTTTATGATGGTTAGGCAGCCCTGTCTGATGCTGTTACAACTAAACCAAGCAGAGTTTGTTGTGGCTGACATGCAGTTACCACGACATTTTGCTAATGTCATGACTGTTTTAACGTTTGGTGTTGCCAGTCATTAAAGTAACAAATGTTCATTCAGCAACCTGAAATTAATAAAAAAATTTTTATTGCTTGCCAGTATGTTGAAAAGGAGCTGGCTACAATAGCTGGTCAAAGAAAGAAACTGAGAGGTGATATTTTGTAAAAGTGATTTTTAGCTAGTGAAATAATGTTTGTGAAATTTAATGACACTATTAAAACTGTCTGGACTCAAGGGTGCCATAAAGTATTCATACCAGTTCAATCTTGGGGTGGGGGTGGGGTGGGGGGGTGATAGCCAGAAAATGGTGAAGTGTAATCCAGTTATATGTATCATTTTAATTTTATTTCAGATTTGGTGTTACTTGCATTTTAATATTGTGATAGGTACATTATGTAAGGTGCTGCTTAGACTGTTTCTTTTCAGTGAAGTGAGATCAAACAAAGGTGGGGTTTTCTACACCAAAACACACATCAAAATGGTGACCACCTCTCTTTAAATTATTTTCATTAAGGATTACTTACCATTTCACACCTGAACTTAAAAATTTACCTGATAATATGAAATAGCCTTTTCATACTAAGGGTTTTTTTGATACTTCAGTTGAAAAGGTTTATTATGTTGAATGAGTAACACACAATCTTCCCTTGCATTTAAAGGATAAAATTGTCCTAGTTTCATTCAGTGGGTGAGAATCAACTTTAGCTGATCTAGGTTAATACCTAGCTCTGCCTTTTTTTATGAAATAGATTGGTTTTATGCAGGAAAGGCCAGTCATAATAGTATGGATAACCACCCTCATGATTATAGTCAGAACACTGGTTTTATGTATTCATGCCACACCAGCAAAATCAAACACAATGTTTTAGAATTGGTTTGTGTCCTACCAACCACATTGTTCTCCCATTCACAAATAGCTCTTCAGGACAACTGCAGGTCAGATTTAATTTTTGTAAGCTGTCCTTTTAAATAAATTTGGATTTAATGGAGAAGAAAAAAGCAAAGGGAGAAAATAAATCTTTCTCAGTGTTTCTGCCTACAAGATACAACATGTTTTTAGAAACTGGGATAAGGAAAGCGTGCTGGATTGATTCCAGTTACTTCAGTCATAGAGGGAATATCCATCCCCAAAATAGCTTTCATGGTTGTTACTTGCCAATTGACACAAATTAAGAGCAGACTGTTTTTCATTCAATTTCTTCTTTTCTCAGGTGTCTAATTTCATATTCCTGTTATAACTTCCCTATGTTATTCTCCACCTCCCTCAGTTCCTTGCACACTGCTATAAAAAGGAGCATTTACTTCCTTCTTCAGTGCTCAGAAGCTTGATTCAGAAGTTAACTACAACTAATGGAAAATAATGTTTACAAATTTAATTGAGTGAAGAAGGGTTTGGAAAAGATTTTTGGCATGCATGTTAACATTTGGTCTGGTGTGGCTTTGTGTGATTGTTAGGAAATATTTAGCTAATTATATATAAAATAAAAAATGTCTTTCTTTACCCTCCTGTTTACTAAGGAAATAAAAAGGAATTTAATCTCATTCAAAATATTCACCTTCCACAACTAACAGCATGTATCTAAAAAAAAGGAAAATACTTGGTAGATTTACAAAACCCAAGGTTTTAAGATAGAGCTAGGTGAAATTAACATACCTCTGAGTAAAAGGATTTGTTTTTAAATCAGACACCAGGTTTGGAAATAAAACTGGTTTTGTTCCATCTTCCATGCTACATAAAATTAAAAAAAACCCAACCAAACATGACCTCATCACTTTGATGGCTACTTGATCTCACATGCCAGGAGGCCTTCCTCTTCACTGTTCTCATCCTGCAATCAAAGAGGTATGTGGACTGTAAGAGGGCATAGATTTACAGTGGAAGGGAGAAATGATGGGAAGTTCAGGACAGTGGATGTGAGAGGATAAAGAGGCCATTGTAATCACTCACATGTTACTTAATATTTTTTTAACAGCAACTGCTCTGCTCTGTATTCAAGCACCTTTCATTGTAAGTTAACCCAGTTTTCAACACAGGGCTAGAACAAAGAGCACACATACTAGAACGTGTAGTACAGGATCTCTAGAAGCCTCACATGCATTGCTGAACAGCAGCTTGTAAAGGACAATCCAGATTATTTATTTTTCTATCACTTGACAGTTCAAACAAAACATATAAGTAAGATTGTTAATGTTTGGTGGTAGCTAACAGCCCAAGCTTGCTCCAGGACAAAGGAACACTGGAGGCCTATTTCTGTTGATGGGTAACATAAAAAGGTATTCTGAAATCACATGTGTGTAATAAAATAAACGTATCAAGGTAATAACCAGTTATTTTCTGAAGTGCTGTTAAAAGTGGAGGATGAGAGGGGGAACATTGTGGGTTTGGATTGAACAAGAGTAGAAAGAAATTCAAACTGAATTTCAGTAGATTAGCAAACCATTGAGGAATGGCTCAGAATGTTTTGGAACCATTTAGGAATGAATACCAAGGATTTTTGCAAATCATTAAGTTAGCATAAGCTGTAATGTCAAGAAACTGCTGTAAAGAAGTCTGCAGCAGTTTCATAACCATGACCAGACATGGTTTGTATTTAATAGGCAGTTAGTTACAACTTAGTGTGACAAGTATATTTTTGTCTCTGGATCAAGCTGCCAACTTCTTTCATTTTATTTTCCTCATTACAATTGCTGAAGAAATTAGAGAAGAATTAAAATGCAAAGGGACAAGCTAGGTACAATTGCCATGTCTGTGCTATGATGGGCTGAAATCCCTCAGTGGACTCTCTTGCATCATATAAGGTATTTGCATGCCCCTGGAGTGTCATTTATTCCTTATTCCTTTATGTAAATTCATGCAGTTGTTTGGTTTGTGAGCAGTATGCTGGTAGTTTTTACATTTGCTTGAAGGGTGAAAGAGTGTTATGTCTAGAAATATATTATCACAACAGGAGTATTCTCTGGAGCTATGTCCACAGCTAAAATGTGTCCACAGCTATGTCCACTTTATGGCAACATGTAGGACAGGGTCAATTTTGTTCCAGAAAAAAACTAGTTAGGACTACTTATATTAGTATTCATCCTTTGTTGAACACCTCCCTTATAAAATTGGCCTATCTCAGCATATTAATAAAGTATTTTGTTTCTCTGGATACCTCATTAAAAGAGAAGCAACTGATCATGCCCAAGAGCTGCATTTCTGCTGTTCAGCAACCATCTCCCCTATGAAGTATTCCCAGGCCACTAGGTCTGTGGTTAAGTAACATTACCATAAAAATTTCCAGAGGAAAGACTACAGCACAAACAGATTGCTAGGGAGAAAGAACAGTGGGCCGGCTAATGCCTAGGCTTACAGACCATCCTGCAAGTCCTTCCATATTCAGGGAACTCCATCAGCTGCTGAAAAGCTGTTTGCACAAGGGGCAGTCTTGAGATCAGAGAGGAATCTGTAAAGCAAGTGTCATGGCACCTTTTGGCAGATGTAGTGCTAGAGGAAGAAGAGGCAATGTAAAAGTAATACAAACCATAGATTTTGAAGTGCTGAACAGCACTGGTGAAAAACCTTACAACTGTTTTCTCAGATATTTGTGCAACCCGCTGATATAACTGCAAGCTAAAATGTCTCATAAAATGCAGGTTTAACAGCTCAGTCTATTTAGTCTGCCTCTGGTATAATAACCCAATTTTACTCCAGAGTGTCTCCTTTCTCAGACAAAAAATGAGAAATCTTTACTTGTGCCTATGTCTGCCTTCCCCAATGATTTTCCATGTATTACTGATACATGGTGTTGAACAGACACTGTCCAGACCCAGAAACAGAAAACATACCAACTGATCAAGGTGCTGCTTCACCTGAGCTAACCAGTGGTAGGCCTATTGAGCCCAGGCAAAACCCCACATTAATTCGATTTTCACGCTGTTGGGACCCAGGCAATCTCATCTGCAGCACATGGCTGCTCCAGCTGTCTTCAAGCCCTGCTGTGCTCTGCTCCACTGTCGGATGGATACATAGGTACATAGAATGTGGGCATTCTCCATCTTACTTATGTGCTATAAGCTGTGGGAGTGGTGGAGGGGTAGAACAGGCTTCTCCTTTTGTGTCCCTGTGGAACTGAGTTTAGAACCCTTAAAGTCCTTGATGGGTTGTGTCTCACAGGATGGCAGTAAATAACTGCATAATGGCATAAGAGAGAACATATTTATGTCACAGAGGCACTTCTTTCTAGTTGTACAAAGCATTTGGAAAGCAAACTATGAAAATGAAAGGGTGCATTTGTACTAAAAATCTAATTTGCAAGTTACAGATACCTAGTCTACCAAGTAATAGATAAAAATACACAATTAATGTGACCAATAAAAAATAAAGTCCTTTCCCCCTCCCCCTCATTCAAGAGTAGTAACTCTTTAAATAATTTCAAAAAATACTGAGGCTTGCTTGTGGGAGGGAAGGAGAGACCAAGGGGAACAGCAGTTATTTCCTTTCTCCAAACACTTTGTCATGCAAAGAATTGAGCTCTGAAATTTCCAGATGGGTTTCCTCTGTGACGGAGAGTCTGTGTGTGACTGATGGTCCTCCTGAGGCAGCTCTCCTGGTAAGCCAGTCCTCACAACAATGCACAGGAGCGGCTGCTTCTGCTACAGCAGAGGCTGGGGCAGTGAATGGACTCGTAAAATTTCAGTCATATTCAAGCTTTGCTCTGCTTCTT
Organism: Falco naumanni; assembly: GCF_017639655.2. Taxonomy (NCBI): domain Eukaryota; kingdom Metazoa; phylum Chordata; class Aves; order Falconiformes; family Falconidae; genus Falco; species Falco naumanni. The sequence continues at coordinate 49,208,465 of NC_054080.1, read as the reverse complement.
CTGGGTTGTCACTGCTCAAGTTGGTTGCTGACCTTGGATTGACCAGAATAGGTGCTGCTCACACATAATAAGTCCCCAAAGGACCCCCAGCCCAGGTAAATACAGGCTGATGGACAAAGAGTAGCTGTTGTTTTATGAAGGGGAAGGGGAAGGCTGAGGTCTGGGGCAGAGCTGGAAGGTGAAGACAGGCCTCCAGGCATGGATCCCTGATCCCAGTCACCACCTTTGCCTCCCCAGCATAGCCACTAGCCTCCAAATCAAACAAAAGCTGTGGGTGTACTGCATGCTGCCAGCTTTTTGGAAACCAAAGAACTTGACTGCTATGAGCACACAAACTCCACCACCTTTTTTGGGTGTTCTGTGATCTCTCTGAGTTAGGTATTTCCTCTCATAAGCATGAAAACATACAAATGTAGTTCGAGAGCATTCACCCCCTCTCCCTAATGCCACTGTTCAAGTGGGAGGTGTTGAGACAAAAGAGACACAAAATGACTGCTTTGAAGAACTGTGAGCTGGGAGTGAAGCTGGCTACTCCAGACCAGTTAAGATGTATGATGTTCACAAGCACTTCAGTGGTGAGGGCTAGACATGCAACAGACAACAAAACATATCAAAAGTGTAAAAAAAATGACAGGTTTAGGTTTGTGGAGAGCCTTTGACTTTCTTGAGGCAACATACAGTTTTGCAGCTTAACTACACTGCCTGTAGAAATGTGTCTCTTTGTAAAACCATCTACTTATCACAAGTAAAGCTTAAGACTCCGTACATTTCAGCTTAATGCATCAAACACACAGTTTTCGTATGTTCATAAGCAGCTAAACAGTCTGCCAAGAGTAGCAAAACAGGTAAGCTCACATGGTAATGTTCCTGATGTGAACAGTAGAATGGAAGTAACTGAGAAATTGCCCATATTAAACACAGGCAAATTCTGTTTTTCTGTGCTTGTCCTCCATCATATTAACAACCCCATACCAGAAACATTTTACATGCAAAAAATTTAAAAAAGAAATGTCAAAGCAACCACACTGGAAGAATGCCGATACACGAAGTTATAGACATGCAAAATCAGTTTATTCACAGTTTCTTTCCTTTCTACATGGAGGCCCCATGGCACTGCTGGGAACCCTATTCAGTAGCATACTTTGTAATTCACTGACTGGGATTTTCTGTGTCTATGTTATTAATGGTAAGTGGTTGGTAAACGTGTAAATCATTGCACATTGAGATAATACAGAACAGTGCCCACTGTGGTATTATAAATCTCTAAAATTGATTCTTAAACTAGCTGAGATGTAGTCTAGGGTTGCTTGTTCAGGCTTAATTTGACTTATCAGCTATGATACCATCTGTATTTGAAGAGAAACAGCTGCGTTTTCAGCTACTAAAGCTGACTTGAGCACTTTATAAAAGAGACCAGTTGAATCAACACAGATACAATCTCTTTCATATTCATTAACTGTCCCAGCTGAAAAAGTGTTCCAAAGCAAATAAATGAAGCAAAACCAAGCAATAATACAAGTGTAGTGTTTCAGTGAATGGAAAATTTTCTGTTTCTGAAACCAGTGGGACCCTTCCTCACCCCAGTGACAGAAAACTTTTTATCCAGGCATACAAGTGACAAATGGGCTCCTAGAGGTCTTCTAAAGAAAAATGTTATTCCGTGTGTCTGTGCACTGCTCCCTGCTGCCCAGTCCTCCCAGGGCACAGGCAGGCAGTCCACCAAAGCATGCTGGCTCCCTGTGCTCTCTCCCCTCAGAACGGACTGGGACATGCAAAGGGCAAGCGATGCCACAACATGTACTGCCATGCCTGCCAGGCCCATCGTGCTGTTAGGGAGCGACGGCTTCCCACTTGGCTGATTTTCCATGTGAGCAGAAGCAGGTAGTGCCTGGGTGGTTTGCCTTCCCACAGCAGGCTCAGGACTGCCAGTCCAGGGACTCAGCTCTCACTATTGAATATCATGAATGCAACGTGGTTTATTTCAGACTGTTTGTTGGTTTTGGGGTTTTTTTTAGGAAAAAGCTGTTAGCTTGAGATTTCCAAAAAGAACTGGTCTTTCAGTTGGTTGCATTTGACTGAAAGTTACATGCCATACGCTTCAGGGAAGGCATAAAAATCCAGGCTCAGACGAGGCAATTTTACCTGCTGCTGTTTCTGTCTTTTGCCTACTGGAGACTGGGAGTCCCCAGGGTGGAGTCTCATAAATGCCTGAGGCTAGCTCCACTCCTGGGCGCCATGCTGTGTGCCTCAGAGGATGCTTGTAGGGTTTCGTGCAGAACTGCAGCCAAGGGAGACAGGAAGGGACTGGGCTTGCATTTAAAAGCCCTCTGATGTTCAGGAGGCTGGAAGTGCTACCACCCTAGGGACTCCAACGTGCTTTTCCTCCGAGCAAGAGACCTGTCACAAACCTAATATTAAGAAATATTAAATCAATTATTTTTATTGTTGTCTCCAGTCTAGTGTACATTGGCCAAAACTAATCATAGTATCAAAAAGAGAAGCAAGTTTAAAATGATACCTGAACACAGGCTTGGAAATCACAGCCAGTCCCACACCATTGTCCACCAAGCAAAATGCAGGCACTCAGTAAGCACTGAGGAAAGAAATCTCTTCATTACTGTACTCCAGTTTCATTATTACTACTTTTTCCTGTGCTGAAGGGAGATGAAGAAGATGATTAAGTCACTCTGAATAGCTGAGAACCCTGGGCAAAGCCCTCCAGGTACCTAGCCAGCAGCTTCTCAAAGCTTTGTGTGCTGAGTTATGGCACAGGTGACCTACATCCATCTTTTCGTAAAACATGCTGGAATAACACAGACTTTCCATGGGCTTTTCCAAACTGGACAATACTTCAGTACAGCCATCTGCGACAGTCCACCTCACCACAGGACAGAGCCCAGAGGGGATGAGGGGCATTTATGTTTGTCTTCTAAAGACACCTTTCCTCCAACACTGAACACCACAGACTCGGTGCCAAAGCTCCTTCCTCAAAACAGCTTCATAGAGCAAACACATTCAGCTCCCCAGGGAATTAAAACTTTCAGTAACATTTTTATGTCTTTTGTTATGCAGAACAGAAATCCTAAACAACGAAGTGTCAAAACAAGACAAAATAATCGGTTGGAGAAAGGATGGGCAGAACAGAGCCTCCTGCACAGTCAATGTCATGAAACTAAGTGTGACAGCACAGCCTGAAATCTGTTTCCTCTGCACATCTTTACTCTCACACTGTTTACTTAGCCTACTTTAAAACCTTCCTAAGTTTCAATTTTGATGTTTTTTTTTTGTTCTCCTTTTAAAATACAATAGGCAGGATTCTCTCTCCAGGGATACATGTAGATAATATAACAGGATAATGCCACAAATGGCAGTGTGTGTTGGCAGGTTGGAGACCTTAGTAAGTGTGGTTTCCACTTCCAGTCACAGGGCCCAACAGGAATTACATGAAGCATACTAACAAAGCCAGGCAATATTTTTAGTGAGCATTTTAATTCAGTATCCTCATTTTAATGAGGCACAGCAGAGGATCCTTATTTTGCAAATGGGACATATTATTCAGCTTACTATAAGTGACAGACAGCCTTTAAACTCAGCTAAGCAGTAGAGACTGATTGGGTAACAGCATGCAAATATGCTGCTCAGCTGGAAATCCCAAATTTTTAATAAAGAAAAATAAATAGTGTTTCTACCTATATTACATCTTTTTCATATAATAAAAGCAAAGCATTATAAAGGAAATGAGAATAATAAATTTTAGCTCTGTTTATACAAGAAATAAAAGATAGAAATTTACTTTCCATGCAGATAGTCCAATTGGAGAGTCTTGTGAGCTGTTACGAAGTCCAAGAGAAATTGATTTCTAGTAACATCTGTGGCAGCTACCACACAGAAATTAAAAAGAGGTGAATTTATGTGCACAGGCAATTAGAAAATATGCACATGATTACAAGAAATGGATTTGAATTGAAAAAAGATGCTTCTTGGCTTTTAACTAAAGCATTTTTGAATGTGTGTTACTACAGAGGAAGCATAATGAAGCCTGATGAAGAGAAATTGCAATGGATCATTGCACAACTACTTCTCTTTCCTGCTACCTTCTGGAAAAATAGAAGTGAGATCTCCCTCTACTCCTGACAGACCTGAGATGACATCAGTCATTATCTCAGCAGGGAACTCCTCATGGGCAGTTGAGATCTCCAGCTACCTAGAAAGCCAATGTCGGAAGATGGCCCCTTAAATGATGAGACAAACTACCATCTGCTCTGGGTAAACGGTTGTGGGACAGGAAGAAAATATGAGTGGCTGCAAAGGAAAGATTGTGAGGAAATGGTTTTGTGCATGTTGTAGCTGTGGCACTTACAGTCACCACACCAAGAAATGTGTTCTCAGGTAAAATCCCATACCCAGACACTGATGTCCCTAGCAGGAGCCAGCACACCAGGCATAATGGCAATGGTAACCAATGTGTTGTTGAGGTGGAAGGGCACGTGTCAGGCAAAGGACCTCCCTTGATGACTCCTTGATCACCTGTCAGGGAGTTATAAACAATGCATTCCAGAGACTTCCTGAATTGCTTGTGCCCTTTTGGGTTGTCCCTCCAGCAGGTAACCAGGGTGGCTGAAGCCCTGTGAGGACAGACCTGCAAATGTGGAGCTTCCTGCACGTGTCTGGGAAAGCCTCATCTACTTACACTTCCTGGTCAGGTGATCTGCAGCAGACTCCCACTACAACATAGCTCCTACGTTGGTATCCTCACTAATCCTGACCCACAAGCTTTCAGCTGTCTCACCACCCATCCCAAGGCAGAACTCCATCCATTCTCACCTCTCTCTCACAGAAAGAGCTCACATACAACCACTTCTCCCCTTCACCTTTCTGGCTTGTCCCTCTAAAAAGCCTATATTCCCCCACAATAGTGCTTCTGCCATGTCCCACTGCATCTTCATGATCCCAGTGAGACCATAAACCTGCAGATGCAGACAGACCTCTCATTCTGCGTACGTGTCCTCCAGGCTGTGAGGGGTCAGGTATTCTGACAGGCACCCACTCATGCTGGTTTCCCAGAAAGGATATCATAGCTTTCCTCACAATGCTATTTAGACTGAAAGCCCTAACGTGTAAGGGATTTGCTGATACAGCACAGGCTGTACATACTCATTCAAATCAGACTATTAACATTTTCCATTTTACTAATGGAATATTACTACGGACCTTTCTAGAAAACACCCATATATATGCACACACCTATAAAACAAAACAAAAAGAAAACTAAAACAAAACAAAAAACCAAAACCCAAACAAACAAAAAAAAATCACCTTAGCCAGAAATACCAATTTATAATAATGACAGACAACACACTGACAAAAATCTAAGTTAGCTGCCTGTAGTAAGATTCAGTATGTCTGCCTGAACATTAAATTATGATTGCTTTAGTGGGTGTTTGTGAGAAACGCAATGCCATTTATTCCCCATATGTACTAATTTTCAGTATTTGTTAACAGTTTCATGTTATGAGAATGGTTGTTCTGAAATAGCCAATTGACGTATCTTACAAATCCCTAATGAAACTAATGGTGCATAAAAGAAATGAATCTTTGTGTTTCTACAAGGAATAATTTCATTTGGTTTGTTGGTTTTTTGCTTTCCTGGAGATGGCCAAATACCTGCCTGCTGATGGGAAGTAGAGAATGAATTCCTTATTTTGCTTTGCTTGTGCGTGCAGCTTTTGCTTTACCTATTAAACTATCTTTATCTCAACCGAAGAGTTTTCTCATCTTTACCCTTCTGATTCTATACCCAGTGCCACAGGATGGGGAGTGAGTGAAGAGATGTGTGGGGCTCAGCTGCCAGCCAGGGTTAAACCATGACAGAACCATACTCTGGAATGGGTATTCCATCCACTGACCCAGCAAGGTCTGACACATCTGGACACAGTTAAGATAACACGGTGATTTAATTGTCTGATTCTACCTTCAAATCAGGTACATAGACGTCTGGGGCCTGGTGTTGTAATTGCACTGCACCTGCACTTATTTGCTTTGGCAGCTTTCTGGCACACCATAATAATCCAGTTTCTAAAATATGTTTGTGAAAGAAACACAAAACAACTAGAGAATAGTCACAAAAAACCTGTTTCTGTTGGACATGTCTGTTCTTCAGAACATGAAGGACATTCTTTTCATTCACCAGCCAAGTACACAAAATTCAAAAAGTAGGAAACAGGAAAAATCCAGACTTCTGTAATTTGCAGTTATGCTCAGGAATGGTATTTATTACAAAAGCTAGAACACAGCAGGTTTAAATGACCGTGGATTAAAACAACAATGTCCACTTCTGTTCTGTCTAGCCTAACACATTTTACAAATACATCCCATCATTTGCTAGGGCTACGTAATTCTTAGTGATTGTTAGAAACTTCATCAAAGATGACAACTACGTACAGATTTTGACAAATAAGAAATGTGGAGAACAAGAAATTATCTAAAGGGATAGAAAAATGTTTCTCTTACATTTTCTGGGTTCTACTTTCAGAACAGAGAAAACTTTCCACTTCTAAAGAATGTCATCAAGCTTTCTCATATGGAAAATGAAACGTTGATGAGGCTGAAGACATGGATGCACATTTCAGGAAACACTTCAGTAACATCTTTATTGTTATAGTCAGTAAACAGTTTGATGAAAACACCACAAAGTTGGTGAAAAGAAATACCAAAGCACTATTAATTTGTATTTTGCAAAAAAAAAAAAAAAGAAATCCCCCCAATTTCTGCTGCTAGCTGAGGACATGTTAAAAGTAGGTGCACTAGCTGCATTAAAAACACCTTTTGACAGTTTATGTCATGAAAACAAAAAAGATTGCTGTAGTTGTCCAAAAGACAAAAAAAAAGAACAAAAGAACAAAGTATGCTATCATGTTCAGTCTTCGTTAGCCTCCTATTAGTCTCATTATCTGAATGTTCTTTCATATTTCTGATGTGTTTCAGGGACAGCACCAAGTGAGACTAGCTAATACAAGAGCTGTTTGGTCCTGAAATAACACAGTAGGGAATTTTTAGACTAAAAAATCTCCATTTGCAAGATGAAATACAAAAGATAAAAATTCTGGAAAGTAACAGATCAATTCTAAGTTACTAGTAAGTTAAAAGACTCTTTCCCCACATTGCTGACACCAGCTATAAGGGTCTGTAAGACAGTGAAAGGCAGTACATCTGGCACAGTCCAAATCATAAAGTATGTCCAGTTATTTAGCATTCCTATGTAAGATATTTAAGATTACAGCATAATGACTTTCTAGAAACTGACCGAAGAGATGAAGTTCTTACTGGTTTTTTCCTCTCCTATAATAGTGTTTGGTTCTCATATATATACAAAGAAATAAAAGAGCTCAACAGATAAACTATTCAATCAAAAACATGGAGCACAGAATAAGGATACCCCAAATCCTATATTCTTTGTTTCAGATTAATTTCTTTTCATTGCAGATTTAACCAAAGATTTCTCTCTCACCATTTCATTGCCTTTCCCTCCCTGTCTGCTAACCTCATCCTTCATTTACCACCCTTGACTTATGCTAGTAGAAATGTTTGAGGAAGCTCAGTATGAACTGATCTTGCTGCCTCCACACAAAGACCCCAGGCAGGTAGCAGCAGTAAAATTTTGGTGCTTATGGAAGTCCAAGAACAGGCACCTAAAAAGCATCCTGCCTTGAAGAAAAGTTGTTCTTTGGGAAAGTAAATTCTTCTGTTTGAGACCAAAAAGCAATTGGAAAAAAAGCTATAGGTAAGTGTTATGACTCTGTTTGAGAAAGCTGAGACTAGATGAACATCCTCATTCTATTTACACAGATAAAGGAGCCAGAGAATTTAGCCCGAATGCTAACTGAATAGAGGTTCTGGGGCAACTCAAAGCACCCTGCAGAAAATTTACTTTGAATTTGAGGTTCTGCCCAGTGACCATTGACATATTAAATCCCCACAAAGAGCTCCCCAACACATGCTCCCTGCTGGACTTACATGTGGTAGACCCAGTATGCAAGAGGTAAGGTGTGAGATGACACTCTTCTCTTTACAGGAATTTCACTCACAGGATAAAATTGACTTATCTGACAACCCGGAAATCTTTGTCTCTGTATAATCTTCCACCTCACAGAAAGGCAAATAGTTTTTTTCCTGATTATTTTTAATATAGGGAAGAATCCTTCTGCCTCTCTCTCTAGCACAGTATTTGGAATAGGACTACAGAGTAAAACTTCAGGCTAGAGTTGTAGTTTTTAAAGAAGTAACTCAACTTTTTCAATTCCTGTCATCACCAGTTGTTTTCATGGGTTTGTGTACACTTCTCCAATCTCTTACCTGTGTCCTGTGATCCCTGAGTACCAAAGCCCTTTCTGTTTTCCTGCATAGTCTCTCAATTGCATTGAAACTTCTGCAGACTTATGCTTCTTATTCTCTTCTGCCCTGTCTGAATGTTTCATTTAGACTCTAGAATAGTCAAAACTATTTTACATCCAGCTGAAATTTTTCACTTCACTGAAAACTTGAAAATATGTCAAATACTTTACAGTAGTCCACATATGTGTTCATACCATTGAAAAGACTTCTTATTGCAAACACGCAGGTAAAAATTTCAGCAAATTATTGAGGACATCTTGGTAACCAGTGAACACAGAGGTGAGACATGAACATATTTACTCTGGAGAAACTTCTCTGCTTAGCTTAACTAATAATCATTTGTACAACATAAATTCTCCACTTTCTTTGTCTATGCCCTGTGTTCTTGGGATCTGGTGATTTAGTGAATCAGGGCAAGGCTTCACCTTACTTTGAACAGCATGCTTATCTGGGTGATTGGGAGAGGTCACAGTTAACCACATATTCTCTTTCCAGTGAGCTCATCACAAGGCTTCCAGCATCACTTGTAACTTGTTTGATTCCCAGTACCTAGACAGAGTTTAAAGACATAAACAATCACAAGTTGTAACCTCCATGCAACTTTTTAGTACTTAAGTCTCACAGGTTTGCCAGCGCAAACTTATCTGTGTGGCTTGCCCTGGGCAGGACTGTCTTTCTTTCTGAGGGTTAGTTAAATGGCACACAGTCCTGTGAAAGTATTGTGATATTGAAGGAAGACCTCTCATTACCACTAGAGCAATAAACCATCTCTTTAACTGCACATGAACAACAGTTGACTTGTTAAATGATACTTGAAGGTAAAATCAGAAAGTGTTTCAAGAACATAGAACCATAAAATCACTTAGGTCGGAAAAGACTTTTAAAATCATTGAGTCCAACTGTTCCAGTCCCTGTTCCAGACTCTTTAAAAGCAGAGGAGTAGCTCTCAAGGCCCTTCCTATCCCTATTCCTATTTATAGAGCAAAGTGAAGGCTAAAAACACTCTCAGGACTGCTGCTGCTGAAAAATGGCTATGCTTATCTTACTGAGGCAACTAACTATTCTTCTCTTTTGGGAATTATGTGACAAACAGCCTGTCACTGAGTCTGGATTTAATCCTGTTGTCTGGATTGTGGCAGTGAAAAACAGCAGCTTGTTAGCAGCAGGTGTCCAAATTTAGGCATCATTTGCAGTGAGCCAGGCTGTGGAAATATGGGTAATCCACCATGTCAGAAAATACACTGCTGTCTTCAGACCTGCTACAGAGACCATGAACACCTTCATTAAGACTGCTTTGTGTGTCTGCTTTACCAAGAGAAAAAAAAAAAAGCATAAGTTGTTATCTGTTCAAATGTGTGCAGCTACTCAGTGCTCTCCTAGATGATGATAAAAATAAATAACCAGATCCTAATGAGGATCTGACCTCCTTATGAGGTAAAAAAGGAAGGTTTCCTGGTGATAACGATGATGTAACTGTGCTTATACACAGCAGAGATCTGCTTAGAGCAGAGATGTCCCATTGCAAGCTATTTGCAAAACTAGTCAGAATTCAGATGAACATATACTTGGCCTGGTGACACTGTTGGCCCTGCAGCCTTCCTACTCCCTTATACATTTTACCTTTTCCACCTGAATATTGCAGAATATGAAGCAAACCTCTGAGTGCTCAGAAAAATTCATACTGCATGGACAGAAAAGTAGAGAAAAATTGAGATCTATTCTTTCATTAGAAGCAGCGAACAGAGGTGTTTGCCATCACATTTTTTAAGAGGAAACACAGAATCACCACTGGAAGCTGTAGTAATTTTGATACATCTACCTACATGCAGAATTTTGAGAAGCCTAGCACTGAGGCGATATTGTGACATACAGCTTCATATGGATTTCCTGGACAAAAATTCAAATGCATAATCATTAGAAAGAAGAAAATTCAGCCACATTTTTCAAGTCATCAGTAATTACACTGTGGGGTCAGTTTTAAAAGGCAAGTACCTCCATCTGGCATATCAGGCTCATTTATTTTGCCTTTATCTGAAATTTCTGACCTTTAGTTACCTAAATAGATGAGAAGGAGGACAGAGAGAAAGTAGGAAAGAAAATGTATTAATAACAAAAATTATGCCTATTGATCAACCTTTAAAGATTCAAGAATATTTGAGAGGTATGATGAGACAGGAAAACCTGAGCATTTCATCTTTAAATTCTTAAACTAGAAGATTTTGCAATGCATAGCCTATTTATTCTGAACTTGGAGGTTAATTTCTTTTTCAAAATACATTGTTATTTGGCACTTGCTTATGCTTTTCAATACAATCTTTGTACTCTCAGACCCTGGTTATTCTGTGAAGGCCAAAACTCCCATACCAACAATGAAGATGTTGTCTATAGTAATGGAGTAAATCAACAGCTTCAGGCTTCTGCATCTTGGCAACAAGGCTAATCAGTCATAGCAATCCGGGGGGGGGGGGGGCGGAATCCTAGGGCAAAAACATTTGAAAAGATAAAAATACAAAAGTCAATGCCCTCCAATGAGAACTTCAGAACTTTTCACTAGTGTTGGTTTATGGGGAAGCCTTAAAAAGCAATGTTAGATCCATCTCTACCATGAAATTAATTTGACATTATGAATCTTATGGATTGTTTGAGCTATCCACTTTGAAAGGTCTCATCAAAAGGAGAGCTTTTTAGGCTTTACATTTAGCATAGTATGGTACTTCCTCTGGATAGCTAACAATAAGCTTGACCAGAGTCCTAAAGAGTTTGAATACTACATAGTCTCCTTAGCACCCAAAGATAAAACCTCTTTTATCTTCCCAAGTAAAGCTGCTACAGAATTCAGCTTTTGATACAACTGACATAGCCCTAAAAACTCCTTCAGTTTTCAATTCAAGTCCTGTGCTCAGTTTCCCCCTAAATTTGTGCCCCAAGAAGAACTGATTGACCAAGAAAAGCTTTCTGTAAGATGCTATCAAGATGAGCAGTCCTACCCCGTGTAGTCTCTGTGGGTCTGGAGAGGGGTAAGATCAGAAGAGCTACGGCTTAGAATTAGTGGTAGTTGCAAAAGAAGAACTATTAAACTATTTGGGAAGAATTACAGCTTAATTACAGGCCCTGCTGTGCTGCAGTGATACAGGTTAATTCATTACACAGCCACATAACTTTCCGTGAGATCTTCTGATGGCTCACAGCTGTGCTAAACCACAGTATATCCAGCACCAAGTCTCATGCAGGGAATGAAATTAACTTATGTGTTGCAAGTCATCACTGTGGGCACATCACCTTACACTGATTTAACTCCCATTTTTTTGAGTATGATTACTCCATTTTAAGCTAAAAAAGGAGATCAGAATCAGATCCCACCTTTCTCAGAATCAGTCTCACTCACACACATGATAACACGCAGGAGAAGCAAGACTAGGAGGAACTCTTAGAGCAACCTGTCTTGAATCATAGCGTGGCTGTCACAGTGCAGAAGAGTAGACATGTAGCCTAGAAAGACTTATGGGAAATCCATTCCTTTCTCCTTTGGTGCAGGACACTGGCCAACAACTTTCATCATCCTGATGATAACATTCAGAGGTCACACACAGAGAAACAGAAAGACCCTCTCTCACCACATGGTGGTCATAACAAGTTTACCTCACCCTTGTTTTTATAGCTTGGTTATACAGCACTTAAATATGTACCCAGATTGAACTTGAGTTCCTTGCAAGTTCTACAGCTGTTATGACTAGATCATACAGAGAGAGAAGGGTTGAAATATATTTTTATTGCTCTGACAAAAAGTCTTCCAGCACTGTATGTACTTGATGTTGCTGGCCCAGAGGGGCAATATAGACTGAAGTGTCCAAATGCAGTGTGCTACCACCCTCTGTTTCCCTAACGTGCCAAGCATCTCCGCTGAAGGAAGAAATGCAATTAACTGGTAGCACACAACCACCAGTAAGGATGAAGAAAAAACTGAATTGATGTTTCCTGGTAAACAGAATAATAAATAAAACCAAATAAATATGGCAGTAAATAATATCCAGGCAGGAACGTAAAGACATTTTCAGAAAGAAAAAGCTAATTGCTTTCATGTGATTTAGGTATTTTGTATGAAATTACACTCCATTACATTGCCTATTAGACTCTGTTTGTTCTTCCGTGAACCAAAAATACATTTCAAGGAAGACTATAGCACGATCTAGTGCACAAGTCGGCCCTAAAGCTATTGACTTGGCTCATAAACTCACATGACAGAAAACAATATTTATAGAACTTCTGTGTCAAGATATTGTCTATATCAAGACAGCACTGAAGCATGACACACCTAGTGGAAAGAGTTGTACTTCAGTCTTCTCAACAAATCAGCATCATTAAAATTGTTTTCACATTTCAGTGAATAGTTCCCTTTCTTCCTAAAGCATTCTTAAAATTCAAAATCCTGGTGCTTGAAACTAGACTATGCCATATCACTACCTGGTAATATGCAGTTACACAAATGTATTTCTAGCTCCTGTTTGAAGAATGCTATCTTCTTGATAGGGATGGCATTGAGGGGTGTTTCCAGTATAGTTGATTAACATTGTATTTTTTCTGTCAGGCTAAGATGACACATAACCAAATTTCCCAGAGATCCCAGTAGAAAATTCACTGAGAAAGAAATGTTGTTGTTCACATCTGAATCTTCTGTTCATTCTTAGAAGATAAAGCAAAGTCTACATCCTTTCCCATCTCGGGGAAAAAAATTATCTGGGTTTCACATTTCCGCTCTCACCTCAGATCACAACTTGCTCACAGCTGTCTCAGTTTGTGATAAGGCACACATCTGCAGATGGTCTTTGAATCTTATACGTTCCTCCTAGAAAACACAGCTCCTGTGCTGTACATTTCCAATACCAAACCCCTAAAATCATAGCTGGAAATCTATAGAAAGCAGGTTCTTTGTGGCAATGCTATGAGCAGAAAGGGATAGGAGGGGTAGAATGACATTTCAACTGAGGCACTGTAGGGAAGTATGAAGACTTGGACAAAAGCATTTCCCATCATTTTTGATAAACATATTAGCGTGTCTGTTTCTTTGTATGTTTTGAATACAAATCTCTGTGATAAGCACAAAATTCTGGTCATTTTCACCTGAGAAAGACTTAAGCTGAGCACTTGGCCCTAGATTTCATAGAAAAACTAAAATTTCCTCTCTGACAGATCTACAAGAGGCTTTTGGCAAAGCTGTGAGAGCAAATGGTGTCATTAGTTGCAGTATCACTGCACACTTTCCTACGGTGTACCATCTACATAATAGTAAAATCATGGAACTTGCATTTGTATATAAAAAGCAGATCATACTCACTGATTACGTATGTTTGTATTAGTATGGTTTTCTGACACTGAAAACATATACAGGGACCTTATTTAGATTTAATTTAGCCAGGCAGAATTTATACAGAACAGCAAAAACATACACATATACTGAACAACTTCAAAGGTAATTGTTCTTACATGGCTGAAAAAAATCACAGTAGAGTGTTTTAATATGGCACAGAAAGCATAGTTAACATGTTGCTTATTAGCATGAATAACAGCTGTGACCTTGGCCCTGCCTCCAGTATGTCTAGAAAATCCTAGAAATCTAAGATGAAACAGGAAAATTTTCTACAGAAATTCCTATAATTTAGACACTCCTAAGGTCAGTTCTGTTCTGCTAAATTCAGCTGGAACATTATACCACATCTATCTGTCATCTAACTAGAATCTTACAAAATTTAAGAACAGATGCATAATTTATAAATAGTTCACAGGTAATGGTGCTCTTGGCATTGAATTTTTCTTTTTATCAGGCACCTACTTTTCTTCTTGTAGTTGTAATATTAGAAAATGGGCCAGATTAAGAGAAACTGATTCCAGAATTGAATTTTTGGCCTTTGGGCCGAATTCTGCCTTTGGCTGCATTCATGAATTCCCTTCACACTCCAACATCAATGTGTTGGATCTGTTTCTGGAAGGCAGTGAAATAGTCCCATAGAAGATAGAAAGCCCTTCAACTATATCCACTGAAGTCTTTTGGTGTCCAAATGTAGGGCTGTCAGCAAAAATGCAACCCAGAAGCTCTGAGATGATATGCACCCACATTTCAGTTTCATTCTTTGTAAGTAAGGATAGCTATTTGAGATTTTGGGATTGTGGGTGTACCTATTCCTGTTCCTGTTTTTTTCAGCAGTATAGCAGGTGGTCCACAACACACAGGACAAATGATAGTGATCTTCTTCCGTGAGCAAAACTTGATGTGACCATTTTCAGCCATTCTGCTTTCACCCTTTCAAACAAATGCCATCCTCACAAATTGAAGGCCATTTTCGTCGCTTAAATTGAAGCATTTTTGAGGTTAAGGAGCCACAAAGTTACCAGGTGATCTCTCTTCACTTTTTGCTGTTGTTTATCTCACTTATTTTAAGTGCTAATTCTTCATTTGTCTGAAATACGAGAAATCTAGACCTTTGAAAAAACAAGAACAAGGAAACAGGATGGCATTGACAGATAAATACTAACTAATGTAACAATATTCAAGAACTTACCTCCAGAGTTTTCTGAAGGCTGAATTTCTCTGGAAGGTGGCAGCACATTTCCCAAAACAGATGGAGAGACAAAACCAGGAGTGTTTTTAATTCCTAAGCTTCTTCCACAGCTCTTTTTGTGCCTTTTTGATCCACTTCTATATTTTCAAGTGTCAATTTCTATTCCTCCACTTTGCAGCAGCCTCAGATGTGAGTTTGTCAACTGCTTCTGCAGGGAGCATTTTTCCAGAACTGTCCACATCTCCACAACTCTGTTCCTCAAATCCTGCCACTAGATCCATTTTCATGTACTATTAAAACTAAACACATAGCAGGGAGCTGTCATGAATTGGGCTTTCCAGCTGCATGTTAGCAAGAAACAACACACTAGCAGCTTTCAAATTTTTCAGTATGGCTTCTCACTTTCCCTCTTCTGTTCCTTTCCCTTGTCTCCCAGCAAGCTTTGATTCAGCAAAGCACTGAAGCTTGCTGTTGACTTTAAACTGTAGTTTTAACCCTCACTCTAGTGGCCTCCTCCCCACCACGGACTCACGTGTGTGAGTGCACAGCAGAACATGTGTTTTGCTGAATTAGGGCCTTGCACTGTAAGTTTTCTGAGGAGATACCACTCTTGCCATGCATTTGCAAAGTACTTAGCACCAAGACTTAAGCCTGTGTGGACACTAATGTGCTACTCAGTGAACAGCAATCAAAGCAACATCAGCTGCCAGCTTTCATAGTTTGGCAGCCACATGGAACTAAGTGGAAATCCAATTAAGTCTGTATACATTGAAGACTTCACTGGTGAGTCATAAAGACTAATATGATATATTTGAATATAGATATGTTATACAGTAGGTAGCAAGAAGGCCCCCTGAAGCCTACCATGTTCCCAGCACCAGAGGTACTATGGCTCCAGGTTATTCCAAGCATCTGCATCTTCCTGTCTGGGGAGTAAGAGACTGAAAATTGAAATATACTGTTGGATTTGAAAAATTGCCTCCAAAGGAAAGCAAGTATCACACTTCCAAGTAGCAGCAGTGGCATGAAAATATCTAGATGCACTACCAAGACCCCTCAGCCTTGTTTAGGGGATAGATGAGTCCGGTAGAGATGGCAAGCTTACCTTGCTAGTTGAGACACTCTTCATCACTGTGGCTATGTGTAAGGATCACACAAGCATCTAAAGCTGAGATGGGCATAACTAATTGTCAATAAAATTTGCCTAAGGAGCCAATAGTTCCTAAATTATCTATGTCAATGTTCCCTTCTATATGTAGTTCCCACTAAGTTACTGGATTTGCATGTGCTTGCCCATGTGAACAAAAGCTGAGGTTCGTTTTTAAGGCATCATTACATATTTTTGAGGCAGCGTGCTCCACATGTTTCCCATCCTAGGTACAAATACACAGATAGTACCAGATGTTGTCCATTGGACAGAAAGAAGCTAAGCTCCAAGTTGACAGCTGGAGCTGATGAGGTCATCAATAGAGTTTAGAAATGGAAAGAGTCCACTGGAAAAAATCATGTCACTTTTTCTTTTTCTCTTGTTTGAAGTCACTGAGCTTCAGAGTTCAGGCAATTGTTGCTTTGACTTTATTCTTCTGTAGGCGGGTGGCTGCCTGCCAGTGGCAGCTGCATATGGGATCATTTGCATTGCATGCGGAGTCTCTTGTTTAAAGGGAAGCTCTTCCTTCCCTTAGATCATCTGCTTCTTTAGAGTCAGGGCCACTGTTTCACACAGATTGTATTCTTCTTTTAATCTTTTCTCCCTGCTTACTCTGTACTCTTTAACAGTATTCCAAAGCCATGTCTAGCAGATTTATCTGGGATAGCTGAAAAAGGCAGTCTGTGGACAAAGAAGGAATTATTTGGTATTTCTGTGGTTACATACTTCTATGAGAGGATTTTTGCAGTGCACATATACTGTCTTACATCACCACACTACAAGCAGGAGTTTAAAAACCTGTCATTTGCTGCACACAAGGCACAAAATGGTTATTAAACCTGTCTTGGGAACAGTGCTCTGTATTTGCACCTCATACAGACAGTGGGGTAGCCCTCCCAGGGCCCCACATCAAACAACTGAATGGCTTTCATCTCCAGGAGCAATGCAACTCCTTTCTTTTTCACCTGACAAATCACAGACAATCAACTATTTTAATGGGGGTTTTGGAGGGAGGGAGAGAGAAAAAAAGTTCCCCAGAAATGACCTTATAAAAGCTGAGACTAACATATTAGCAATTTGGCTTCATACCCTGCACACAAGAGTGACTAAAAGTAATATAGGATGAAGTGACTATGATATAGCTCAGGTGTTCAAGTCCAAACTTGCTGGATAGTTACCTCTTTCAGAGCTAAGGCACACACTGTAAACTCACTCTTTTCCATATTTAGGACATAAATTGTCTTTCTATCCCCTTTTGTTTCCTCCAACTCCTCTTACTTCCCTGCAGGAACTTTCAGTATGCAAAAGTAGGTGCTTTCCTGTTGTCTCACATAGGTTTAAAACTTGCTTTGTGTGGCCTTTCTAGTTAAAGACAACCAGCAAGACCCACACACAAATAATGGCTGCCTCTGAATCCTGGTCTGACGTAATACTGCTTTCCAAAGGAGAGACTCTTATAAATGATAAAAAAAGCTCACAAGTGGACAGACCTTATTAAAGTGCAATGACATTTTATGTATCTTATAAAGCAAAGCAAACATGGTTTTAATAACATCTTTCCTATTGTAATCTGCTGAGCTGATATGCAAAAGAGGGGGGGAAATAGACTTTTTAAAAGTCTTGTTAAATTCCCCTCTGTTTTGAAACTCCTTTGCAACCTCCCAAATGGAAAAAAAAAGAAACAAGGTGAACATACACGAGAACATGCTAGACAGTTTGTGGGTTCACTGTGTCTTTGCTAGATATACACACATCAGTGACTGACTAGAAAGGGGAAAGGAAAAAAATAAAAAAAAAACAAAAACAGCAAGAGGAAGCATGCCCAGGCATCTAATCTTTGGGAAACTAGCCAGATTTCATTTATAGCCAGCCAATTCAGATTTGCCAGCTGAGACGTTCTCCGTCTCTGTGTCTGTAAGCTGGTCCAGACATGGTGAGTCAGGGAGTCCCAGTGAATTGCTGTGGAATACCAGGAAGAACAAAGTGCACTTAGCAGTGGTTGCAACACAAATGTGTACCAAAGAGCTAGTTTTTGGTCATGATTTGTTATAAAAGCAATTCCTATGTATCACAGAAAGAAGAGAATGTCTGATTACTGCTTGTTTTGTAGGTGGTTTCTTTTGTTAACACAGGCTCTGTTAAACCCCTGGTGTATAGTAACTGTAGATTCTACTTGGTTCATTCCCTTTGAAGTCAGTTTGCTTTTGTTCTTTACCTAACTTGATGCCATTTTCTACAAACTAATTTGTATGCAACCCTGGTCAGAATCTGCCACCCAGAATTCTGTATTGGAGTTTACTGGCAAGGATAATGAATTTACTGTAGGGATAGATGGATTTTGTGAGCTTGTGTGGTTGGAAAGTTGGGGTTAGAAAGGATACAGAAAAGCACACAAGAAAAGAAAGAAAGAGAGCAAGAAAGAGAAAGAAAGAAAGAATGAACGAACAAAAGAAGGAAGGAAGGAAGGAAGGAAGGAAGGAAGGAAGGAAGGAAGGAAGGAAGGAAGGAAGGAAGGAAGGAAGGAAGGAAGGAAGGAAGGAAGGAAGGAAGGAAGGAAGGAAGGAAGGAAGGAAGGAAGGAAGGAAGGAAGGAAGGAAGGAAGGAAGGAAGGAAGGAAAAATAAAAGAAAAAAGAAAAAAACAACCAAAACCCCACAATTTGTCAGCCTTGCCAGGTTAGTGCAGACACAAATAACAAATATGGGAGAGCTGAATGTGTTTGGGGAAAGCCTGCCAATAGCATACCACTAACACAGTGGCAGAGCAAAGGGAGGGGGGAAGCCACAAAGACAAAGAACTAAAAATCATGCTTTCCTTAAATGTTCTGTATTTTTCAAAATATTCTGTACTTTTCACACTATGGTGTCCACTAACAGGAAACTGAAATGCCCTGCAGAACCCTGAAACACTCAGAGACTCAGAAAAGCAAAACAACAAAAAAAGTAAGCTATCACTTGAGAGTAGAAACAAAATGTGACCTAGAGGTCTGTCTGCATTACTGAGACTTGTGTTCCCTCTGTTTTTGCTGTTACATTGTTGTATTATCTGCCATCTGTAACTTGGATTCAAAACTAATTTGTTGGGGACAGTAGAAGGCTTTTCACAAATACTAGCTATAGCTCCTTTGTTGAGGCCACCTATGGAATTTTGCCAAAAAGTTAAAAAAAATTAAAAAGAAATCGCTTCTGGGATGATCTGTGAACGTGGTTTTGAAACCACCTAGAAGAATGTAATTTTGCCTTAAACAGAAGAGTGTACTTTTATAAAGAAGTGCTAACAACAGCCAGAGTTATATCAGTGGAAAATATTTTGGAAGGGATATTAAAACTCATACTTTGGTGCTCAAGCCAGTATTTATATGGACTAAAATGAGACCTAACACAGTTGCAGGGAAGGAACAGGGCAGCTTAGTCCACATCTGCTTGCTGTTATTTTCCACCACTGGCTTTGAAGGGTCTCATCAATGTGAGAGAGAGGAGTCTGGAATAGATGGACATGAAGTCTGATCTGTTCAGACAATGCCTGTGTTTTATTAGGTTTATTTTGTTTAGCAGCGGCACTGTTTCTGGCATTGTACCATTCCCAAATACAGAGAGCCCTGACTAAGCTGAATCATCGTGAGTTTGAACTGATGCTGATAGGAAAGCACAAGACTCTGCAGAGCTCATCATTTCTCACACAACGCTGCCATGAAAGCTTCTGCCCTCATCTGGCCCAGTGCTCAGGATTCACATGGCCTTCTCACAGCTTCTCTGAGCGAGAAGCACCTTTCCCAAGGCTGCTTTTGAGAACACACCACCCCTTCTTGTGGGATGTAGTGGTTCATCCCTGGAAACAGAGATGCTAGGCAATTTCAGTGTTGGTTGCTGCATTTCCCCATAAGTAGGTAGGAAATTCCTTCAAGGGTTTAAATGATGGCAAGGTTTCTGCTCTGCATTATGGCTACCCCCACAGCTCTTGCCTTCCCCCCACCAGCTGAACTTCGCACGCAGAGACTTGCATGGAAACAGTCACATTGTCCTGGTTTCAGCTGGGAACTAGCTAAAGGGGTATTCTGTACCATGGGGCATCATGGTATATAAACTCGGGGTGGGGTGGGCGGCTGGTGTTGCCCAGGGCTGCTGATTGCTGATAGCCGCATAGCTGTAACTCTGTATGTATGACTGGCTGGGCATTGGTGGTGGTGGGTTGGTGGTGGTTGGGTGGTGAGCGGTTGTGCTGTGCATCACCTGTCTTCTTTCCTCCAGTCCCTTTGGATTTTGTTCCTCCCCCATTCCCCTCCTGTTCACTATAAATTTCATTGTTGTTATTATTATTATTATTATTGTTATTTAATTTTAAAAATCTATTTCAACTATTAAATTGTTCTTATCTCAGCTCTTGAGTTTTACATTCCTTTCCAATTCTCCTCCTCACCCCCCTTGTGAGGGGGCAGTAAGCAAGTTGCTGGCTGGGGTTAAGCCACGACACTCGTTTACCTGCAGGCCCTCCTCAGCCTGCACCACCCGTCACACCTGCACTGCATATGCAGCCACAGCTCCTGTCCAGCCTTACTGAGCTTTCCATGCATGTCTTCATATCAGCCTGTTGCACCCTGTTCCTCAAGTCTGGACAACATGGCTGAGAAGGAAAGCCCAAACTGTGGAGCAGCTTCATTGCTCCCAAGCCCTGGAAAGCCATTTCCCAGCCAAAACCAGAGCCTGACTGTGGCAGCAGTCCTTTCCAAGAGCATGACCTCCCAGTAGACACCTCTCCCCAGAAAATCCATCAGGGAGGAGCACACCTGCCACTGTGCTGGGGGCTCAGTGGTGGTGCACAGGATGGCTACAGAGAGAGCAGTGCCAGCTGCTTGCTGGCCTGGCCCTTGGCGCTGCCGGGGCTGGTGGGCAGGCACCTTGGCCTCGCCCACTGGTGGGACAGGGTCACATAGCCTTTGTGCGGGATGCAGCAGTCAATGGCAGGTGCCACTCTGTGCCTGCGGAGACTTTCTTGGAGCTAAGCTGCTGGGCTTCAGGCTGAGGTGTAGTGGCTGCCAGAGCCAGCTTCCCCTGGTTGGAGAGGGTAGCCATGCCTTTGCTCACAGACTCAAGCTAGAGATGGTGGTGGTGCTCCTTCTGTTTTGCCTTAGCTGCCACTGTTAAAGATCTGGCTTCAGGCCTACTTTTGGCTCAATTCTCTGTGCTTTAAAGAAAAGCAACAGTGTCAGAGAGACTTCCTGCAAGTCACATTGTGAAAAAGGCAGATGAAGATAGTGTTCACAATGGTAATGGTTATATATATCTTTTCTTAATACAGATGATAAGGGTTCTCTATATCTGTCCAGCTGCCCAGAGGCCAGAATACTACTCCTTCCTCCCTTCACTTTTCTCATAGAGTGATTTCACTAAACCATGACTCGAGAACTCTTAAAAAGCACCACAGGTACAATGCTTTGCTGGAAATGTGGTGCTTTCTTCTAGCTTCACAGAGTGAATTTTAATGCTATTGATGTCTAGCTATGCATTCAGTCTCCGTGATCTCATTGTTGTCAACATGAAATGATTCTCTTCTCCTAGTGATGCTAGGTTAGCCGCATAGCTGTAACTTTGTATGAATGACTGTGCCCTTGAAGGAGAACTATAAACCTCATAAAGGGAACATCCTACCCCAGGAGGTGCCAACAACCAGTTAACTGCAATGAAGACAAGAAGTCAGCAGAAGGCAGCTCTAACTAGGGCTGTAAAGGCAGCAGGGGCAGGTCATGACCACTGACTCAATTCAGCACTAAAAGACCACCCCCCTGCCTCCCTCAGACATGCATAGTAAATTAAAAATACACTAACTTTAAATCAATGCGAGACAATTACAGACCATTAGGAAGCTACCGTGCACAACTAATTACCAATAGTATCTTTTAGGTACAGTTTGGAAAATACATATGTATAACTAGACTGTATAAATATTATTCTTGTTCTTCTGAGTTTTGGGCTTGCTTTGTGGAACACCACCTAGCCCCCAGCTTTGCGCAAACCTGTAATAAAAGAAATATCTCGACTCTGTGTGCTGACTGGCTCTTGCATATTGGGCGAAAGATTCCACTTTTATGGACAACACTATTACTGGAGGGAACAGCCTGTTTATTACTTATGAAAGAGAATGTTTGCTCAGTTAGAATTTTCACATGCTTCTCAGCAAATCATCTGACTGACTTGCTACTGTTACTCAGGCCAGCATATAAACTTCAGCCTCTTTTGTTAAAATGAAGTATGAGAACCAATGTGTAATCAGTCTCTTAAACTTAGACTAGACAAGAAGGCATAAGCTCCGTTTTTCTGCATTAAAGGTAATGATTCCTTATTTCACACTTTGTATTGGGTCTGGCTGAGATGGAGCTAGTTTTCCCCATACTCTCTCTACAGATCTCATAGTGCTGTACTTTGTATTTGTGGCTAGAAAGGTGTTGATAACACACCAGTGTTTTGTTACAGCACCAACATTTCCCCTTCACCAGTAGGCTGAGGATGGGCAAGAACTTGGGAGGGGACATAGCCAAGACAGCTGACCCAAACTGACCAAAGGAATATTCCATACCATATGACATCTGCTCAGCAACAAAAGCTAGAAGAAAGTAAGAAGAAGTGCAAGCATTCAATATTTACGTTTGTCTTCTGCAGCAACCACTAGGTGTACTGACGCCCTGCTTCCCAGAAAGTGGCTGAATATTGCCTGCTGATGGGAAGTAGAGAATACCCTTTAGTATCACTTTATAAAACTGTCTTTATGTTATTTTCTCCACCACTGTCCTGCTCAGGAGGGGAAGGGAGAGATAGAGTAGCTTGGTGGGCACCTGGCATCCAACCAAGGTCAAATCACCACACACTTATATCTAAACCTAGTGGCTTTCTTTACAGGCCACACTTTGCAAACTCAAATAAAAGATATAGCTTTTAATTTGTTTCAGCGGTGAAGGAACAGTCCATAAATTGTCACAAGTGTTATTCAAGCCTTTGATCATGTTTCAGAACTTCTCATTCAGCAGTTGTGACAAGTATTTCTGCTCATGAAAAAATCTGTTTCACCTAGCTCTAAATTTTTTTAAACTATTTTTTTCTTATTCTAGCATCATTAAAATCATTAAGGTCTCAAGTGACAACAAATTTTTTTCTGCAGCTGGCTTTATTTATTTCAATTCTAGGAATCACAAGACACAATAAAATTTCTTGTAGAACCCTTTTATTCATCAGATATTAAAACACTGAAAATAGCTAGCACTAATGAGCTCCCAATGTTGATTGAGCTTTTCAGACCTGACTGAGAGGAAGAACTCTTTTAAATCAGTATTTGTTTCCCAGGTCAGTAGGCACTATGGGGCATGTTGCATGTGCAAAATCTATACATTATATCTTCCATATATCTAGTAGCATCTCTAAAGCTAGCATCCTTATGCAGGATTCATAGGCCTCCACTATCTATTCAAGGGTATTTTTTAAAAGAGACATCTTTGGCAATGTTCAGAACATTGTCTCCCAAAGATGCTGCCAAATAAGAATGTTTCAGATTCAGCCTCTACAGGGATCTCAGAGCAGGGGCCAAGCTAGCGTGAGAACACAACATTCTGTAAGATTAGTGCTTTGTATTTAGGTCAGGTTTTCCCCTGTGCTAGTTTTGACTGGGATAGAGTTAATTTTCTTCTTAGTAACTAGTATGGGGCTATGTTCTGGATTTGTGCTGGAGACAGCATTGATAACACCGAGATATTTTAGCTATTGCTGAGCAGGGCTTACCCAGACCCAAGGCTTTTTCTGCTCATCACCCCACCCCACCCCACCAGCAAGGAGGCTGGGGGTGCACAAGAATTTGGGAGGGGACACAGAGGGACAGCTGGCCCAACTGATCAGAGGGATATTCTGTACCATATGACATCATTTAGAGCAGCAAAAGCTGAGGGGATGAAGAAGGAAGTGAGGGGACATTGGAGTTGTGGCATTTTGTCTTCCCAAATACCCATTACACATGCTGGAGCCCTGCTTTCCTATAGATGGGTAAAAACCTGCCTGCTGATGGGAACTACTGAATGAATTCCAGGTTTTATTTTGCTTATGTGCATGACTTTTGCTTTACTTATTAAACTGTCTTATCTCAACGTATGAATTTTCTCACTTTTATCCTTCTGATTCTGTCTCCCATCCCACTGAGGGAGAGTGAGTGAGTGGCTGTGTGGTCCTTTAGCTGCCACCTGGGGTCAAACCATGACACCCCCCAAACAGCAAGCAGAATGCTGTGCAGTGACTCAGTGCAGCAGGAGAGGGCAGGGAAGTGTTTGTTTGCAGAGCACTTTAGGTGGTCTCTGTCTACTGTTATGTAAGGCTCCAGAAAGGTCACTGATATGCTAACGCATGAAGCTGCCACACAGGGTACATGGAATTATCTCTGTAAGTCATCCTCATTTTCTTCAATTAAAGCCATGAAGAATGTTTATAAATCTGTAAATCATGCTATAATGACCTTTGCTGCCCACAGTACTAATTAGAAGTATGTTGCATGGCTTACATAAAGGCCATGCGCTGTCCCATATTTTTGGAAATTAGTTGAAGTTAAGTTTCATACTGGCAGCATCAAAGCTAAAGTGTTATTTTGAGAGTTATTTCAAAATACTGCTCTGTGTATGCTGTGCCACAGCCTTTTCTATTTCTGGACACTATACATATTCACAATAAACCAGTGACCAGTGCATAACAACATTCATTCAGTTTCTGCCTGTTTTGAACTGTTATCTATAATACAATGGTTTCCACACAGTAGTTGTTATGTGAAGTTGTTTCAATAAGTTACATGTACTTACACAGAGTTTTGAATTGCAGCCTACTTGCAAGTGGTTTGTTTCATATATTTAAAGATATTTATTGACACTGGACTTGCAAGCCCTACAACACACATTCCAGTCTGAAAAAAACAGCTCTTGATACCAGAGAGTATACTAACACAAAGTGTGTTACACCGCTGAATTCAGCAGAATGGGCTGTGTTGGTGGCAAGTCCAGCCACTTGCCTCATGCACCAGACCAGAAAGAGTGGTCCTGCAGCAGCATGTGCCCAGCTGAGATGGCTTCATGTGGAAGACTGAAGGGATATTCCTGAACTCATTTGCAGTTTCATGATCTGGTTCATCAGCAGAGATGTAGCTCAACTGATTCACACATTGACTCCTACTGTTTGCAAGCTCATGCTGAACAGTGCAGCTTGGGATACACCACAGGCCCATGACAACAGCGTGAGCTTTGCAGCAGTGGTGCAGTGATGCGCATTGTTGCTGCACTCCCTTGCACTTCCTCCTGCCCTAGAAGCATCCTCATGGTTATGCATTTGCAGATAATTCCCATCTCAGTATTGTGACCTAGATCAAGGAAGGGATGGCTTGAAAAAAAACTTTAACCAAAGGAATTCTTAATTTCAAATCCAGGGCAGGTGCCCCATTTCACTGATAGAGCTGAAGGGGCAGTTGCTAGTAGGAAGGAGTATATTTTTATCTTAATATCACTCCTCTCTACTATCAAACTACAGCCTCAGTCACTTTCAGTGTTGTGCGGAACTCACTGGTCATGTGATGGGCATGTTTTTGTTAGTAAATCTTTTTACAGCTGCCTAGTTGCCAGCAAAATACAGCCAGTCTCCAGGTTCTCATTGCAAGTAACAGCATTTGATAGTGATGTTCTTCACATTCAAGCTTTCAAACAATTGTGCGCTTGCACTGGGAAGCATTCAGGTTTCCTGTAATGAGGAAGGCACCGGTGTCTGGGCAGGTCTTGAGCACGTCTATAGTGACTGCAGGAGCTTCACTGTTTGCAGATGTCTGGGCAGAAAACCAAATTCAAAAGGTCAAAGCTGGAAGAAATTCTGTCTTGGAATCAATTCAGCTGGTTTATAAAGATCTGCCAAATGCATATCTGACCTATGTTTGCTCTTTGAAAGACCACTGTTACTATCAAGCATCTGATGATGATGAAGCAGTGAAAGACTGTGAAAGACATTTGTTTAGTCTCCTTCAGATTTTATTCCTCTTCAGTAAGGCTATACTAGAGGTAGCTCACAGCAAAAGCTGATGGATTATCTGACAAATTGTTCAAGAGATCTGGAAGCTGTCTGTTAGTCCAAAGCCAGTGTACACCAGAACTAGAGAAATGTTCCCATATGCCTCTTCCCTTCTAGAAGCAAATTATTTTGTTATGGAGGTGAGCCGAGAAGTACCCTGAACAATGCCAAATATTTTCCAGAGTAAGAAACTGCTGAGAAAAGTTTCTTCTACTGCTGAATATCTGAGGCCAAATGGGAACATGGGTAAATTTAACTGTAATAAAAGACAAATCCAGCAGATGTGGAGAGACATTTATGCCACAGTTGCTTGATGGGTACATAATGCCATATAGAACTGGAGTACCTGGTTCTTTAGGCAAAGTATCGTAAGAACCTGAAAAAAAAAAAAAAAAAAGAAATAGATTGCAACTCCTGATTTTCATCTCATTAGCCAGCACTCAGAGAGAGGTGTGAGGAAGAAAGGGTTGCTGGGAAGTTAAAGTAGCTCCAGATTTCAGTTGGCACAAGTAGGACAAACACTATCCATCTGCTAGATTCCAACACACATAAGCACTGTTTATCTGAAACTGAGAGGGGATCACACAATAAACCATTCACAGCACTAATTGGCTTCTCCATTGGTAGTCTCTTTGCCAGTCAAGGTCTTAGTAGAAGTCCTTTTGTGTCCTCCCCAAAGACAGCCTACTTGTTTCACCACCACTAGGGTTCCCAAGCACACCTCACAAACAGTTTTGGTTACCTCAGCCTGCCCTCTCCTGAAGATGGTATTCATTACTGCAGCCCACTATGCCATGACGTTTAGCACCTGTGAACCTGGGATCCTGTCAGACCAGATGCTTGGAAACACCATTTCCCCCTCTATCCAGAGATCAGGAAGCCATGTTTCCTGTATCCTTCACCTCAGCAACCATCTGTTCTTGGGTTCCTCTTTCCAGTTGGCAATAGCATTACAGCCCCAGTGTGCCAGCTTCGTGCATGCCCCCCTAAGATGCATGGTCACCTGGTTACCCAGCCCGATGCTCAAGGTGTTGTCTGTCACACAATGCCTGCATAAGGCTGCTCAGTAAAATGCTCTGTCTTTTATTAAAATTATCTGGATTAGAAGTTGCATTATAAATTTAACAGCTCATTCATTCTTTTAGAAAGGGAAAAGCTTTGTACACATTTTTATGGTCCATCTAATGACACAAAGCCTGTTATTGTAAGGACATCCAGCACTGCATTGGACACTCTGTAAATAAAGAAGTGAAGTTACAGGTGATTATGGGTGTTTCAGTCCCAGGACTTCCCACTAGGTTAGTCACAGCTCTTCGTAGTGAATACTGGCATTTGTCCTCTTGATAACTAATAAACAATAATTCATGGCAGCAGAAAGATAATTACAAGTGAAGGTAATCATATTGTGTAGGTAAAATATATCTAAACCAAATGAAAGCACTGTCATCAATGCAAGAGCAGTAAGTACAATTCAGCCATAAATGAATTTCTGATTGTATCCTTTAGGGATGACTAGTCACAGGACAAAATAACAGCTGTCTGTGTAAGGCAGTCACAGACCTGAGTCAGAATCAGTTAATGGGGACCAGACTTTTAAGCACAGAGGCATGACCTTGCAAGACTTCTGGAAACATCCAGGCACATACATGAAGATGGTATTTTCTTGGGCAATAGAGAAATATGTACTTAGATACCCTAGTCTAGCACGTAATAGCTCTATAAATCGTATACTAGTGTGCTATTCTGATCTGCCCAGACACCTTCTGGTGAAGGTCACTGTTCCATGTAATGTAATGAGCTAAATCCAGTCTTGCTTGTGCCTTGACCTAGGAAGTCCTTAAATAAGAGATCAATCATAAAATGCCTTGATACGGGATGAACACATGGGAACAGGGCAGGTCTGGTACTCAGCAAGCTCTTGTGGTACTGTTGATGCTCTGCCATTGGCCTGGCAGGAGGCCTTAGAACATTTTCACTTGTCTGTGCCTACTGTTCTCTAGTGGTAGCTGCAGACCAAAAGCACTGCACAAAACCAGAAAGGTACTATTTCTGACAATTTTTTTTGTAGCAGGGTTTCCAAATGCTGCACTGCTTTGTTAACTTAGAAGAGTAAAGCAACTTTTTTGAATAGAAAAGGTTGACAGCTAACACCATCTGCAACAAATAACAATGCCAGAAGTTTCTTTTCTTCAAAGAAAAAACAGAAGCAATAAAAATTTAGCACAAAAGTGGAAACTTCCAGCAAAGAGGCAAAAACAGAAGAGAAAGCATGGTTTTTCTCCTCACACAGGACATGAAAAAAAAAAAAAAAAAAGAAAGAAAAAAATAAAGAAGCAGATCTAACTCATAGTGATGAATGCTTTTGCCTAAGGTGGCTATTATTGACATTTCTCACTGCCCATGCAGAATGGGAGCAGTCAGTCTCGCATGAAGGAGACTTAGGGTTTGTGACACATGTTAGGAAGACACAAGCCTTGCTTTTACACAGTGCAAGTAAAGATATTGCCCCTGAAGAGTCCTTGTAGTTGCTCATTCAGTCAACTCTGCTGGGATGTGTAAACTATGTCCTGAAGTGTTCTAGACAACCTACAGTCTGGATCTTTGGGTCTGATTGCCTCCAGAAATCTGGACTGAGCTTTCTCCCCAAACAATTTATTTTGTCTATAGATATGGTAAAATACCATTTTTTAAAAAAACTCTCAAAACAAAAATCCTTAAGCAGGGACACTGGAAGCAAAATTTTTTCAAGGCACAACAGGATAGTCTCACATGTGTTTTTTTTATTCATATTGCCTCACCTTACCTCCATCTTCTGAAGAGACAACAGAGATGCCACAACCCAGGCAACCTGTCTTCCATCCCCTGTCCCTCATTCTCCTGTCTGGGAGCCTCTCCTCTCATTGGTCCTTTCAGCGATGGCTCAAGGGGGCACAGGATAAAAAGGACTTGAAAAAAGTCAACAGATAGCCCTGGAGAGCAGTGGGGATGGAGGGAAAACTCTGACTCCCAGTAAGGCAGTCCTAGCAAGATTAGGGAGTGAGAAAACACAGCAAGCCAAAGAAAAGGCAGCTGCAGCAAGGGGAAGACCAAATATGGACTCAGCAGTCTTCTGTTTCCTGCCACATGGAAAGGCTGGGCAGCTATTTCCCCCACTTCCCCTGTCTCTTCCACTGCCCCTTTCATTTATTTCATGTTGTTCCAGCTAATGTTTCATCTCCTGCTTTAGTCTTTCTAAACTGCCTGACAAGAGCATTTGGGATGCTGCCATTAGAACTGGGATGTTTTCAGGTCTTTCTGATGGTTAAGGGCTAGTAGTTTGGAAAAATACAACAAAACAGAAGAAACCAAGCAAGGTTGTTTCATATGGAAAAATATTAGGCCACAGAAATGGAAATCTTCTGTGGACATGCCCGGTTTTTAAAAACTTTCCTGTTGAAGACTTCCAAGACAGATTTTTGAGTAGAACTTGTGAAACAGCTTTAAGAGGAGAGTCTGACTATAAAGCCCTGTCTGTGGTTAGCACATTGAACAAACATCTATATATTGCAAGCACATCCTTACCTTTTTAGCCTTCTCTCCTTCATTTCTTACAGAAAAGTTTCAGTATGAATCCAGTTGACATTTTTGAAGAAGGGGAATTGCAGTTCTCTCACTAGCATTTAATCTGTTTCAGTGTCAAGGACACTGGACTTACAAATTCTCATGCTTACACATGAGAGTTGCCCACCAGATAGGCATGTCATTGTTCATAGAATCACAGAACCATAGGATGGTTTGGGTTGGAAGAGGGACCTTAAAGATCCTCTTGTTCCAACCCTGCTGCCATGGGCAGGGACACATTCCACTAGACCAGGTTGCTCAAAGCCCCATCCAGCCTGGCCTTGAACACTGCCAGGGATGGGGCATCCACAGCTTCTCTGGGCAGCCTGTTCCAGTGCCTCACTGCCCTCACGGTAAAGAATTTCTTCCCAATATCTAACCTATATCTAACTCTTTTTAGTTTAAAATGATTACCCCTTGTCCTGTTACTACAGACCCTACTGAAATGTATGTCTCCATTTTTCTTACAAGCCCCCTTTAGGTGCTGGAAGGCCGCTATAAGGTCTGCCTGGAGCCTTCTCTTCTCCAGGCTGAAGAACCCCAGCTCTCTCAGCCTGCCTTCATAGGAGAAGTACTGCAGCCCTCTGATCACCTTCATGGTCCTCTATGGACTCACTCCAACAGGTCCACATCCTTCTTAAGTTGGGGGCTCCAGAGCTGAACACAATACTCCAGGTAGGGTCTCAGAAGAGCAGAGTAGAGGGGGAGAATCACCTCCCTCAACCTGCTGGCCATGCTTCTTTTGATGCAGCCCAGTATACAGTCAGCTTTCTGTGCTGCAGGTGTACGTTATTGGGCCATGTTGAGCTTTTTGTCCACCATCACCTTCAAGTCCTTCTCCTGAGGGCTGTTCTCAGTCCATTCTCCACCCAGCCTGTATCGATACTGTGGGTTGCCCCAACTCAGGTGCAGGACCTTGCACTTAGCCTTGTTGAATTTCATGAGGTTTACATGGGCCCACCTCTTAATCCTATCAAGGCCCCCCTCCGGATGGCATCCCTTCCCTCCAGTGTGTTGACCACACCGTGCAGCTTACTGCTGTCAGCAGACTTGCTGAGGGTGCACTCAAGGCCACATACAGGGAATACTGGTCTGATCAGAAGAAAGTGCAGGCATTACAAGTCCACTAGCTTAGCCTAAAGATAACTGAGACAAAACCATGCCTCATTCCTCAATCTCCTGTCCATTCTCTCTTGTTGCTCTACAAGGAGACTGAAGTTGTCATGTTGACTCCAGACTAGATTGTGGATTGCCTCCTTTCATTTGCCTGACTACCTGCAGCCCCACATGCTTGCTTAGCTGAAGTTACACTTTATGTGGTGATCTCTGCATCTGGCCTTGATCTGAAGTCTTGAAGACAGGGGAAGTAAGGCAAGTGTAAGTGGCCAGCAGTGTTTGGCATGAACAGACACCAATGGCAGGAATGGAGGTTTTGCAAGAAGGGCTGCATCCAGTCACCGTAAGCAACATTTGCGAGAGTCAATGGTCTCTGGCTGTAATTAGATGTCGTAAGTTCCTGTACAGTTCTAAACACACATGCTGTACAGCCTGTTTTGGAGATATTCCATGCTACACCTTTTCATATTCACAGCACTGAAGCTTAGAATGTTGCTGTAGGAAACACCTTGTATCATTGCGCCTAGAGGTAAATGCTGCAGTCAGCTCTCTCTGCTGTCGATCCTCAGAAGCAGATCTGCTGAGGCAACACAAAGGAATGTAACCGTATTTTGAGATGACAGGCTCTGTAAATATCAAATAATATGTGAGCACAATGATGTGAGTGGCAACACCATTACTTACAGACTTGGAGTGTTGTATTCTCTACCTCTCCGGACCACCGGCTAACCCTTGCCCATCAAACGCACCTTTTTCCAAAAGGAGCCACTGTCTTAGTGTAACAGCTAAACAGAGTCTGGCTGAGCTGCCTATCAAAGGGGCTGTAAAAAACAAAACAAAAGAGTGATGAAGACACTCTTAAGAAGGATCAGAGAGAGTGACTAAGACTCACAGATGCCCTCAGTGTGGATGAAGGTGAGACAACACTCAAGGACCGTACATAAACATCAACGTTAAGGGAACACACCTTCTGTATGTGTTGACCCTCTCACAATTACACCCACCTAAGCCATGCGGCTTTATGAGAAGACAAGGCAGGCCTTGCACTAGTTAACAACTTTAAGAGAAAGAGGGGTGAGGGGAAGGGAGGAGATCACCAGTCCTGGGTCCAGTGTTGGACCTGACAGCAGGGGTGTTCAGTGGAGAAAGCGAGTGCTCAAAAGGCTTGTATGTGTCTCTATTTATTGGCCCCAGATCCTGGACTTCTGGAACCTTCTCTTGGCCCAGTTCCAGGAGTGGCTGAGACACCAGTCAGCCAGGGGCAGTGACACCAGGCCTCTCCTCATGACTGCCTTTTCCTACTTCTGGAACCTTCTGGGCCTCATCCCTTACAGACACTAGAGGATTCCACTTTGGGACACGAGGCTAAATGCCAGCTGCATGTGAGTGTACACCATGCCTGGCAGTATGTGTTACTAGGTGGCCCTTGCAAATGCACCAATTTTATAACCAGAAATTTATTTACAAAGAATCAAAAACCAGGCCTGCAAATCCTTTTGGAGATAGATGTGTTAAGGAATGCTATGCTCAACTACAAAATTTAATTTGAAGGTGGGTTTTGGGTGCCCTGTGGTCGTATCTCTTCTGGCAGATTTAGAAGCCTCCTTAAAGCCAGACACACTGCTCCTCAGCTACAGCTCACGCTGACAGGTTCGGTAGGACTGTGACATTTTGGAAAGCATGTGCTTTGTAAGAACATCTGTCTGCAGGAAATACCGCATTTCTGCTTCCTCACACAAACTGATGTCCACACGACCTGCATGCAAATTCTTTTTAAATGGCAATAGCCTTTAATTCTTCCTTATTTTGATGACTAAGCATGTCACAACACCCAGATCCAATTAAACATGCATGAAATGACTACAGGCTGCAGCAGATTGGTTTGAAAGTTTGCAGTGAAGGTAACAAGATCCTTTAAAGATCCAACTACAGTTAGTCACACAATGACCCCACTTACAGCCAAAAAGCCACAGGTGTATGGCGCAGCAGCAGGTGGATAAATGTGAGCAAATGGGGAAAAAGAAAAGGTATGAGTGGCAAGCTGGGTGTCCATAATACATTTATCCAAATACATTTTCATACTTATCAGACACGTTCAGCTAATGAATTTGCATAAGCTGTATTTTGAGATATTTAATTAGGAGAGTGTTTATTACTAAATCGTAATATGAAGGGCTGCGAGCAGAAAGAAACCCAAAGAGCTAATCTGAAGCAGCTTTGAGAAGCTTCTTGTATGTGCAAAGACAGCAACTCAATAAAAGGCCACTGCAGTGAAATACACCTTTGTCTTTCAAATGGCTCAGCTTGGCATTGCCCCTTAGCTTGATGAAGTTTTTTGGTCCCAGTAAGCAAATGTACTAAACCCAAAGATTCTCCACAGAGGCAGGTTCAGATTTAGGTTGCAAAGTTCCACTTTATGCATAAAATCTTATTTACAGTGAAGTAAAAATCATAAAAACCTACGGTCATAGGAAGCACCTTAGGTACGCACCTACAGTTAGTAGCCATAGTTTTCCTTTCATGCAGAAAGCCTGCCTGCTCTCCTCTTCCCCTCTTGCTATCTTTCAGGCACTGCGTACAAAATACAGCCACCCTCAAAAAACCCAAGGTTTTGCTGCACCAAATGGGTGTTCCTCGTCTATTACAGAAGACTTACCAGATTGTCATAAACAATGTGGCTGTGCCAGCCAGGTGAAAGCCTAGTCTCAGAGCGTGTTTTTAGATCCCCTAGAATACTTTTGATCAGCCTCACCCCAGTTTCTTCCCCTCCCAGAAGCCTTTTCCTTTTGGGCCATATGTTAGGATATTTCTCAAGTTTAATCTTTCCTCCACAATGTCAAGTGCTGACAAGTAAACAGCCACCCCAAGTACTGTGTTGTATCAAGGGAGCCATCCCAAAGCTGCACTCCAAAGGGCTACAGAGGAAGCATTTTGGTGCTAATTAAAAACAGTATTTAGGAAAAGGAAAAGTAAACATTTCCTAACATCTCTCTCCATCATCTGCCAAAACATTCATTGCCAGCTTTATTAGGCCCTCACTCCGGAGCCATTACTATCGTGTGGTCTGGTAATTGTTACAACAGATATGCAAGTCACTTTGCTAAGTAGACTGGGTGTTATTTTACCTTTTTCTTTTTTTCTTTTCTTTTTTTTTTTTTTTTGTAGTTTCACATGACACAAATCACTGTTTTTTTGTCACTTTTTAAACACCTGCTAACTCTTTCTTAATCTTACAAGTTGAAATCTTAATTATAATAGTATCCCTTCCAATTTCCCAGTGTACACACACTCTCAACATTACTTCCTCCAAAGTATTTACATTCTTTGGAATTAAAAAAAATAATAATTAATAACAGTCTCTTAACTAGAATAAATCAACCTAACTTCTCTTCAATGTATTGACATCAGCTCCACCAGCAAGAATCCAGCCCTCAAATGGTAAAAAATGTCACTCTCCTTTCCCCACTATATTCCAAAAGAGAACAAATAAACCATTCTGCAACTATAAGGGTTTCATCACAAAGGCACTTACAAGACTCATGCTGCACACAAAACCTTTCCTTTCATTCTGCGAGAAACTCACAAACTAGTCTTCTTCTTTCTTTCTTTTTTTTTTTTTTTTTTTTTTAAATAAGGAAGTCAGGTTATGCAAAAGTTCATAAAAAATGTGACCAAAACAAAAATGCAACAGCAGCAGCACTGGGATGATAGAAATAAGCGGATTTGGACTTTCATTACAGCCTGGAGGAAAGTTTTGTATTGAATTTCATTCTTCAAAAAAAGTAGAAGAAAAAAAGAAAAGAAAAAAAAGAGGGAGAAGAAGAATAAAGGAAAACTGAACAAACGAGAGTTTTGTTGGTTTTGGTGGTTTAATGACTTCCCTTTTTGGTGCTCTTTGACTGCTTTCCAGGCACTCCCCTCCTGAGCCAATTTCTGTGGGCCACTGGGTTTGGCTGGGTGCCAGTGTGACAATCGGTGCCTGAGCAGCCTCTTCAGCCAGAGATTATTCCTTGGGTTCCTTTGTTTTATTAGTGGGGAGGTGGGGGGGGCCACAGGGGTGATTTCTAAACTGAAACAGGATGTCTCGCTGGTGTCCCGAGCTGTGAAAGACAGTTTCATTGGCTGTGCTGGTGACACAAGATTGTTTAAACTAATCCAGTGAGACTAGGCTGCAGATTTCTTGTTTAGCTTTATTCCTTTAAGATTCAAAAACCTCAGAGGGATGCCACCTCAACGGGAGGCTCTGGGGAGGTGGTTCCTCAGCATATTAAGCTGACTAGAAAGTATCATGTTAAAACATGTATCTGAATATATCTATTATCCACAGACGGAACTTTCCAAACTAATTGTGATTCAGTCCCCCAAACAATTACATAAAATGTTCCATGCAAGTAAGTGATTGTGCGGGTATGCAAAATCACACACAAACAGATTTTAGTCAAATAGTTCTCAAATTAAGGTTTTTAATATTTCTAATGCCTTGTGCAGCAAATGACATGTCAGTAGATTAAAAATCACATATTTAGTTTATCAGAATTTAGTTCAGCTTTTTTTGAACTATTATTTTTGAACAGTATCACCTCAAAAAAAGGGTATGGCTGTTATGCATGAACAGCAGCTACTGAGTACATTTGTATTGTCCATGGTTTTTACTAGAGAGATCAGAGTACTGCATTAGAAAATAATATATAGATTATACAACATTGTCAAGCTATTACACATCTTTACAGAAATCCTTTTCAAATAAACAATATTTTTTCTGCATATCCTGCTGATATAAAAAATCTGATATAGGTAACAGCTATCTTAGGCCATCTTAGGTAAATTATGGCATCTCTCCTAATGAACAAAGTTTCTTTACTGTTGCCATCCTTCACAGTGTCCCAGCCATTCTCTAATCCCTCACCAAGAGAGAGAGCACCACACCAAACAGAGATTCAACCACTTGCACAATACTGGTCACACTGAGTCTGCAGCCAAGCTGATGGTGAGCATCAGTCTTCCTCAGACCCAAACCAGCAGCCAGTGTCCTGCCCTGAACTATTCTGGATATGCACTCAGACAGTGACGGCATGCCAAAGGAAGCACACCACAGTAACACACAGGTTTTCTGTGTCTCCTCTACAGCCCACAGTAATCCCTCAGAAGTTTTGGGGTAATAATCATCATACAGCCAGTCGGTTATTTTTATGTGAAACTTCAAGTCCAACATCTGAGACAGAAACTTCAAAAGTAAACTGGCACTTTTGCTGAAGACTTCATCAAAATTAATAAGCGCTGTCTTGTTTCCTACATTGTTCAATGGATTTCAAGCTGGTTACTACAGGGACGAGAAAAATGAATGCACAATGTATGTCCATTCAGGTAGCTGCAGCAGTGACACATTACAGCCAACACAGCCTGCATGCCGCTGCTGATTTTTCATGGTTTTGTGGCAGGCTTTAAAGGCAACACTCTGTGTGTGTGTGTGTGTGTGATGGAACAGAGAACAAAACTGAAGAGGAAATGGGAGGTGTTATCACCTCCTTTCTGTCTTTCAGGATCAGAAAGATCAGGTAAGCCAACATTCAGCTTGCACCAACATTAGTGCAATGAACTGCACTGAATAAACCACTCTCACATGACAGGCAGGAAGGAAACCAGTGTGCTGTTCAGTGTAGGTTTCCACAGATCGGAACAATCACCTCTATATTCTCACCTACAACAGAAAACAGCATTACACACATCCAGTTTGCCTGCCAGATAACAGGGAGTCCACAATGTCTGAACCATCTCCAAGCCAGCTATGCCAGCATTTGCCAGTGCCTCTTCTGGGCTCCCTAGAATCGAAGTTAACTGCATACTGAGAGTGACAAGACCTACATATTTGGAGTTGTTTTCTTGGGTTATTTTCTTTTTATTCATACTCGGAGCCCATAGCATTTCCCAGTGACGAAGCAGAACTGCTGGCTACCTGTTCTGTCAGCAGCCACACAGCGTGTCTTCCTTCAGCATCCATTGCACATGGAGACACAAATGCTACTTTGAATACTCAGTACTGCTGAAGAGCAAGTGCAGTGTATTACTCTGCTAAAGGTAGAGAGAAGTCACGATCAATTCACCTTTATTTTCTAGACAAAACACAGTGAAAAATATGCTTTCACTCAAATATTCAACAGCTCACAGTGATGGCAAGGACCCCTTTCTTCTTCTAAGAACACTTCTTTTTCTTTCATTAAGATTTCTGCTCCCTTTTTTAGTTGGCAACATCCCAATCACCTACAATTGAAATGTTGACGCTGCCATTTCCCCCCCTGTTTTTTTGGCATTATTTTCTAGGACTCTTGTCGTGGTTTAACCCCGGCTGGCAGCCAAGCACCACACAGCCACTCGCTCACTCCCCCTCACCCAGAGGGATGGGGAGGAGAATCAGAAAAAAATGTAAACTCAAGGGTTAAGATAAGAACAATTTAATAGGGAACACAAAAGCTAAGTGCATAAGCAAAGCAAAGCAAGGAATTCATTCACCACTCCCCATGGGCAGGCAGGTGCTCAGCCACCTCCAGGAGAGCCGGGCTCCATCACACATAGAGGTTACTTGGGAAGACAAACGCCATAATGCTGAATGTCCCCCCCTTCCTCCTTCTTCTTCCCAGTTTATATGCTCAGCATGATGTCATATGGTATGAAAATACCTCTTTAGCTAGTTGGGGGTCACCTGTCCTGGCTGTGTCCCCTCCCAATGTCCTGTGCCCCGCCCCAGTCTCTCGCTGGCAGGGCCCAAGAAACCAAAAATTCCTTGATTTAAACATCACCCAGCAACAATCAAAAACATCTCTGTGTTATCAACATTGTTCTCACACCAAATCCCAAACACGGCACTGCACCAGCTACTAAGAAGAAAATTAACTCTGTCCCAGCTGAAACCGGGACAGCTCTGTTTTCCCACAGCACTGTCCCTAAAATTGCACACATGTTATATTGGTGATTTTCAGACCTCTCACTTCCCCCCAGGCTCTGTAAAGAGAAACACCAAACTAATAATATCTTCTCAGCTGTGTCATTGCAAAAGCCATGTATCTTGAATTCTATTCAGTTTTCTCCAACTAAGTCCATTGGCTTAACAGAGCTGTGTGACTCATTAAAATCTTTAATAGATACATAGAGACCAGTGTTACCACACTGGTTATAAAGGGTTTTGTGAACTTTGTTACCTAAGATGTGGGTTTGATTTTCCAGTAACATTATTTCGTACACTGCAGTTTCACAAAGCTTAGAAAATGCCTTTTTAAATCACTTCTCTCACATGCTTCACAATGTGTTTCCATTATATTCATTAATGCACAGGTGGCATTTACCTACTTCCATATTTCATGTGGTCAGCCACTACCTTCAAATCTGAACATATGAATGATACGACAATGCCTCATTAGTCAGCCTGAACATTCACAAAGCTTTTCCTTTCAACTGCCCTAGTGGCCTATTCTGAAGGATCTTGATAACATTTTGTTTCCCTTTCCTGCTGCTGTGCAAGACTTCAGTTGCTGAGTCTAATGTGGAACCAGGTGCGATGGATAGGGAT
Source organism: Falco naumanni (assembly GCF_017639655.2). Taxonomy (NCBI): domain Eukaryota; kingdom Metazoa; phylum Chordata; class Aves; order Falconiformes; family Falconidae; genus Falco; species Falco naumanni. Next base: position 49,170,030 of record NC_054080.1, on the reverse strand, counting down.
CTTGTCTTCTCCCCCTGGGAAAAAATCAGCAATAAACAAACAAGAAGATAGGACACTTCTCCTAGTTAGAGAGAAGCACATTCCTGTAGAACTCTTGCAACTGTTCTCCACAGCCCACGCCTTTTCTTCCCCTCAGCCCTACCTTAAAATTGCTACAGCAATTAGAATACAGCAATCAGATTGCATACAACCCACGAGAGACACACAGCTATCACATTTATTGCTACAAAAGTGTGTGTGAGACTGGCGCAACGCAGACTCCCTGCCTTTGCCATGTGTAACTGCAGTAGTCCGCTGTGAGGTAGAACCCAAGTGACTGCAGATGAAAGGAAAGGATCTCATATATTGCTAAAACCTCAAAATTATCATCTTTCAAGCATTCAGTGGCCTCATACCAAATTGGCACCTCATGACAATGCTTAGTAATACATAAAAAGACAGAGACAGAGCGAGGGATGATTGCAAGGATGATGACTTTCTCTGTTTAAGGCAGTGAAAAAGAAGAAAGGAATAAAAAGCCTCTATAACTATTTTAAAGGCAAAAAACCCTTGAGATCAGTGTTTCCAGAGGTTGATTTTTGATTTTTTATTTTAATTAATATCGTGACTCTCGTTCATTTCTTTGTTTTAGGAAGCAGTAAAGATGACAATGAAAAGGGCTTGGACATGAAACCTGCTTTCTGATTTGTTTTCTGCCACTGACCTTTCACTTGACCTGGACCTAAGAATTCTAAATTCACCTTTTTCTGTACTCAATATAGATGGCTGCCAGTCCACCCTTACAGGTAATAACTAAGATAGGAGTTTTCCAAAGATGTCTATTCTTGAAGGTATTCCTCTGTATTGCAGTAAGGACCAATATTATGAAGGTGAATTCATACTTAACCAATCTGACAGCCTTCCACAAGGTGACTGGCTTGGTGGATGAGGGACATCAGTACATCTTGTTTACTGTTGACTTTAGTAATGCTTCAGACATGGTCTGCTGTAACAATCATGTAGACAAGCTATTGAAATTCAGGTCAGATAAATGGACAGTGAGGTGTACTGAAAACTGGCTGAACTGTCAGACTTAAAGAGTTGTGGTCAGCAGCACAAAGTCCAGCTGCAGGCCAGACACCAGCAATGTGCCCCGGGGGTGGATACGAGGTCAATACTATTTAATAGCTTCATGAATATCCTGAATGATGGGCCAGAGAGCGTCTTTCAGCAAGTTCACAGATGACACAAAACTGACAGGAGTGGTTGCTAGACCAGCTGGGTGGTTTAGCCATCCAGAGGGACCTGGGCAGGTTGGAGAAATGGGCTGACTGAAATGCCATGAAATCTGACACAAGGAAATGCCAAGCCCTGCACCTGGAGAGAAGTTAGCCCATGCACCAGCACATGCTGGGTGCTGACTGGCTGGGAAGAAACTCTGCAGAGTAGGTCCTGGAGGGCCCTTGTGGGCAACATCTAACCATTAGTCAGCAGTGTACCCTTGCAGAAAAGAAGGCCAACAGCCTCCTGTGCTGCATCAGGAAGGTGCCAGCAGGTAGAAGGAGGTGATCTTTCCATCTGCTCAGCACTGCTGAGACACATCTGTGTGCTGGGTCCAGTTCTGGGCTCCTTACAATGGAGACATGGACATAACGGAGCAAGTCCAGTGAAGACCATGAAGATGATTAAGTGACCAGACCATCTCTCAAAAGAGGAGAGGCTGAGAGAGTTGTGACTGTAAAGCCTGGTGGAGAGAAAGCTGAGGGGGTCTTATTCATGTGTGTAAATACCTGATGAAAGTGTGTAAAGAAGACAGCCAGACTGTCCTCAGTAATGCCCAGTGAAAGGGCAAGGGGCAATGACCACAAACGGATTTTCAGGAAATTCCACCTAAACAGCAGTAAACACTTTGCTGTGGTGAGGTTGGTCATGCACTAGACCCAGCTGACCAGTAAGTTTGCAAAGTCTCCATCCTTGGAGATTCCTAACACCTGACCAGACAATGACTTGAGCCACCTGCTGCAGTTAAACCCACTCTGAGCAGGGCAGGGTGGTCTAGATGATCTTAAGAGATCCCTTTCAACCTCAGCTATTTTGTGATTCTGTACATGTTGGGATTAGCCTCATATAGCAGTGGCAGTGATGTCCTCCAGTGGCTAGTCAGCGGTAAGTTTTCTCAAAATTTGTAACAGAAAACTTACAGAGGAAAAAAAATAATTGATGTTATTGGAATAGATTACTCTGGTCTGCAGTTTGGTCTGTGTTTGGGTTTGTTTTTTTTTTTTCCCAGATGATTAAGAACACACAAAAAAGCTTTTTTTTTTTGTCATAATGAAACAGAAAGAAAATTGCTAAATCTCTGATAGCTAGTACAATTACATTATTTCTTTCATGGATACTCACATATCATGCACAGGCTTCTGTGTTCACTTGCTGTTGCTTGGTGAGCCTGACTTATCTACATAACTGCCATTGCCACCTCCAGCCACCAGGGACTCTGAATGATTCTGCCCTTTGGTCCTTAAAAGCACCCATGTGTTTTCCTTACTACATAGAACTTGCATGATATAGCTCTACTCTTGAGACAAAGACAAAAGACTATGCTGAGAAGATTGTTTCTGTGGGTTTCCGTTTCTGTTCAGGTACACTACCACCAAAATAGGTCTGTAATCCCTTCCAGTATATTTTTCAACATGACTTCAAAAAACAATAGCCAGTTTAATGCCTCCTCAACACAAATCTCTCTCAGCATGCCTATTCTTGTCAGGATGTGACTGAAGAGAATTATCCCACATGGATTAAAAACAGTAATCTTCCTTTTCCAGTTGGGAAAATACCTAAAAATCAAGATATTACAGGAAAGGGATTTCCAGCTGTGGCTCACTTCTTAAGCTAGACTACGTCAGTAGGATCTCATGGAAAAGATGAAAGAATTGAGGTGTGTTGAGATAGCCCACTTTCTTTGTGTTCTCTTGCTTAGTTAGTCAAAATTTAGATATACAAATTCTGCACTAAACTATGGGTAATGAGGGCATGTCAGTCATGCCTGTGAGAGAAGCTCTAAATTCACCCTGAGAGAGGAAACCCAGTACTTATATGTAGAGTACCCAGTTTCTACGTGGATTTTTAAATTTATTGTTACTACATAGTTGGTATTGACTCTGGCATAACAACAAAAATAAAACATTCCACATTGCTATTGCCATATTTCCAAAGAACATCTGTCCGTTTGTCCCTACCTTCTGCAGTGAAGAAAAAGGTAGTATAATGCCTTCTCTTTCAGCCACTGACACAGCAGAAACCTGGGTTACGACAACCAACTTAGGCTTTCCAGCCCTGTTGCATTGCAGCTTGGGGCAGCTCCACACAGAAATAAAAGGCAGAGATAACCTTTTTCTTGTAACTTTTTACAGTGACACCGTATAAGACTAATTTCTGATATGCAACATTTAAGCATTTAAACTGGTATCAACACTTTGATGAGCCCACTTTTAAGATAAGCACATTAAATGGGATTTCAGCTATGTAACATCCAAAGCATAGCCATCTGCTGCTGAGACACACAGCTGTTTCAGTTACTTAAGTAAAACTTCTTGTCAGTTACTTTGAATAGAGGGCTTGGAACATAGTTTATGTTTGACTTTATTCTGATCATAGCAAAAGTTTTGCCCCAAAGACACCTTGATTTGTAAAATGGTCTGCACAAATGTGTATGTGCTTCAGCACTACTCCAGAGGACAGGACAAGCAACAGCAGCTTGCCATTCCATGAACAAAATTAAGACCTAGGTTCTCAAAGCCGTCATAACCTTTTCTACAAAGGTTTACCAGGACTTTTCCATAGATTAAGGAGATAGAGCACAATATCAAGGTCAAGACATCTCCCCCCAGCTAGGGCTGCATAAACACTGGCAACAAAGCAGAAGGAAATTCTTCAGCTATATTAACAGATGTGATCTATAAAATTCTTTACAGTTAGTAGATTACAGTGTGAAGATGAGCAAGTTATCAGGGATCCCTTTTCCAAAAATGAAACTGCTGGTTAACACTATCAAAATGTTCTGACTTTAAATAAGGACTCTGGGCATTTGCCTGCCCCCTCTGCATGAATATTCTACCATGAGGGATGCAGTTGTTTCAGATTTCCTACTTACACCAAGTGGAATTGATGCCAGACAACAGGTTTGCTTGTACAGCTGAACTGAGTTTACAACCCTTCTCACTTTTATGGACTCAAAGAGCTGATGGACTTGCATGCTTTATCCACTTGAAATACAACCGGGGCACAGTGTGGAGAGAAAAACTGTTGCTAAAGTCAGAAATCATTAGATTTTCATCAGTTCATTTCAGTAAAGCAAATAGTGTTCCCAGACTGTTTTCAGTGGACCGCTGTCAGCTATTTAAAAACATTTATTCAGCTCATCATGCTTATTATGCCATAGGTCATGAGCGATATCAAGTGTAATGCTGATGGCTGGGTAGCTAAAATTAGTGCAATGTCATTTTACAAAGTGCTGAATTTCTGCATCTCCTGTTATCACAGAAGTTACAGGAAGTACATCATGGCAAAATGACATAATTTTAAATAATTTAACTACTTTTTAGGAAAGACATATTATAGGAAAAAGCTCATCAAACAAAAATGAACAGTCAGGTCTTTCATGACAGTCAGGCCAGCACGAGTTGAGGAATGTTCCAGAGATCACAACATTGAAGTCTGAGCTCTTAATTTTTTAATGTTACTTTAAGAAGTAATAATAATCATCACCAGTTTTTCATAAGGTAACATAAAATTAAGTCCATACCTTCTTTTTTTTTTTTTTTATATATATGCTCTGAACTGTAATGCCTTTAGTTTTAACAGACTACCTCTAGATTAAAATTTAAAAATTGAAAAGTCTCAGCTTAAACCAGCAATAATATTCAAAAGTTGTTATTAAATCTTTTTACTTATTAAATCCCAATTTGGAACACATGAGGCCAACACAGTATTTTTTTAATCTAATATTTTCTTCACAGCAGTTCCATTGAAATCCCAGAAGTCATCCTGTGGAAGCAGGAAAATCAGAACTGGCATATCCAGTATGAGAACAAAGATATCCCAAACCAGAACTCGGTATGTAGCTGACAGACAGAGTGGTAGCAAGCAGCCTTACAAGGTCCGATGCAGCTCATGACCAACCCAGGCTAATCCTGCCAGGTCTTGCTCTAACTCTTACGCTGTTGCCAGTTAGTAGGTAATTTATTCAGTCTGGTCTAGTAGTTTCAAAATGCCTTACCAATTCCTCCCCTTTCCCAAGGCACAGGAGACATCTGAGTAAATGCTAGTAAGAATTGCGTTCACCTGCCATTGTTTGGGTACCAGCCGCATTAGTGTGGTTTGGCTGAGGAGATTTGAGTCATTTCATCCAGCATTTGAACGTGACCAATTCTGGGATACAGGATTTCAGCAGCTGAACACTGCACAGCATCACAAAAGAGCATAGCATATCATTTCCCCTTGAAGTATGATGGGAAATTGTATAGGCAGAACATAGATTATCTGAGACTGATACTTGACAGAAAGATCCAAACGGAGCCTTCAGTTTTGACAGATGTCCAAGACTAGGTTTCCCTGTGCATCTCAGCAACTGGAAAAATACGTTTACACAGACTGTATGTGATGAGAAACCAAGAAGTAAATAAAGCAGCAATTGCTTTTGGCCTGTAGTTAAACTATAGTTATTTAGCATAGGCCATTCTAAGGGTTATCACTGTGCTAATTATACTTTCTACATGCAAAAGAGGATGTCCAGTTTATTACTGGATTGTACGGCCTAGAGTATTAGAGGTAAAGATTTTGACTTGCATGATGCATGTGGGCTGGGTGAGCAGCAGAAAATGTCTGAGGAAAGCCTTGCAAGGCTTCCTGCCAGGAAGAAAGGCTATCCAGCATCAGTCAGGGTCAAAAACATTGCAGAGTGGAGATGGTGCATGCTGGACTTAAGTATGGACTTTTCCAGTATGTCTAAAGGGACCCATTCTGAGTTGCCATCTGGAAAAGCATAAGTTTGGAGACTATTTTTGTAGAAAAGATGTTCAGAGATAACTAAAGGTATGGTGTCTTATCATGCCTGGCCATTTCCACTTGTCATTGGATGGTGTCTGATGCATTCTTTCAATGGCAGCAGCACTAGATACTACCAATCTTATTAAACATATACAAACAGAAATTCATGTGGTACAATGTACTTTGCAGGTTACTGCTGTCGTGTAGCTGTGCCAGAGAAAGCACTGCACTCACATTAAAGAAAATAACATGCAGTGCACTTATTTATAGAAACACCTTCAGGTAACAGAGTCTGTACCTAAGCAGGAAGCAAACAGAAATGACATAATTTCTCAAGTCACCTTTAAAAGAGATAAGGTTTTAGAAAAAAAATCCAAGAGCTAAATTAACAAGGATTTAAAAATTATCAAAGGCCTTTCTGAAAATCCCCAGGGCTAGCACTTACAGTTGTTTCATCAGTAAGATCGTGCTTATTTTTAAAACAGACTTTATTTATATGAAGTAGGAAAGTATTCATAAGGTCATATCATTTCATCATGTTTACCTGTATTTTGTAGGGCACATTGCATGTTGTTGTTTTTCATTTTCACCTTCTAAAACATATCAACACAAATCAAGAAGTTGAAAGAGAGTTCTGTGCTTTGCCAGCAGATGCAGTATTGTGTCCTCTGTTAGATTCAGTTCAGGATTAACTGGGTAAAATTTTCATTCCCTGTTCAGCAGGGGATCAGACTTGGTGATTTAATAACTCCTTCTGGTTCTACAAATGGACCGACAAACCATTCATCCAGCATCTAAGCCCTCTACCAAGGAGAGGGCATTAACTGAAACACTGAGAGTAATTTCTAGACACTACGTGGTGTTGCCATGTTGAAGAAACATGCATCACTTTAAAGCTGTGAAATGTGCCTATCCATGTGTACTACAGCCACAAACAATTATCTGGAAAGTCATATGGAAAGTAGCTTAAGACATATAGAACATACGAAAACTAGAAATCTGTAGTAATGACAAAAAAGACTCTGTCAAAGTTCTTAATTGATACACTTGAATAAAAGAAAATAATTTGTTAAACAGACCTTAGATCTTTTAAGTCCAGGGCATCATTATTATCTTTGCATTGTAGATTGAAGACTGAAGAAGCGTGGCTTAAGTTGTGTTTTATAAACCAGAGCTTGTGGTACAAGCTGTCTGCAAGATACTTAGCATAAGGACACAGTAGAAACAGTGTTCATTTCTATTTATTCCTTTAGAAAAGCAATCAAACATGAAAGAATGGGTTTTATGAATACAGAAAAAAAAAATGTTGGAAGAATACTGTTTCTTACTTCCAAATTTTGATCTACATTTTGATTACTGTTTGGTTATAACATCCACTTGGCCTGCTGAATCCATACTTCATGCTTACCATAAGGTAGTAGCTCAATGAATAATAACCCCAAAGACGTCTTAACTGACAAGGTAAACACTCTTTTGAAACAGTCTTTAAAGCATTTACAGTAGCAGGCTACTGTCTACTAACCTTGATTTACTGTTTCCTTGCATGAAATTGTAAACCATTCAGACTGTTTCCATGTTTTGGTAAATATTCATGGGTTTCTTTATCTGTAAATAGAAAAAGTCTATCAGGGAATGGATTTATCAGAAGGCAGTCAGTTCATGAGCCAAGTATTGAGAGAATTGCCTATAGTAGACACTCTTTACACTCCAATCTGGTGGAGAAACTCCACAGGGTATAAGTCCCTGGCTTTGTTCCTTGTTGTCACTGCTGCCTGTCTACTTGGTCTTCAGTCTGCTATTTTTACAGATACATTGGCATGCAAAGCTTGATTTTCACATTTGCTGAAAATTTACTACAGCAACCAAAGTCAAATGTCCTCTAAGTTCATGAAGAACACTGGAAGATCTAGCTCTAACACAATATGACACATTACAGAGTTGCTTGCACCTGTTTAAAACTGAGGTAATTAAATCTATCTCTTGAGCAGAACAGTACTTTGTACTCTATCCAAAAGTGATGGAAAGCCATGAAAATGCTATAACTGGTTACACTGAGCATATGACCAAATGCTTTGAGGCCAACAGTTATAGTAGAACCACCAAAACTATGCACAGGGATTTTATTAATCATACAATTCCATGCTGCTTTGGTGATCATTTTCTGCGGTGTTTCTAGGTGGGTTTTTCACAGGCTTTTGAATTTTTGCGGTGGGCTAGGGGTGATGATTGCCAAGCAATTGTCTAACTGTACCACATGCTCCACAGTGTGCAATGATTTCACAGGGCATAATAGACTCCATGATAGTCTCAGCTAAATGGTGTTACATGGATGAATTTGTTAGTCTTAGGTTATATATGTATAAATGCAAAACCACCCACCTAACATGGTTAGCTCTTCGTAGAATCCTAGAATGGTTTGGGCTGGAAGGGACCTTAAACATCATCTAGTTCCACCCCCCCTGCCATGGGCAGGGACACATTCCAGGTTGCTCAAAGCCCCATCAACCTGGATTGAACAGTGGCAGAGAAGGGGCATCTGCAACCCGCCCCACTGATCCCTGGGGATTCTGCAGCCACTGCTTGTTTCTACATGCAATGCTGTCATGACATAATATGACAAACCACAGAAGTCAGGTACCACTAACCATTTTCCTCCTGGGTCTTTTCGTTCCTGGTGTCCAAAAGATGCATTACTTCCCTGTGGCCTTAATCGAGTATCGCAGCCTTTCTGGCAGTACAGGAACATAAAACATCCCACACCAGATTACAGTAGCCTTCTGCTTATAGCAAAAATGACATGAAATAACTTTCCTTTCTTTTTTTGGTTTTTTTTTTTATGTTCCTTCCAGATTTCTTGGTGATACTATTAAAACTGTAAAAGTTCCAGTAAAATAAACTACATTAAATAATATTTTTTAAAAGTATTACTTAGAACTTGAGCAAGTTTCACCGGAATGTCTGCAGCAGAGAAGTCAGTTGACATGAAATGTGTTATTTGATGAAAGAGCAAACAAAAGAGTAGCTAAGAAACCTATGGACTCTCAGGGTTTGATGCAAGTCTACTTTGTGGCTTTTTACCAGCCCTAAGGAGAAAGGGCTCAAATGATCACGCCATCTTTTGTAAATACTCTGTCTCACGCCCTGCACAAGGAACATTTGAGAGCTTGCTGCAGGAAGGGGAATCATCTGTGAAAGGGGGCCATGTCCAGGAAAGCAGAGATCTGCGGAAGGATGACACCTCTCTGCCTGTAGCCATGGGGAGGCTGTGAGGGCTGGTTGAGTGTGGGGAACTATTGAGGAATGAGGGAAATGCCCCAGGAAAGACTTTGACTGCAACTCATAACTTACTTCAGACACAAGAGAGGCTTTCTGCAGGACAAATCTACTATTGTATCAGCTGCTACAGTCTCCAGCTAAGCTCTTGTTTGGATGATTGACCAGTGCTCTTCTGCTTTGTCAGTTACAGGTGGCCAGATCCATAAATGCTCCAAATATTCATTTTCCCACTGACAAAAAAAAAAGTTGATTTCCACTTGAAACATCTTCCTTTGTGCCTTGCAACCTCCATATCCACAGCTAACTTTCATGATTCCTAAGCGACTCATGAAGCATGTCTTTAGATCTTAGCCACTAACACTATTAGGCAGTTCTGAGATTTAAAATTCAAGACACACAAATTCCATATCTTTGTTGTCAACTGCTCCTTGACTGCTTAAAAAAAACTCAACCAAAAAAACAAGAACAAAAATATTTAGAAGTCACACTTTGGTTAACATTTTATCTTCATCATCCCCAACTCCTCCCATCCTCCTAAACTAGACATGTAAAATATTCATAAATCAAAAAAAGGTGAATACACCCCTCAAGGAGTTTTACTACCAAAAAAAAAAAAAAAAAAAAAAGTTGGAGTTTTGAAACAGCAAATCAACTCTACATTTATTTCAGAAAAAAACCCTGTCCAGATGTCACCAATCTCCTCCACTTCCATTAAATACGAGGTAGCTGGGAACAGGTCAAGGGGGATTTAAAATCTAAGCAATGTTATTCACTGTGCAGATGTCTATTTTATCCAATTACTTGCATTATGGTTCATAGCAAAAGATATTCCTTTGCCTTCAAAAAGAGAAAAAACAATGTATGTGAATCTAGATGTTGAACACAACTAAAACCCAATGCAGGTACATTTAATGGGCACCATTGCCAAGAACGTGAGAACTTTGACATTTGGCTTTACAGGAGTGAGGACCTGTGCAAAGTGATCTGCCAGTCCTTCAGCAGAGATGGGGGCCCACTGGCTCCTGAACACAAGAGTTGTCCATGACAACCTCTTTTCATTAGTGTGTTTTGTGTATTTCATTGCTCTTCTCAGAGCTCTTTCAATAAAGGAAAGCAGAAACCAAGCAGGTGGAAAGTTTTCCCCGTTCATTTTGCTCACTCCATCTTGTTCACTAACTACAACAAGAAAGTAAAGACAGACTCACTTTCTTTTCTGTTCCTCCTTTGAGTCTTATTCCCTGCTCCCCAAGTTAGTCAACAAGCCATTTCTGTGCATTGTTAATGGTTAAGGAGAACAGCCACCTTGGCTAGAGAGTAAAAAAAAGACTATGCCCTGAAGCCAGCAGACTTCCTGTAAAAACTAGTTAATGCTTACTTGTCAGCTGTGCAGTTTCCTTTACCTTCCTCTCAAGGATTTTCAGAGGCTCCTGTGAGAAACAAGTATTGGACTATAAACAGCTCTGCCTGACAAGGATTTCAGTATCATAAGCAGTTAAAATGAGTGGTGTAACAATTATATTATCCCCGTGGTCTCACATATTAAACCCCCTAGTTCCTTCTAAGCAAAAAATGGGAAGCTCCTTCACCTCACATTCTTTTTAAGAGCTTTTGGTAAAAATTATGTAACCAAGTAAAACATAATGGATGTTTACACATACATATACACAAAACCCCCATAGCACTATCTTGCATTTAAGACTGCTGTGGGGACAGCAGCAACTGGCAACATTCAAGTGGTTTTTTTGCTTATTTTAGCATTTTTATGCCAGAGTCTCAGTGTGGGGCTGAATCTAATTGGCATAAATGCAGCTACATGGACATCAAAAAACCACAAAGATGTTTCAAAGATTGCAAAAGCTGAAAGAAAAGGTTTAATTGAATGCAACCACATTATTCTATTAGTTTGAAAAGAAACATAAACAAACTGCAGGCTTCTAGGTATCTAATTCCATTTGAAGAAACATAAGACCGTGAACTCTCAGTTGCTCTAAAGGGAATAACACAGGAATGTAAGACACTTGCTGGCATAGAATTACTCACACTATTCAAACTGCCTGTAAGTAGATTAATGTGTTCTGTGCCATTAACTTCAAACATCCTGATTCTCCGTATCTCACAGTGTTGATATGTGAAATCCACAGCAAGATTGCCCAGTAAAACAAAGCTACAGGACAATTAAAAAAATGTCATCAGCTAAGGTAACTTTCTTTTATGCTTTGCATGTTTATGCATCGTTTGTTTTTGAAATAAAATTTTACTCAACTGACCACCTGCCTAGTTTCCTACTGCAATTGTATGTTACTGTTCTTTGAAAAAGTGGGGTCATAATTATTAGCCACTAGTAAATTTCTACACCCTTACCAAAGTCAGGCAGTTTAGGAGAAACCTTTCTTCCCCTACCAAACCATTGCATCTCATCTAATTTAAAACCTGGTATCTATATCTTCTTCCATTCTTTACCCAGGCTTTGATTTTGGCCCAGTGTTAGATGTATGGGTTGGTGCGGAGGAAACACAGAGCTTGAGGGGCTGGGAGAGGTGAGGGTTGTGGGGTGCGGGGCAAGAAGGACAGAGTGAGAGCACTCCTCAGGTTACAGAACGGGTTACAATTTCAGACACTGCAAAGCAAGCTCTTTGCTGTTTGGACCCGCAGACCTGAGGACACCACTGCACAGGACTGGAAGGTGACACTAGTTCTCCTGACAGCTGTTTGGACACCTGCTCCCATGGGTCGGTTATACTTGGCTGGGGATTCTCTGGCCCAGGTGAAGCACTAATACTGAGGCGAGAGCAGGGTGGAGGTCACAGCTACCCAAGGACAAATAGTCTTCAAAGTCTGAACAATCTTCAAGTCTGCACTCAGGTACCATTAGCAGTGCCAAGAGATTGTTGTGGCATTTGTTTTGCATGAACTCATTATCTGGGACACTACAACAGTATTTTCAGTCTCTTGTAGGCAAGTACTTAGCTTAAACAGTGATTTTAAAAAGCAGTAAGCTGAAAATAAAAGTCTTACTGTTCATTTTATGTCCACAGCTCACTGTTGCTGAAGGAGCACTGCAAATACCAAGCTGACCTAGAAAGCCATACATCCTGGTCCACCTCACTATTACTCTGCTCTTTGACAGCTTCCATCCTGGTCTTTGAACCAAGAACAAGACATAACAGTCAAGACAAAAATCAAAGGAAGAGGAAAGAGAAAGGAATCAAGACTGAAAAAAATAAAGCATGCTAGAAGAAAGAACTTAAGCCAGTACATGATTAAAGTTTCAAAGAAATTTTAATGAAAGACAAAAGTCTTGAAACTACTTAATATTCCAAATCAGTAACAGACTCATGTTTGCACATGCATCTGTATAAACTGTATACACATTTACTCATGAGCTCTCACAAAGACATTTAAATATGTTTTAATTGTTCCTTTTTTCTTCTTTCTTTCTTTTTTTTTTAAGTTTTTTAACTACCAAAGCTATCTCCTTTAATTGTGTGCCAAGGCCTGAGAGAGTTTAGTGGCACTTGAAAACATTGCCCAAGTAAGTGAACCAATTAGATTAATTGGCACCAGAGGTACTGTGTGCTTTTGGATAGTACACAGAAGGGAAAAAAAAAAACCTTCAACGTTTAGTAGTTTTAAAGCTGTGTTTGTAAAGCTTTGTCTTCTTTAAGGCTTGTGTCTATGTATCATGCCGATACTGATTTTCACAGGAGTGGGCTGTACACATCCTGTCACAATGTGTGTCCACAAAACATCTTCCAGACCTAGAAATATAGACTCTGAAAAATATTTATCATTTCCCATTTTCAGTCACAAAACAACTCAGAAAACATACCGGGCATGCTTCTGAAGAAGAGAGGGTAGAGGAGAGGCACACAAAACAATCCCTCAAATAATCAGCAGATGATTTATATTCATATTCAACAGTGCCATAAACAAATAAATGATTAGGCTTACACACAGGTTCCAGGTTCCAATTTCTAAAGTTCTCTACTTTTTCTGTCTTTTCTTCTTTAGTCCTCACCTTGCAATGCTGTAGGGAATTTCAGTAGGAATTTTCTTTTGGGGTTGGCAACATACAATCTTTAAAGGTATTCAACATTTTACAGCACCATATCCTTTCTACATTCCTATGTTGCTAATTGGGAGTTCAGACTATCTGCCTCTTAGGCGACAGCCCACTGGGCAGCTGCAAGTGCTCAGAAGACTTCCGCGGTTGCAGCAAGTGGCTGGGCATCATGGCATGAAATAGCGAGCCCAACAGCTGTTGCGGAGTTGGTGGCATACTTGAGAAGTTATATAGCTCTTCTGAGCACACCTAATACCTCTGAGCTCACACTATTTAACTGAGAAGCAATGAAAGAAAGAAGTGACTGACTGTAAATTAACAATAAAACCAGCTTCAGAAGTCCCCTGTGAGGTAAAGGAATATTCCCACTTTACCATACTAAAACCAGCAGTGAAAAACCAAGAGTCTGATGACAGCCAGAGTGAAGCAGCACTATGTTCCAACAATCCTTCCCACCCAGTGCCGCTGTGCATAAAATTGTATCCTTTCACCAAACTTGCCATGATCTGGGAACATATAATCAGCTTTGCAGGACTGGTAACTCGGCAAGCAGTTAGCAAGGGTAGAGTAGCTGTAGTCCTAAGGTTTAGAAATCCTTAAAACAATGTAACCTAAGTTGGCTGCATAAATGATCCATGACTTTGGTCCCATACAGCACCATAAGGGGAAGGGGGGAAAAAATCCCCAAACCTTCCCATGATAGCAATTTGTTTGCTATAACACAGGTTTGTAGCATCCAGTTTGTAGTTACCAGATGATGAGATCACTGTTCATGGACCCTATACACTTCAAAACGCAGGCAGATCTCCTACTTTGATGAGGACTTGCTATGAGACATGAGAACAGACTATGGCCCGCATACAAAAGAAATGGGATTACTCTGATCACATGTGAGATAATCCTTCCCAGATGGGTGGCAAGAGAAGATGTCAGGAGAAACAAACTGAATTTCTTCATAAGATCACTAACTATCCTAAATTTTCAGTCTCAGATGTGAAAACGTTTACCTCACAGACCTTTTCAATGAATGCACTTTTGCATTCATGCTTCCAGGCCAAGGTCTGTGGTGGTATGACACTGTCTGAAACCAGACCTGGGCTGTCTAGCCAACAAACAATGAGCTAATGGAGACTCATTGAAAGAGAATAGTATTCAGTTCTGTTTCAAGCATTTAATCTATTTGTTTCCAAAAGTACAGCACACAGATTGAATAAATTGGCAGTTGCTAACTTTCCCTGGTACAATAGCGCTTTTGAAACTGGCACATTGCCTACAACAGATTTAATGCAATTACTCCTGGGCTTCTCAAATATTTTTGTTTGTTTATTTATTTGTTTTTTTACTAGCTGAATTACATCTTACTTAGATGGTAAACTTCTCCATGATGTTCAGACACCTCTGGGGTGCTGTGCCTACTCACAGTGCTGTGTTAGCAATATTTATCTCTCAAGTGTTATAAAAGTGATTTACAGTGAGTGACAATAAGTGACTTAATAACTGTTTCAGTTAAGGCTATAGGGTATATGGTTAACATCTTGCCTGCAAAACCTATTTCAGCTACTGTGGCTCTCTGCAGATCTGTAAAAACTTGTGTGTTTAGTTACTTAAATTTAGAGATGAAACAAATTCTGAAAGTTTCAGATGCTGTAAAGAGACCATACTCTCAACCATTAATTTAACTATTCATAACCATTGAGTTTTCACTAAAAGATTCATTTCTATGCAATCAACGGTTAATGCTTTCAGCAACAGTAAGAAAATACTACCCCAAAACCTCAAGTGTTCACTAAGAAAGGATAGTGGTTGGGCTTTGTGTGATGAGAAAAGTTAATAAAAAAGCCAAACACCCTAAGCCTTCAGGCAAAAGCAGCAGACAAAATGCTTAAATATTTTCAGGTGCATTACATTTCAGACTAGTATTGCAAATCCAGCATGCAGGCTGTACAGAAAGTGTAGCAAATTTAATGACTTCTCTGTATACTTTCACTGTGATACATAAAGAATAAACATTGACATACCCTGGCTGAATTTTTTACACCTCAGTTTCAACATTTATCAAACCTCTCTGGGGACTGTTGTGAAGATTATATATCAAATGTGGGCAGCTACTGCTGCATCTTTGTTGCTTAAACTCAGAGCTCATGAACTGATACTGTTATGTACTCAGGTAACTTACATTCTGTAGGCCCCATCCTATGGTACACGATTTGGGCAATACAGGAGGATACCCACTACAATGACAAGTACATAATGTATGTGAAGCACAAAACAAGAGTAAAAGCCTCAGTGACTGTGGGACCCTTTTGACAAGCAATGTTAATGTACTCACATAGTGTGGAAAATTTTACCATGTTGTTTTGGAAAAGAATCTTCAAATGGTTGTTATTCCTGTGCACTTCCCGAGATGACAGAACAGTGAGGTATAAAACCCCTGGTGCTTTTCTTTCATCTTACAAAAACAGAGTGCAAGCTCTGACATTGCTGCTTTTAAAACTAATATTCAATACAGAACATGTTAGACTGGTTAAAAAGAAATTACTTCTTTCTCACATTTCAGCAACTGGTGTTGAAATACAAGGCAGAATGGTCTGAGTGCTATTTTTTGTTTCTGTTGGTTTGATAAGGAAAAGAAAAAAATGGAGAAAAAAAACCCCACCACAGATAAACCTGAGGATTACAAATAGACATTAAGTAGGATACAATGGATCAGCTCTGCTGAGAGTTTAACAAAGACACCATTGTTCTGCCACACAACAGGGGCGAAAGGTTAATCAGACGTAAGATCATACTAAAATTTAGGGACAGGAAAAGATATTAAACCTTCTGAAATATATCAAAATCTCACTTTTGAACTTTTTCACCCTGCTGCTTTGGCATCTTCATTTCCCCTGGAACAAATCAAGATATCCTGCTCTCATTAGATGACTGCTTAACTTGTTTTTCTAGAAATGTATTCCATACAGCCATCGTTCACCAAGTGAAGAAATACTTTCAGTTTCCTATCCTGACTCAGTTTCCTAGTGCACAGGCAGCATTGGTGTTTCAGTGTTTGAACACCAGAAAAAGTTGTGGAAGTTTCCCATTTAAAGCCCCTGTACTGGGATTTTGAAAGTGTCCACAAAACTATGCCTGATATTTTTCAACTTAAAAATACTCGCTGAAGATTAACTCCACAAAGCCCCATTTTCTTAATTCACTTCCTCTTTCTCCTTCCCACTAGTAAATTAACCATCATCCACACCAGCTCTTTGATTTTTTCTTCTAATGAAAGTAAATTCTAATACTAATGTTAATTTCTTATCCCCCCTCATCTCAGTTGCACGTCTGTCAACACCCTGCATTCCTGCCTCTCTCTGTAGCCCAGTCTCCACACCTCATGATTTCATCAGCTATTCAGGTTTAAAACAATTAGCAGTACCAAAGCTCATTCCCTCCTTCCTATTAGCAGACAGACAGTACCTTTTCTCTCAGCCTGCTTGCCTGTAGGCAGGACAGTTGGGAAGACAGTGTTCCCTGTTCTTGTCACATCTTCTTGGTGAGGGCACACCATGTGCCCCCCTTCCCTCCAGGAGACAAAGCCATTAACTTTGGGTTAATGTTAATGTTAATGTTAATTAAAAAAAAAAGATGGCATTATTAATCAGTTTTCAGCTTCAGTGTTGCAACCATTCATGTCTTCAACTAAAGCATCTTCCCTTTCTTCTTCATGTATGTACCTGTACTCTTCACACTGTGCCAACACTGCAAATGAGTATCTTATCCATTTATTCTGCTCTCTTGGATCAGCCTCATATTTGAATGGCACGTGTTAAACGTTTCACCGATTTTCTTACAGTCTCATTTCTATCGTCTTCTCCTCTCAATTTAAAGGAAATTAGACATTTATAACTCCTTAATTTAGAACACATTTCGGTTGAGTTCTCAGTGCTCGAGGGCAAGATGGCTTATACTGGTTAATCTTAAAATACAGTACCTACTGACTGCTCTCTAAATAGTTTATATTTTTTCTAGTTTCCGTTTAAGCTGAGAGGTCAAATTTGGACATATCTTCAGACCTTTAGAACCATTCTGGACCATGCTAATCTCCTCCCTCTGGCAACCAGCAATAGGACACATGGAAATGGAATGAAGCTGTGTCAGGGGAAGTTCTGATTGGACATTAGGAAAAGGTTCTTCACTGAGAGGGTGGAACAGGGTCCCCAGGGAAGTGGTCATGGCACCAAGCCTGTCATCTGGATGACGCTTTTGTGGTTTAGTTTTAGGCAGTCCGGCAAGGAGCAGGGAGTTGGACTTGATGGCACTTATGGGTCCCTTCCAACTTAAGATATTCTATGATTCCTGACAAACTACTTCAGTAAGATGAACAAATGTCATACTAGAAAAAAGGAGGAGAAAGCATATCCATACTGTGTACTTTATGCAACTAGATTAAGCACAGAACAGACAGCTAAATTAGAAACTTGAGTTGCAGCTAGTGGAAAAAGAAAACCATGCCCTGCAGGTAGTGAAGAAGTGAGGTCCAATTCAGAGGATAAAAGTTATGTACTAAAATAACAAGTATATAGTTTAAATACCCCAAACTGGACACTTAAAATGAAGGGAAAGTTAGTGATTTTAGGGACAGGGAACCAAGGACAGTGTTCTGTCATGTAGCATTCTCAAATTAACACCAAATGTCATTCAGGCATGAGGCTGTAGTTCAGCTACACACAGGGACAACTTCAAGGAGAAATTCAGCATTATGTTACGGAGATGGTCAAAGTAAACCATCACTAATGCCCTGTTGGACATGAAAACTCATTCACCAGACCTCCTGGAGCCACATATTTTCTTTGATTTTTAAGCTTTCTACTTATCATATTATTAGCCTGGATTTCTTCAGGTCTTTCTATAGCTTGATTCCAGTTTTACATTTCCCCTTTTATGGTAAAAGCAGTCACTAAAGCAAAGATTGTCTCTGTTGAGAGAACTTCTAGCAATAGAAAACTACTGCCTGAAAGTTTTTCTGCACCACCTCTCATACCTCCTTGATATTTCTGGGAAAGTGCATAGAAGGCTGTAGTCCTCCCTGACCCTTTATGTTACACAGCATTCATTGCTAAGCAAACTTAACATTTGACTTATTTATTTGATTAATTAGTTTAAGTTTATATATCGCTGTGTTCCTTGTCATTGTTTATGAAAAAGAAAAGATTATGCCTGGTGCAGGTTTTGGCATCTGCCTTGAGAGAGAGTGGGAGCAAAACCACCAACATGAAAACTGTACAAAGAATTGCTCTGTTTATTTATCTTCAGATAAATGGTTGAATCCTTAGCATTCTTCCAGACCCTTTGTGCAGCTCTGACAATAGGAGGAGCCAGAAAATCCTTGTAACTGGTTACCTGGCATCTCCATTCAAGAGAAGAAATCCACCAGATTGGATGAAGGATGTTTTCCCTGCTCTATACTGCACCACAGCCCCAGCTCAGACTACATATGATCAAGCTTTATGGTCTGTTAACTGTCCCACTCTTACTTGCTCAGATTCTATTTAGTGACCATGGACGCAGATAAGGCTGTGGGATGGTCAGTGCTGCGTTCACCTTGGTCTTTGCTGAAAGGGTCTCCCAGGCCTCTGTAAAACTCTTCCAGGCACGTGAAGGTGATGGTGGTGGCAGGTAACAGAAGCATGTAGTTACCAAGAGTAAAAGAGAGAGCAGTGGATGTCATTTACTTTAACTTTAGCAAAGGTTTCAACCTATTCTCCCATGGTATTTGCATAGTCAGGTTCAGACATTACAGTCTGGGTGGGGAGACAGCTACAAGAGTAAAAAACTGGTTATGTGGTCAGGTTTAAAGGCTGGTCATTAATGCTTTGTGCTCCACCTGGAAGCCAGTTACGGGTAGCCTTCCTCAAGTCTTTGTTGAGATCTTTCCTGTTTTACACCTTTACCAGTGACTTGAAGGAGGACACGGACTGCACCTGCCTCAGCTTTGCATATAACTCAAATTTGAGGGGCCTGTAGTCAAACACTTGAGGGTAGGGCTGCATGGCCTATACAAGTGGGGGGAATAGGATGACCGTGACCCTGTGAAATTTCACAAGGATGAATGCTAAGATCAGCCCTGGGAAAGCAGAGCTCTGCAATGATGTAGGCTGGGTCTGGGGAGCAGCTCTGGGGAAACAGCCAGGCAGCAAGCTAAGCAGGTGCCAGCTGTACCCTGGCAGCAACAAGGGCCAGCAGCATCCTGGGTGGCATGAAAAATATGCGGCCCTGAGAGTCAGAGTAGGGATCATCCTCTCTTCTCTGCATCCAGACCGTGTAAGGAATACTGCCTCAAATGCAGGAAAACCATTGACAGATTGGTGGAGGTTGAGGTGATGCCACCAAGATGATGGGGTTGGAGCCCTTGCCCTACAAGGAGAGCCTGTGGGACCAGGACTGATTCAGCTGGGAGGAGGGATAGCTTTGAGGGTACCCAACAGCATGCCAGGCACTGACAGGAAGGATGGAGGAGATGCAGTTGCGCCTTTCACAGCAGCACATGGTGGGAGGGCAAGAAGCAGCAGCACCAACAGAAACACAGGAGTATTGGGCTGGAGATGAGAAGCCTCTCCCTATGAGAACAGTCCAGCAGAGAATCCATGGCCCAGGGAGGCTGGTTTGTCTCCATCCTTGGAGTTTTTCACACTCTTAGTAAAGCCCTGAGCAGCCCGGTCTGGGTCCTCCAGCTGAGTCTGCTCTGGGCAGGGCCTGGGATGGGCCTCCCCAGGTCCCTTCCTGTTTAAAATATTGCATTATTTTATTTTTCTGCTAACATGCTATCTTTTTTTCTCCACTTAGACAAATTACAGTCTTGGCTTAGAAAGACAATAAAATCATCACACCTTAGTGAAACAAAAAGCATTCAGGAGCTTTCCAGGAAAGTTAACAAGTCTTACATCACCACTTCAATCCTATTAACCAAAATGGTTTCTTAATAAAGTCCATTCCTCCTATTTCCTAAATTTCCATTTTAGAAATCACAGATTCATTCTTTATCAAAAGCAACCATAACACAAAAGTCAAAACCATTACTTTCTCGAGCTTTCACAATTATTGTGGTAGGACAATCAGGTTTTATATTTGTTCTCCTTTAAGAAGTAATGATTGGAAATTTACCATGGTGTTGGAGAGATTCACTGTCCAGTCAGCCATGGTGATTTTGCAGCATTACACCTTAAGTTTCTTCTACTCTACAAACACTAGAAGTTTGATAGGAATCCTGAGGGCTGCCCCATAATTCCACCATTAAGACCCTGATCCTGCAAACAAGCACACCCCTGACATCCGTGTAAGTCTCATAAATCAGACTGGAAACCACAGGTATCTGTTTTCACAAGCTTGGGAGATTACATAGCATCATCAACTGTTTCAACAGGTATTTTTAAATTAATCACCATACAATAATGACAGACACACATGAACCCAGTGAAGCATGCTGCTGAGCTGGGACTGTTCAATCTGGGTGAGAGAACATTCAAGGGTGATCTCATGTGTACAAGTAAGTGAAGGGAAGGTGCAAAAATGACAGAGTCAGGCTCATTCCAGTGGTGCCCAGTGGCACGCAGTGACAAGAGGCAGTGAGCAGAAATGGAAACACAGGAGGGTCCCCCTGAACATCAGGAAACACTTTTTTCCTGTGAGGGTGACTGAGTACTGGTACAGGTTGCCAGGGATGTTGTGAAGTTTTCATCCTTGAGATATTCACAAGCCATGTGGACATGGTCCGGGGCAACTGGTTCTAGGTGTCCCTGCTTGAATATTGGAAGTTGGTGTCAGATGACTGTCAGAGGTCCTTTCCAACCTCAACCATTCTGACCCTGTGACCTCCATTCTGCTAGATACCATTGATCTATAAGGTGATACCTTGTGGACACGTAAGCCTTCTCGTCACTGAAAATTGTGCTAGTGCTTTACGTACAGCAAAAGAACTGAAGCAGCAAAGTGGGGTAGTGCCTTGTTGAAGGGCACACAAGATATATGTAGTGAAACTAACCAGTTATTTGCTTTAGAGTAATGAAGCTCCTCAAGACAGGTGGTCCATTCAGAGGGCACAAGCATACATATATGAGAGCAGATTTCTCAAAATAATGGGTCTGCTTGCTTCTTAGATACTTTCTGACACTATGTAGCACAGCAGTGAAAGGTGCAAGGCAGCCATACTCTTTGCCAGAAAAATCTTTTAAAAATGCAAGCTTCTGAGTAATAGCACAGGTAGGTTATTGAAGATACGTGGCTACACAATGACATGACTGTTAGGATGAAATAAGTAGCCAACCTGAGATAATTGCTGGAGCAGTATGCTATCTCTGCCAGGAAACAAAACAAGGAATTCAGGCATACACCTGAAAAGGCTGGATTCTGTCCAGGCTGAAAAAGGTGGCAAACAGCCAGTGATGCCCCACAGTCTCACTACATCTGCAGTAGAATGGTGTTCTGCAAATGAAGTCACTACCACCAACCAGTGTGAAAAGGGAAGGCTCCCATCAGATATAAGTTTGGGTGAGATCTAAGGACAACTGATTCTCACCAAAAAAAAAAGTCATGTTTGTAGGAGATTCCCTCAACACTGGTCTTTTCAGCCTTCTAGGTGATGAATATCAGAAGGGTGTTTTTCACCAAATGACAACAAAGACTCCAGTCTCTTAGGGGATGTCACCGGTCTAGCCACTAATAATGTCAGAGAGGCACTTGGTAGCTGGCAAGACACCACTTTACAGCTAGTATGAGCAGATTATACCAGCCATAAATTAATCAAATAAGTCTTCTTTTCTTTTTTTCTTTTTTTTTTCCCCAAAGCACTACAATAAAACTGACCTGCAGTTCCACAGCCTGTAGGGAGAGGTTTCCTAGTGGAAACTGAAGCCAAGAAGGCTGAAAAGGATTGCTGACCCGTTGCAGTAAAACAAGCTCTTCCAGCCTTCCTGCAGGTTCATCAGCTCTGTTTTGGCATGCTAGCTAGTCTTTTCTTTGCATCCACCAGCAAAGATGTTCCTTTCCAGGACATTTTGTCCAGGTATGTCCTGGTTTCAGCTGGGATGGAGTTAATTTTCTTCTCAGTAGCTGGTGCAGTGCTGTGATTTGGATTTGGTGTGAGAACCATGTTGATGGCACACGGATGTTTTTAGTTGTTACTGGGTGATGTTTGTACCAAGTCAAGGACTTGTTTCTTGGGCCCTGCCAGCTGGAGGGCTGGAGTGGCACAGGAAATGGGGAGGGGACGCAGCCAGGACAGCTGACCCAAACAGGCCAAAGGGATATTCCAGACCATATGACGTCATGCTCAGCACATAAAGCTGGGGGAAGAAGGAGGAAGTAGGGGGGGACATTCAGCGTTATACCGTTTGTCTTCCCAAGTAACTGTTACATGTGATGGAGCCCGGCTCTCCTGGAGGTGGCTGAGCACCTGCCTGCCCATGGGAAGTGGTGAATGAATTCCTTGCTTTGCTTTGCTTGCTTGCATGGCTTTTACTTTCCCTATTAAATTGTATTTATCTCAAACCACAATTTTTCTCACTTCTACTCTTTTGAACCTCTCTCCCATGCCACGGTGGGGGGAGTGAGCAAGCAGTTGTGTGGGGCTTAGCTGCTGGCCAGGGTTAAACCAAGACAAGGTAGAAGGGAGAAAGATTATTCTCATCAGACTCATGATGGTTTTAATGACCCAAGTCAGAGTCATCTACCCCATACCAAGATGAGATTATTTGCCATACATAGTGTCTTTTCCAAAGCGCAGAAGAAACCAACAAGAAGACTAGGTCATGGAGTGAAGAAAATCTTTCATTTATTTTCTCCAGAAACAGAAGTAGTTTGCTGCTGCTTTCTGCTATAACATTGCAAATGGACTGAATGCAAGAACCCCCTGCCAGAAAAACCACTGTAGTTTGCTTAAGACCAAGATAACTCTCTGTGAAGCTGTTCTCCAAGCTGAGGAAAATTCTGACACCCAGTGAAGGTGGCTGACAAAACAGCACAAGCAAGATTTTCACAAGTTCAAAAGAGATCCAATACTGAAATGGGACAAAGTATTGTATTGAATTTTTGAAGTCAGAGGATGATCTAGTGGGGGAAGAGGATGGAGTTTTGAGCCACAGAGAAGAGCCAGGCACTGATGATGTATTAAGAACCAACAAACAAACAATGCCTTGAAGGAGTCAGGGCATGTTCCTCTACAAAGTTGACATGGTCAGTTGCCCAACTTAAGTGTCTATACCAATGCATGCAGTATGGGTAACAAACTGGAAGAGTTGGAAGCTACTGCACAGCTAGAAAGCTGCCATCTTATCATTATCACCGAAACATGGTGGGAGGAATCACAAGATGAGCACTGCAATTGATGGCTATAAACTGTTCAGAAGGGACAAGCCAAGAAAAAAGAGGTGAGGTAATTGCGCTTTATGTAAAAAAAATGACTGCACAGACCTGTCTTTGAAAAACAGCGATGAACAGGTTGAGAACTTATGGGTAAAATTCAGGGGCCAAGTCATCAAAGGAAACTTTGTGGCTGGTGTTTACAACAGGCCCCCTGGTCAAGGGAACCCTGTTGACAAAGCATTTTTACTTCAGGAAGCATCATGCTTGCAGGCTCTGATCCTGCTGAGGGACTTCAATCATGCTAACGTCTGCTGCAAAAGCAGCACAGCAGCTGCAAGCAGTCCAGGAGACTCTTGGGAGTGCATCGAGGATAATCTCTTAATCCGGGTGACAGACAGCCCAGCTAGAGAAGTGTTACTAGACTTGCTGCCTACCTACATGAATGAAGTAATCAAAGATGTCAAGACTGGTGACAGCCTGGTCTCCAGTGATCATGCCCTGGTGGAACTGACAATCTTGAGGTCTATCGGCAGATGAAGAACAGATCTCAAGACCCTGAACTGTAGAAGAAACTTTCAGTTGATTAAGGAATTAGTGGATGAGACCTTCTGGGAAACCGCCCTCATGGATAAAAGAGCTGGACAGAACTGGCAACTCTTTAAGGATATTTCCCCTAGAGTGCAAAACCTCTTGATTCTCATGTATAAGAAATCAGGAAAGGCAGTCAGCAGACCAGCATGGCTGAGTAAGGACGTCCTAGTCAGACTACAGTGTGAAAAGAAAATGCATATTCAATGGAACCAGGGACATATATCCTGGGGAGAGTATAGGGATGCTGTGTGGATATGTATGGATGGGATCAGGAAAGGTAAGGTACAGTTGGAGCTGAATTTGGTAAAGGATGTAAAGACTAATAAGGGCTTCTACAGGTATATGGGCCAGAAAAGGAAGACGAAAGAAAAGGTGTCTCCCTACTCCTCATAGATAATACTGAACTAATGACATCTGGGAAGGCTGAGGTATTCAACAATTTTTTGCCTCAGTTTTCACCGGTAATCTTTCTCCCACATCTCTCTAAAGCCTCTGAACCTCAGCACAGGGACTGGGGGAATGAAGTCCCTCCCATCATAACTGTAGATCAGGTTCTAGACCAGTTGAGAAACCTGAACATACATAAGTCCATGGAACCCAACAACAGGTATCCCAGGTTCTTGAGGGAATTGACTGACATAGTTGCCAAGCCACAGCGACTCTCCACCATAATTGAAAAGTCATGGCAGTCAGGCAAAATCCCCAGTGATTGGAAAAAGGGAAATATCACACCCATTTTTACAAAGGGTAAAAAGGCAGACCATGGGAACCAATGACTAATTAACCTCACTTCTGTGCCTCTTAAGATCATGGAAGATATCCTCCTGGAAGATATGTCAATGCATATGGAAGGCTGGGAGGTGATAAGAGACAGCCAACATGGCTTCACCAAGGCCGAATCATGCCTGACTAAGCTAATGGCATTCTACAATGGAGTGACTGCATCAGTGGAGAAGGGAAGAGCTATGGATGTAATTTACCCAGACTTCTGTGGCTCTTTTGATACAAGCCCCCACAACATTCTTGCCACTAAATTGGAAGAAAATTGGTTTGATGGATGGACTGTTAGATGGACAAAGAATTGGCTGGAGGGCCACATCTAAAGAGCTACAGTCAGTAGCTTAATGTCCAAGTGGAAACCAGTAATGAATGGTGTATCTCAAGGGTCCATACTGGGACAAAAACTATTTAATATCTGCATGACATACAGACAGTGAGATTGAGTGCACCCTCAGCAAGTCTGCAGAAGACACCAAGCTGAGTGATGCAGTAAATTCACTTGAGGGAAGGGATGCCATCCAAAGGGACCTTGACAGGCTTGAGAGGTGGGTCCATGTGAACCTCATGAAGTACAACAAGGACAAGTGCAAGGTCCTGAACCCGGGTCAGGGCAATCCACAATATCCATACAGACAAAGGGATTGAGAGCTTCTCTGTGGAGCAGGACTTGAGGATACCGGCAGACAAAAAACTGGACATGAGCCAGCAATGTGCGCTTGCAGCCCAGAAAGGCGATTATATCCTGGGCTACATAAAAGTGGTGTGGCCAGCAGGTCGAGGGAGGTGATTCTTCCCCTCTGCTCCACTCTCGTGAGTCCCCACCTGGAGTACTGGATCCAGCTCTGGAGTCCCCAGTACAAGGCAGACATGGACCTGTTAGAGCAGGTACAGAGGAGGGCTTTGAAAATGTTCAGAGGGCTGGAACACCTCTCCTATGAAGAAACACGGAGAGAGCTGGGGTTGTTTAGCCCGGAGAAGACAAGGCTCCAAGGGAGACCTTATTGTGGCCTTTCAATAGATAAAAAGACCTTATATGAAAGATGGCAAAGGACATTTTACCAGGGTCCGTAGCAACAGGACAAAGGGCAACAGTTTTGAACTGAAAGAGGGCAGATTTAGATTGGACATATAGAAGTCTTTTCCACAATGAGGGTGGTGAGGCACTGGAACAGGCTGCCCAGAGAAGCTGTGCATGTCCCATCCCTGGCAGTGTTCAAGGCCAGGTTGGATGGGGCTTTGACCAACCTGGCCTAGTGGAAGGTGTCCCTGCCCATGGCAGCAGGGTTTGGACTAGGTAATCTTTAGAGGTCCCAACCCTTCTTCCAAACAAAACCAATCTATGATTCTATAATATAGTATGTATATTAATAAAAGAAGAAACATTACCATTAGTCTAAAAACCACAGCCAACCAAGTGTACTTGGACTGTAAGATGGTGTATCTAAATTGCTGAAAAGTCTCCTTAAAATTATTTCAATTTACTGTTAACAGAGGGAGATCTGTACCAGCCTTGGTCCTTGGAGAAAAACTCCTTACCCAGGAAGGAAAGAAAGCCTGTTCTTAAAGGAACAGTGACGTAACATTTATGAGAGTGTGTCTAAATGCTCTTGGACACTCAGTGCATAAGAAAGGCCCAAAACCAAGAGCTTCCCAAATGGTCTGGCAAAAGCCCAATGGGACTCACATGAAGAAGCCACGGGGCTGGACCAGACGACCTCTTGAGGTCCCTTCCAACCTCAACAGTTTTGTGAAATAGAATCAATCTCTTTTTCCTTGCTTCAACTCCTTTTGAAGAAGAAACTGTAGACCCAGTGTTGATTTAGGCCATCAAAGGTTCAGCAGATGTCTAATGCATCACATTGTCAAGGGAAGAGCTTGAGTCCTGATGTTTTATTATTAACTATTTTAAGAATGTGAACCAGGAAGGAAGAAAGGCATGGCAGAGACAGAGAGAGAACAACTCTCTTTTGGGGTTGGGGAGAGGGGAGGTGGGAGGGCATCTTTAACTGCAAAATAGTAAAGGATAAAGAAAATTTATCTGAGCAACCAACATCATGGCTAGTCCTGAGTATAATTCAACTTAAAGCAAGGCACTGCAGAATTCTGTTCCATAGTTGCAAGACAGTAGCAGATGTCTATTCTGGCCACCCACTCCTGATATCTGTGATAATGTAAAGAGAAAGGGCTGTTCAGCACAGAAAAATCCCACTACTCACAGTAATTTGTTTTTTACATAGGTGGTGTGCAGCTGTCCAAGGGAGCTTAGGCAAGAGACAGTCAAAAAGTATTTGACTGCCTCAATCACTTACTTCACTTGCTGCATAGGCTGAGATTCACACATTTCTATAATAATAATGAAAATAAAACCACTAGCCTTCCCTGCTTGCAGTGGTCCAACAGACCAGACCATCAAGCATTCCACCAAGCTACATCCTAATCTTAGATGTGTACTTTCACAGAAGCTTTAATTCATCATCTTATTATACACTGTGCTAACAAAAAGTGACACTAATGAAAGCAGCATTAACTTCTTCCCACATGTAAGAGGATTTTTGAGGGAAAACATTTCAGAAACTTATACTTGTTGGACAGAAGTAGAGAATAATAACAAGTCACCATCATGTTCCAATTCTATCTTCTTATGCCCCATGCAAAGAAAGTAACCACCCATCAAAATAACCCCACCTCAAACCCAACCAGGTTCCTAGCAAGCATAAAACTTGTGAGTGGAGACTAATATAGTTGCAAAAAAGAACTCAAATATTTAAATGAATAGGCAAAGTGAAAACTTATCTGCTCATGAAAGCAGAAAGAAAATTGCTTTATCTTGGATAGCCTGGGTGGTGCTGACTGAGCCTATCCTGAATGTCTCCTCAGCACTGCTCAAAAACTAAGCTCTCCTGCAGCATTTTGCACCATTTTCTAGACCACCCACTCAGATCTGGATACACAAACCACATGTGTTAGGAATGTCTGCCCTGCACTGAAAGCAGTATCAGCATTATGACCTTATTAATGGTGCAGCCAGGCTTTTAAAACAACTTATTTATCTTTTCAATACCTTTGCTTCCTTAACAGTCTCTCTACTAGCAACTAGGTGCCCAAGGATTTGAAAGGGGAATATAACTTTGAAAAAAACACCATTACCAGACTGGAAGTATTTTCCGAGGATTTTTCCTCCCCTTCTTTTCCTCCCCTAGAGACAAGCTTTATTTCTAGGTCTTACCAAAAAGATGTAACTGACAGCTTCACAAACCTACTATGTCTTAAAGAGGACCCAGACCTTGATTCTGTCTCCCTGTGAGCAATGATAAAAGGGAATCATTTATTCCTCACTGTGATGAGAAGGGTGAAGTTTACTACTGAAAATTCCAGCTTTTATAGCATCAGTTCACTGAAAGAACACAGGAAAATGTATGACCCATTTGAAGTAACATTCAGGAAAGGGTTACTTCCAGTCCCAATTATACTGAATGATGATGAAAACACATCTGCTGCTGTATTCACAGACCTACATTTGACTTTGCTCAGATTTCCAGACTGGAAAAATTAAAAGTAAATGAAGAATGAAAAATGCAAGATTATCACTTTGCAGTAGAATCAATCTGGCTGAGGTAAAACACAGAATATAAAAAAGATGCAATATTCAGTATTACACAGACATTAGCATTTCAAACCATAAGACAGCTTAGATTTTTCTATGATGCTGCAACACATCTCTCTCATCAAGTCAGCAACACCAGAATTATTACAGCAGTGAACCAAAGAAGCTGCTGCTGCACACTGCCACTCTTACAGCAGACAGTACTGCTGACCAGCAAAACCTGTATTCTCTAGGTTAACATAAGGAACTATGTCCAGCTACTAAGGGATTTCTACTTTTTTTTTTTTTTTAATTAGTTCTCCCCCACACAAAGCGTATTGTTCTCTGCTCTTTCCTGTCTAATCATAGTAGCATTTCTTGCTGCTCAAGTGAATTCAAGGCCCTTATGTGATTGTGCTTTGATGTTAATTTATCTGCTCAGACACAGAGTCAGCCTTGTAAATGTCACTGGTTTAGCTGTCTTAATGCACTGATTAACTCCCAAGCACACACAAAAGCACTACAGATATACGAGTTTTAGTCTCCATCATGTGTTCATAAGCTTTTTACGCCCAACAGTAAAGCTCTCGGTACAGTATACCAAATAGCTTCCTGGTGTACACTACATTCTACTGTATAGTGCTTAATAATTAAGAAAACTATTAAGGCTTATAAAAACACATGCCTTGCACTTAACACAAAGTTAAACTTTGGAACGTGTTTTACACTGCTTATTTTTGCATTTCCTGCTAGCGCCTGCTATGGCTGACACTTTTCATTGTGAGTCTCAATTTCAGTGTACTGCACTACAGCAAAGAGTGCAAATCAACAGACCAATGAGCAAACACAAAAGTAACAAGTCCCTCTACAGACTTAAACAGGAGTTCGCTAATATATACACTGTTTACCGTTAAACTGCAACTAGTAACAGATGGGATATGATGTGTATGGACAAATATGGCATGAAGCAAAGCAAACATTCTACCATCAGAGCAGTGCCTAGAGTAAGACAATGCATACAACAACCGAACAGATTTTTCCTTCAGATGAATCAATGGGTTGTTCAAGAGACCCCAAAACATTAGTATAGCTCTAAGAAAACAAAATTATACTTGCCAAGTAAGGATCAAGGACCCGAAGCAGACTGTGAACATACTTTATTTCACTGTAAGATTGGGAAAAAAGGAGAATGGGTCAGGCAAAACCCAAGAACTTGTAATCTCCATCCTCTAGAGTAAAAGAAATTTTAATAAAAATATACTGGGCTCTCCAAATGCACTGTACTGTATGTACTTGGCTTCTGAAGTTGAAAGCATAGACTTAACCTAAAACCACACAACCCATGAAAAGGGAGAGAGAAATGATCAACCATTTTTTATGATCCAAAGGCTGAAGACTAAGCATGGGTTTTGTTTTACCTTGGAAGACTCTCCTCACTTCAGTGTATGTCCCTTCCTCCTTTCTTGCTCTTTCTCTTTAGCATGGACTAAGATGGCCTAAACATCCAGATGATAATGAATTTTTTGTAAAGCCTCTCAGTGGATTCAGACTTACAAAACGATATTAAAACTTCTCAACCGTATTGGACATCCACTTTCTGAGGTTGTAAAGTTAGTGGTGAGATGCAAACTGTCCTTCCTATTGCATACAACTACTGTTCTGGTAACAGCAACTCATGCTGAAATTTTTTTTTTAGATATTGCAACTTACTGCAGACCTCTGCCTGGTCACCTCAACAAAACCAAACTCTCATGTATAACTTTGTTTTAAACAGCCTGATGTTAAGTAAAACTCCAAAACATTTATTGCCAAAACACTAACCCATCCCAAAGATCAATGTTCATATACATTAAAGTCTTGGAAGGGTATCTTACTATTTTTTCTTTAAGAGAAATATGAATGTCTGAAATTAAGTGAACAAGGATTTATTTTGTTTCTGCATACAAAATTAGATCAAAATAGCTACTGTATTTTTTCAGTGTAGATCAACACTTAGTAATTCTTATTATATCAGAATTTTGTGAGAGTCAACGCGCGCGCACACACACACACACAACTGCAGACTACGTTCTTCCTTCTCCCATTGAATTAGAAAACTTAAAGAGTTAAAGGATGATCCACCATTTGCATGAAATTCAGTACAAAGTTGACGCTGTAATTGTTGTCATCTCCCTTTTATGCCTATTCTCCTATTTGCTGTTTTCTTCTACCCTGTTCTCAGTGCATAATTAAGCTTATCTGGTATTTTAAAGGTAAAATTATTCATTTCACCATTTCTAGCAAAACAATGCAACAGTTGTCCTAGAAGAATCATGGGATCCTTCCCCTCCTGAAACTCAAATGAGTTTTTACCACAAAACTTAGAAAAGTCAAAGTGGACAGAAGTCCGTATGTATATGGTATAACTAAAAGATAAGAAGTTGAACACACACTAGTAGAACAAATGTTTTTAAGGTTTCTTTTAGATTTCCAAACATTTTCATATAAAATAATCAATAAAAATTGAAGTTTATCCCCTTCACATGCATCCCTTCCCTATCCCCATCACCTTATGTCAAAAGTAACTTTGCAATTACACTCCCACTCCTCCTCCCCTCACCCTGCTCCCCAATTGCACATTAAGACATAGACTTAAAAGAACAACATAATGCTTCAAGTATGCTTCATGCCAATCGTCAATAAGAGTCATAACATTACTGAAAAAGTACACTTATTCTTGGGAAGCCTGAGAAGGACTCCCTGCAGAGTGTGGTCAAACAACATTTTAAATAAGCACAAAGAACCATAGCCCAATCCATATCCTGCCTCTCAAAAAGAGTAAAGTGTAAAACCTTCTTTGGACTTAAAGAAACACTATTAAAATTTACCATCTGAATAAGAAATAACCCCAATAAAATTTAGTTTTACAGTGCTGCACAATCTGTGCGCATGAAACAGTAAGTCATACAGATACTACTGTTCAGCTCTACACATACAGACTACACATGGCATGTAAGCATACACATTACATACTGGCCTGTCCAGAAACAAGATACATTTTGTAAGGCAGGTAAACCTGAATAAACCTGTGCTTCCAGAAGTATTATTTTAGTTCTATTTTCTTTTCATTGGAGGATTTGAACTTCTAATAGAACAATGACGATTTCATCAAGAAACCATCAGCAATATGAGAGCACGGAGTTTTGATGGGAAAGTGAGTACACATCCTCTCATTTGATCACGCATAAACAAGGATCCTGCTTTTAACGTATAACAGATGGTATGACAGAATACGCATTTTTATAGACAAGAAATCCTTCTGGAAACACAAGTGGCTTGTTGAAAAGATAAGAAAATCTGGGAAGTGTTAAAAAGCAGGTATGTATATGTGTGTGTTTATATATACAGGTGTGTGTACACATATATACACACACATATATATACACAATATATCATATGTATATATTCCAATACGTAACTGTGTAACAACATAATTTTTCTTTTCAAATAATGGGTTTTAATTTAGCAGTTGTAAAAAAACCAACAAACCCAGAAACAAAACCCCCAAACAAACTAAGCAGACCACATATTACATGAACAAACAAAACTATTATGCATATAGCTTTATGGTAAAAGTTAGTTACACAATGGCAGCAGAGGAGTGTTAAAACTTATAGTAATAAATAGCTCCAAATTAAGAATTTTCTACAACACTTTCTTAGAAGACAGGACCAGTATTTCCTCTTGTATGATGATACTGCAGAACACCTTCACTCATATTTAATTTTGTAACACTAAAACAGACACAAGAATGGAGACTGGAAAAGATGCTGGATTCAGGACAGTATACATAGTTTTTTGTTAAAAGCCCTACTGGTTTATTCACTAAGGCTAGACAGCAAGTCATATGATCCTATTTGGTGCATTTCCTGCTGTGACCAAGATCAATAAATGGATAGAACCAAGGACCTGCAGTGCAACCTGCTGTGACAGATAGGAAAGAAAATACAGGACCGCTGTTTGGTCCTCAACTTGGTATCTTGTTTCCTGGAATGCAGAAGTGAAAACAAGACTGTAGTGTTTTAAGTGACTAGAAAAAGATAGCAAGAAGTGGCATTTTAACATGAATAAGGTTTACCAGGCTTGTGATAGTACTGCATGAAAAGAGCACACATGGGACCCCGCTATTTGCAACATCTGGTAGTGTCATTCAATGACTTTTAGAATACATGTATGCAATAATAAATAGATCAGTTATGTAATAAGGCAGTGTGCTGAACATGCATTCATCTTGTGGACTGGAACACCACAGAGAGAGATACATGATACCATACACATTCATTAAGACCAAGTATTTTTGTCTTTGTGTGTTTGTTTTTCAAGGCTATCCAGGCAAACTCTTCCAGAGTATTTTCTTCTTCAGAAGAGCGGTCCTCTGAGTCTTGTCACTTTTTTTCTCCCTTATTAAGAGATGATGACTGGCTTTAAGGAAAAATAAAGCTGAAGACGGTTGTTTTGTTCCTTCTCCCCATTTTGGTTGCATCATTCTGAATGTGTCATTTAAAGAACAGTTTTTGATGCAGCCAGATGCTGAATCCTCAGGAGGTTCCAGACGTTTCCAGATAACTCTGTAGTTTACGGACTGTGGTTTTGTCCAGTGAACAAAGATCAAAGTCAAACGTTGTATTTGTGATATGAAAGTGTCCAGTTTCTTCTATAAGATTTACTACCTGAAAGGAAAGAAAAGATGCAGTTGAAAATTTCACAAGTTTTACATGCCTACTGAATATATTAGCATGCCACTAAGTATGAAACAAAAGGCATAAACCAAGCCAAATCGCGCGAATACTTGCAGGTTAAACCATTATCCTTATCACTCACTTCCTTTCTGACACACATTAAGATCCAGTGTACAGTACCTCAGGGCTGGTTTTTTTTAGATCATCATCAACCATAACGTCAGCCTACCCATCTGCTGTTCCAGCAAACGTTACTATTGAGAATATATATTACAAACATTAAAACAAAATCTGCATATTTTATTAGTTGGGCTTTAAAAAAACCAACAAAAAAAACCCCAAAACATGAGCACATGCACCCCAGCCCCCAAGCCTGAACATGTAAAAAGAACCCCAGGTAGATCTCTGGAATATTTACTATGTGCATAGCTGCTAAGCAGGTTATTTTAGAAAACAATTGGCATAAGTCTTTCTGAAAGTAAGGGAAAGAAATAAATCCTTATACAATCTAGTCCTTATCGAACAGAAAATTTATTCAAGAGCTCTCACATCAACTGTTAGTTCACATACTAACAGTTACTTCTGGAGTATCAGACTTAAATCATTTTTTTAAAAATGAATCAACCACGAAAGACTCCTACCAATGGCAAAAAAACACTTCTTCAGGCGACTATTTAACCTGCAATCACAGCTTTCATTCAAACAGGAAACATAAGAGCTGTCAGATGTTCTTGAGAAAAACAGGGACTAAAACACCCCTCCTATGAGGAAAGCCTGAGAAAGCCATTCTCTTCAGCCTGGAGAAGATAAGGCTCACAGTGGATCCTATCAATGTGTACACATACGTGAAGGGAGGGTGCAAAGAGGATGGGCCAAGCTCTTTTCAGTGGTGCCCAGTGACAGGAGAGGGGGTAATGGTTACAAACTGAAACACAGGAGGTTCTCTCTGAACATCAGGAAACACTTTTTTCCTGTAAGGGTGACCAAGCACTGGCACAGGTTGCCCAGAGAGGTGGTGGGGTCTCCATTCTTGGTGATAGCCAAAGGCCATCTCACATGGTCCTAGGCAACTGGCTCTACATGTTCCTGTTTGAGCAGGGGGTGGGTCAGACCCGATGACCTCCAGAAGTCTCTTCCAACCTCACCCATTCTGTAATTCTGTGAAATCAACAGTGCATATCTAACTTGTCACTTTCTGCTTCTCAGCCTCTGAATTGCAGCCTACATTTTCGAAGAGTGGTCATACTCAACACTGAATTGCTTTAACAAGTAACTCCAGATATGTGAAGTTCTAGAATGTACACCTACCCCAAAAAACCCACACAGCATCTCAGAAAGCCAAAGCATTATTTGTCAGATAGGGCTGACCATATCTCTAAGTCTGTTCTGTGTTGTTTCATTCCAAGGGACAGACACACCAAGTGAGCACACAGAAAGGCACCCCATCTGAAGTGGACCTCTGGGTATTTTCATGGACTGACAGAACATTCTGAGATCTTCTGCTCAGTCCTTCCAACCATTGCTTCCCCAGTACCTAGACTGGGCTCCATATCCTGCTTGCAACCTTCAATCTGAAACCCATTTAGTTCCACAGCTTCCACATCTACCTCCATCAAAACTCTGCTGCTAGATAGTCCTTACTTGTTTGAGCTTTATGACTCTGACTGTAACTTCTTTCAAACAGCTGGAGTAGACACAGACGTGTGCACACATGGCTTACAGAGCATACCTTAAAATGACAAATCTGGTAGGAATACACCAACTTGAAAAAGAACAATGAATTTAAACTAATTTTTTTTTAATTTTCCACTCCTCATCTTGTGATAAAAGCAGATGGGTTTTATCCTTAGACCATGGAAGAAAAGACTATGTTGATGATAAATGAAGTATGTGTATTGTCAAGGCGTAGAACGATACAGCCCAGGGTGGATTAAACAGAATGGAAACAAGATAAAATAATAAGAGGGAAATGCCTTTATAGTAAAAATCCCCCTTTTCAATCACCTTCCATTTACCAGGTGTGTGTGTGTGTGTGTGTGAAAGTAAAACTTGTTTAATTTGGTTTGCAGCTGTCCAAAATTCTGAAAGTCCTTAGGAACAATCCTGCTCTTTTTAACAATTCACTTAAACCTGTGCCTCTTGGCTTTAATTTTTTTCCATATGGGAAGTTTTAATCTAAAATTGCCAACTTCATTTGTCCACTTGTTGATTCACAGATTCTGGTAATACTTTTCCATCTCCTACTATACTGCAATTAATAAGAGAGAAGAAAAATCAAATGGGACAAAACTGATTGTTACCAGAAGGAAACTTTGATATGTGTTATTTGTCGTTCTCATTGAATGTCATTCTCATTGAAAGGCACTCTCTTGAACCTCATGTAAGGAGAAGCTAATGAGTCAATCCAGCCTCTTTCTGTAACATTAGGAATGCAATTTCAGGTTTGGTCTCTGTACATTCACTGTGCGATAAATAAATAGCTGCACAAGATGTCTGCAGAAGCCGAGGCCATGAAGGTGTAGCTATGCTGAACAATTCTGCCTAACACTTCCTTGCATTACAGTAGAAGAATAACACCACTCATAACCCCCACAGCAATATACCTGACTTTAGAACCAAAGATTACATAAAAGTGTTAACACATGCATTTTTAAACAGCACTGTATATTTTAAAAAACTGATAAGGACTTCTATTGATCATGTTCTGCTTTGGGCTTTTAAGCTCTAGAGCAATGGAAGTATAAACATTTTCAATATATCCCTCATCCAGCCCTCAAGAAATGTAGCCACCATGTCAGGGCACTTGGTAAATTGGACTGAAATGAACCCCAAAAGTTTTAAAGGAGGTACAAAAATGTATCAAGATAAACCCAGACAGCTCAATGAAAAACACCTGCTTGTGTGCCAGTCCATGAGGAATTCATGACTTACAGTATTAGCATATGCATCCTTATGCTATACAGAAATACTTGAAAAAGAATAAACGTTGAGATTAGTTGCCAGGAAGCCTGACGGTTCTAATATCAAAACCACAGCATTAAGCTGTTTTATTCCGAGACCTCAGGCTGCAAAGAACAAAAGTATCCCATTCATTCCTGATGTAGCAGGCTTGGCTTTTCTGCTGTAATGCACATCTCTCTTACATAATGTCTCTCCAGCTCAGTTTCATCATTATCCACTATAGTACAACTATTTGTCTGCCTTTAAACATGAAGTGTGTGTGTGTGTGCGTGTGTGCGTGTGTGTGTGTATTTCTCAATTTATGGAGGAGTTTAGGCCATGTGATAGTTTCCAGACCTGCAAGCTACCCCTTGCAGAAAATTCTCAGGGGACAGTTTCCATCTGAACTTAAGCTGTGGACATGAGCAACGTAATTTTCAGCAGTGTTGCACGCTCTCAGTTTCTTCCTTATGCCTGTGCTGTCTAGCACACCGGCTTTAAGGAAATTTTTCACCCACTGAAGACACAACTTCCGATGTCTCAAAATAAAAGGCAAAGTCTTAACAGAAATCTTGTTGCCTTTCATGGGGTCATGCTAACATCATCTGCACTGAAAATGCAGAGTTAGAAACACAGCTTTAGGCAGCCAAATTTGAATGTATGGGACATGCGGTATTAACATCTGATGCACACTTGGTTATCCCTACTATTTCACTGGAAATCACAGATGTTAAAATGTTAAAAAAGAACCAAAACCCCAAAAAACCCCACAAGCCTCATCACTGCAAATCCCAACCCCTTTCTTTACAGTGAAAGAGGTGGGAAAGATATTTCTTTTTAAAATGTATTTTCAGACCGATTTCTGTCTTGGCATTGTCCAATATTCACATAAAAATTGCTCAGGTGACTCTCACAGGACTAATTACTTGGTCAAATGTTCTTTTCCGTTTGCCTTCTCCCTCTTGGACAGTTCTTATATATCTCTAAGTGTCATTTTACATCAGGATTACTTTCCAGGCACTTGCAGTTCAATACGACATGTCTCCTGCCTCCTCCCTCTTTTTTGCAGATTTATTTCAGCTTCCTTTAACAAAGCATCTCAAAGAGAAATGCCTTTCTTCAGAAAGAGCCACATTCTCAGACAGATACATTTTTCTCATTTCCAACTTGGCTGCATTCCTGTTTGCTGTCATGCCTGTGAACTTGGTGACAACTGAAATTGCAAAAACCTGTCCTCTCCTTTGCACATCCCTCAGCACAAGTTTCAAAAGCCAGCGTTTTTGAATGATCAATGCCTTCATTCTTCTCTTACAAGTCCCTCCTCTAACAATTCCCTAGAAGTCTGTGGGTAGCAGACTTTGCCATTTGCAAGGGATTATTACCTGCCCTGACAAAAACTAAAGAGCTGACAATCACTGCTCAGGAACACACAACTCCACCATCACTCCACTTCAACATCGTCATCGTCTCGAAAACTCTTGCAGCTTTTACAGTCTTCTGCTGTGTATTTTTGCATGCAATCCTTCATATGCAGTAAATACCATCCCTTTCCACAGTTTTATCCCTTGCTCTCATGATCTTTGTACTTCCTATAGTCTCTATGTATTTCGTGGTCTAGAAGTTTCACATTCATTCCTAACAACTTTCTCGGGTCTGTACTCTTTCTCCATTTCTGTGCTCACTGGAATTATTTCACATTACTTACATAGCTGAAAAGCAGTAAGGATGTTTAAGATGGGATGACAGGTTTTTTTGTAATGCAGAGGAGCACTGACACTCTGAAAGATATCCACTCAATATTGTGAACTTATTTCTGTAAACTGATAAAAACATATGAACTAATGAATCGCAGAATATAAAGGGATTAAAGTCTTCAAAACTAAACTGCATTATTTGTTTTATAACAGCATAGACCATTTGCTAGTGCAGACCGGCTAACAGACAACTGGTGAGTAAGCTAGCTCCCCCATTGTATTGTGGTAGACCTCTGCAGCCAGTATTACCAGTTACCAGCTCTCAGTATTACCAGTTACCAGCTTTCAGTACAGAACAGCATCGCTGCCCTAGCCTGCACCACCTGGCCCTAACTCCAGTGCTCACTGGGGCTGTACCGACAGCCTGCACGCACTCCAAACACGGGAAACAATCTGCAAGAACAGCCGCCCAGGAAACAAGGCAACACAGGGTTGATTCTACATCAACCTAACTTTTATAATATCACTAATTAAAAAACATACTACCAGAAGTCACCAACTACGGTATTAAAATCATACTCTTCACGGAAGTTATGAGGCTACAGTCAATGAATGAATGCTTTCTCTTGTCTGATAAATAACGCTGGGAGAAAAGAAAAGGTCTATCTTTAGTTTAAAATGCAGAAGAACATATTGCTTTTTTTTCATTTACTCAGAATAGGATACTCTAGATTTCCAGCTCAGTTATGTCTCTTTTCACACAGTTTTTCCTTGTTTTAGTAACTTCCCATGAAGAAGATTTAGTAGATGAATACACAATTTTTCCAACAAAAGTAAAAGACTAAAAAGACTGCATCCCGTCCTGCTCAGCCCACCCACCGGCGCCCTGGGCGAAGGGGCAGAGCGTGCCCGCGGCCAGTTTGCTGGTGGTGCAGCGCTGGGAGGGCGGCTGATACCCCGGAGGCTGCGCTGCCGTTCAGCGGGGCCCGGGCAGGCTGGGCAGGGGGGCGGGGGGGGGCGTCATGAAGCTCGGCAAAGGCGGGGGTAGGGTCCTGCGCCGGGGGGCAGCGACCCCACGCACCAGCACAGGCTGGGGCTGACCTGCTGGCAGGCAGCTCTGCGGGGAAGGACCTGGGAGGCCTGGAGGGCACCGAGTGGCCCGTGGGCCGGCAGTGTGCCCCGGCGGGCAAGAAGGCCGCTGCCAGCGTGGGCTGCACCAGGAGGAGCGTGGCCAGCGGGTGGAGGGGGGTGTCCTGCCCCTCTGCTCTGCCCTGGTGAGGCCGCACCTGGAGTGCTGTGCCCAGCGCTGGGCTCCCCAGTTCAGGAGAGACAGGGAGCGACTGGAGAGGGGCCAGCGGGGGGCTGCCAAGGGGGTGAGGGGGCTGGAGCATCTCCCTCATGAGGGAAGGCTGAGAGAGATGGGCCGGTGCAGCCTGGGGAAGGCTGAGAGGGGATCTCATCAATGTACACAAATATCCTAGGAGCAGGTGTCAGGAAGATGGAGCCAGGCTCTTTTTAGTGGTGCCCAGTGACAGGACAAGGGCAATGGGCACAAACTGCAACACTGGAGTTTCCATCTGAGTATAAGTAAGAACTTCTTCACCTTGAGGGTGACAGAGCACTGAGACAGGCTGCCCCGAGAGGCTGTGGAGTCTTCTTCTCTGGAGACATTCAAAACCCACCTGGACACCACCCTGTGCAACCTGCTGTAGGTGAACCTGCTTTAGCTGGGAGTTGGACTAGATGATCTCCAGAGGTCACTTCCAACCTCAACCATTCTGTGATTTCTTCCCCACCCAATACACTTAAATACTACTATCTATTTATGAGAAAGAGGATTATGGACTCAACTCGAACCAGCTTATTTGCTTGGAAAATATTTCTTAGGATGACTGAAGGATTACAGCTGGAAGGGATTTTTCTGTTCCCAGCCCCTGCCCAAAGCAGGCTTGGCCATGCGGTCACATGAGGCTGCTCCAGGTTCATCAAGTCAGGATTTCAAAAGCTCCAAGGATGGAGACAGCACAGTCTCTCCAGGACTCTGTTCCACTGCTAGACCATCCTCACGGGGTAAAAATGTTTCTTGCTAGTTTTCATCTTTGCTTTGCTTAAAGCGTTTTGAAGATGTTTTTCATTTTCAAAATTTCTCATGAAGCCACCTAAGCCCTACACTCTCTGCAGGCTGTCGATACAGCCCCAGTGAGCACTGCAGTTAGGGCCAGATGGTGCAGGCTAAGGCAGTGGTATCATTCTGTACTGAGAGCTCGTAACTGTGTAATACTGCCTACCGAGGTCTACCAGAAGTGAAACCATTCAACAGCTATGCCTTGGATAACTGGGGAAGTAAGCGCTCAGGAAGCAAAGCTACGGTGGGAATTTACAATACAGTGGCTTTTTCAGATTCACTTTTTATGCGAACTCTCTAAGAATTAATGAATAATGTGAAGCAGAGAGGGTGTTGCAATTCCTACCCTTTAGCCTCCTGCACATTAATTTCCCAATGTAGATAAAAATTTGCCTCTGTCACCATTCTGAAAGTGTGCTTTGGTTCCTTTTGTAGACAAAAGGGAACTTGGGAAACAACTGTACATGAAATTATGAAGAATAACCAATATGCATCATTGTGTGCTGCAGCTTACGAAATCTGACAAAGCTATCAGAATTCATCTTTTAACTAAGAATATCCTTAATCAATGTCTTCCTTTTCACTGACCTCTCAACTGTTTTCCCATTTTTACTTACAACATTGAGCCTGAAGTAATAAACAAATGAATGTTTGGGCTTACAAAATACTTTTAACACACTTATCCAAGTGTTGAGAAATTTGATGAGTGATTGCAATCGCGTAGAAAAGATTTCCCACTTTACAACATGTCCACAACTAGCACATAACTGCACTAAACATAATAAAACCATCTGTACTACGATTACATCTGCTTTGTTACTAATCTTCACAATCTGTAATCTAATAACACCTGACAATGCCACCCAAAACAAGAATACTATTCTTTGTTCTTACTATTGTATAACCTTCCAATAAATTTGGAGCCTTCTTGGTTTGCACATTTTCGTATTGTACTCTTCCATGAGTTCAGCAGGCTCAATGAGTATGTGTTTTCCCCCAGTTTTGTTTTGAATTCCACGTCTGCTGTTTGCCACAGAAAACATCTTTAATTTTTTTCTGTGAAAACACTGATCATTTTCAGGAAAAAGCAACGAGATTGTTATCAAGTCATGGTGCACATGTATGTATCCATTCTCCCATCCTGTTTCTGTAATTATTGATACAGTATGTTGAGAAACATAATAATGAATTGGTGTAAATTTAGCCTACACAGGGTTAGTGGTTTTTTTGTCATTTAGTGCGATAATACAAATTAAAGTATATGTAGAAATTCCCTAAACTGCACTGGAAGTGGTAATGGACTGTATATGGTTTATACAGGCTTGAATGCCATTAAACCTGATTATAGAGTTAGATGAAGACAAAAAAATAGATGTGACTTCACAATTTCCATGAGCACGCTGTGATATTGCATGAGAGTGCTCCTCACCTGCTGCAGTACATGTCTCTCTCTCAATGTCATTAATCTTCTGTGGAGCTCTACTAGTTCATCGAGATATGCCTAGAAACAAATCCCCCCCCCCCATAAACAACTTGTTAATTAAGTCATAGCTATAAATTTCAAAAAATTCAGATGTCTTCAAAAACAGTACAAATGGAAATTTTATTTTAAACCTTCTTTGAGCTAAATTTTCTCATTTAGTATTCTGGCTTTCTCTAGTGTAGTAGAACCCAAATGTAAGTTTTTGTGGCTTTTCTTAAGATACTTCATAGCCAATGTAAATCCTGCTAGGTGGTCCTTCGCTGTAGAAGATAATCTCTGTATCTGAACTGTCACAAAAAGTGTCAAACAGTCTGGTGATGCCAAAAGAGCATCTTGAAAAAAAGTCTCCCACCTTTCCACATAAGACCCAAACCTAAAGGCTCACAGTCAAACCCCTTCTCTTTCTCTAAAGCTACTTAATTTTCTGTGACAACAAGGACATATAAGGGGAAAAAGATCAAGAAAGATTGATACAACAGTAAATTCCACTGTCCTTCTTCCTGGGAGTCAAACATGTCCCACCTCTTCACCCAGTTATCAACTTTCTCCTTCAGTCTGAGCCATCAGAAACCTTTTTTTCTTTTAAGCGGAGAGATATACAGCACCCAGCTTAAGAAACCAAAAAGCACATGGATCAGGCCACTGAAAATCTAGCAGCAGATACTGAAACTTTGGTCTCCTGCCTCATGTTATCACTAATTCCTGTGAAATATGAACCTTCAAAGGAACTTGTCCACACTGGGAAATTGTGCTATGTTAACTCACACAAGGACTTAAAGCTCTTACTCATGGCCAGTTGACATAATTTTATGCAAAACTGTCTTCCTCAGTGTTAAATGGTAACTGTTGCTTCACATCATTCTAGTTTAACATGCTAGATCACACTGCCACTTCCTAACGCGCAGTCTTCAGAAAGGATTCTGGAAAAAATACATATATTTTTAATTGATGGATTTACAGGCTATGAAGACAACTCTGAATTCTCCTCTTCAAAAATTATCACTTCACCTGTGAAGCACAAAGCAAACTCATGGTGGAGAGTAGGTAAAATAAATAATAGATGGCAGATTCCTAACTGGTCACATTTGCCAAATCACCACAAGTATTGAAGGGAACACTTCCAAAATAGCATGAAAGAAGAAAGAATTACA
This sequence comes from Falco naumanni, assembly GCF_017639655.2. Classification (NCBI taxonomy): domain Eukaryota; kingdom Metazoa; phylum Chordata; class Aves; order Falconiformes; family Falconidae; genus Falco; species Falco naumanni. Next base: position 49,127,261 of record NC_054080.1, on the reverse strand, counting down.
GGAAAAAAAGAGAAAGATCTGAACCTTAGGAACCCATAGCAAAAAATGTCCTAATTACTAAGATTTTCATTCTGTAACAAAGGTTGGTGTTTACTAAATATATTGATATTACTTTCTGGACTAGTTTACTGTTACCTCATTTTCATTTACCTTATCACAATCCCCATTCTTTATTTGTTTATCAGATTTGTTTTGCTTTATTGGACTTTTCACTTCTAAAATCTGGAAAAGAAAGACAATCCTGTAAAAATTAAATGCATCATTGGATACAATTACATATGAAAAATTGTGCTATCAGTTAATAACACAAATAATGCAACATCTGGAGAAAATGTAATCAAAACTCAAGAGCTTTTCATTCTTTAATCCATACAGCCTACTCATATTTTTCAGAAAAAAAGCAGCTTACAGCAGAACATGCTGAGTTGCTGGAATGAGGCGACATTGATATTATTAAACCTTAAAAGTCTTACTTTCATGTCATTTAAAGCAACCTCAACACTTTTTTGTATCTTTTGCACATCGGTAGGATAAGAGGTCTGATTCTGCAGATACAAAATGAGTACTATCCAGTGCTTTTGAAATGTTACATGACAATATATTTTTCCTGTTCTTCCCTCCATGTCCCCCCAATGCTGTATCTTTTCTTCTACAATACAGATTTTGAAACACATTCTTTGAAATGACTGTGTGAGTTGTAACTGAAAAAAAAAAGGTGTTTGATGGTAATTTCTCTTGCACTTATGGTACCCTTCCTTCAATGCCATACTAAGCCATTTACCACCACATATACAAACAATATACAAAATGCTTCATCCAGTAATAAACCACATCCAAGAAGAGCATGTCAACAAGCAGCAGAACAACATGCTTAATATGAAAACTTTAGGACTAAAGTGAGGAATATTTTAGGGAAACTGAACTGTTGATTGTTCTACCAATTTTTCCACACGCAACACACTTCTTTTTAAGTTAAAAAAAGAGTTGAAAAAACATAATAAATCATCATGTTATTCCTAACCTAGAATACGATCAGTTCTTCTGAAAAACACCAAAGGAAAGTAAATGATCACAGACGATGGGAGATTTTGTTTCACATTTCATTGTAGGTAAGACTAACATCACTAGCATGTTTATCTCTAAAACCATGCTGGACAGTCACAACACAGGACAAACCTCAGCAAATAAATCAAGGAAATAAGGCCTGTAAAATCAAGTCTTCTAGACTAGTAAGAAGCCTCACTGATAGCTTTCTCTAAGCTCTGTTTCATTTCTACTTCCCTTGGTATAAATCACTAAGATTGCATATATGCTGTCCAGGGTGCATAGCAAATACAGCAGGCAGGCAGCTATTTCCCTGTATAGAGAAAATTACTGCAGATCTGAGTTAACCTTACTTAAGGATTTACTTGGCCAAGAGTGTCCAGAAAAGAAAACATACTTTTCTGCAGGAAAATCCCAGTTCTTTGATTCAGTATTCCCTGGGGTTACTGCTGTGTAGGCTAGTGGAAAAGAAAGTCTTGTTTTGAAAAAAAAAAAACCCAGACCTCTAGGTGTGGATCCAGCACGTTTCAGATGCTTTTGTTTTTAAAGGAAGAAAACTCTGTTTATATAGAACCTTAGCAAGGCTACAGTATATTTGGAAAAAATCTGCTTCCTTACAGTGTTCTTGATGTGTAATTGAAACCCAACATCTTAAGCACTCATTTAGAAGAGACACAACACTGATCACATCTGAGGAAGCTTATATAAATACTAACTCTGTCTTAGCTCTTTAGTTCTATGAATGGACTTAGTCAACACAACCCTGATTTGACCAGTCAGAAGCATCATCCTGGCAATCAGCACTATGCTACCAAGCAGAGATTTCAAATGTGGCTATGGTCCGTACAACTAGAATTGTTATAATGCTTCCCTGAATTTATGTTTTTCAGCTTGATTTTAAAATTCAGCTTAATTATAAAAATGGAAGAAGGTATGTGACATTCAATTTTAGCTGGCCCACTGCTACTGTTTGGAGTGCTTAGATGTGCAGGCAGACCTTCTGTTAGATCACTGAAGGCGAAAGGAATATGAAAGATGTGACTGAGTGGGCTGCTGTTACTGAGACTTACAATTACTAAAATTTACACTGCCTCTGTACACGTTAGTCTTCATTAAGCAACAAGCCATAGATAGGTGTTTTGTTTTTCTTGTGCTATGTCTCCAGTAAATGCAATATTCTTCATCTTTATAGTCTGCTTTTCTCCCAAAAGACTGTCTTTAAAACTTGTAACTTTTTTAGAGAGCAACATAAAAAAGCCTACAGAGTTTCTGGTGGGTAAGAATGCTTTCTGGACATGGAATCTCCTTCCTTTCTGCGTACATACTACTTCCTAGGGTGTGCTTTTTCTCCACAGTGTATTTGAAGTTAACATGAATAATAATGTTTTGTTTCTGCACTATCAGTAAGTTGGTATTGGAAACCTTACTAGAAAAACATTTACAAGTAAATAATTTCTGGCAGATAATTGAAGCAGTTAACCTAAGAGATATAGGAAAAACTTACCCATAAAACTCATCACCTAAACCACAGACTTTTGTTAATACATGTAGACACTATTCTAACTGTATCAACATCGTAAGCAGCCATTTATGACCAGTCAGCAAATTTTATGACGGATTTGTTTATGATCCAACTGACACTGGAACTGAATTGCGGCTCCCTAAAATAAGGGACAAGTTATGTATTTTATAAATTATTATTTGAAAAAAAACCAACAGGTTTTATGTTTAATTTTTATATTTGGAGAGCTTTGCTTTATTGGTGACTGGGTGTGAGGTAACTCCCACGCTCTAACTGTCATTTGCCCCTAATGTATTTTGTAGCTCTAGGTTAATTTCTTTTTTTCTGAAAAAAAGAACTACCCCACTTTCCTACCTCAAAAATAATAACAATGTTAGCTCTTACAGATACGGAAAAAACACTTTGATAGTGGGGTAAAAAAACCTATTGTGTCTTCTAGTGAAGTAAAAAATATTGTATTTTCTAGATGAACAGTGGTGGGGGAGAGGGGAAAAAAATGAGTCAATAAACTCCTGAGAATGAGCCTATTGACGCAAACTGTCTACTGCTAATACCTGTATCAATAGCTGTATTAATCTGCATCAGTTGTATGACTGACACTGTAAAGCCAGTTTGCATTGTTTACCTTACAAAGCTAATTCATACAGAAAGGACACATTTCTTAAAATACTTACGAAAACATTACTTTGGTCTACAGTATTTGCTAATCCAAATCCTTCTACCAATAAAAAAGCTAGCATGTCAGTTTACGGACTAAGTAACTGCGTCAAAGTAGTCAGCATGTCATTATCAGCTCCCCAGGACTGCATTTACGAATCCTGACTTTACCTGATTGTTGTTGGTTTTCAGTAAAGGTGGTGCTGGCTCATGATGTAGTGGTGAGGAAGCTGAACTGCTGTCACTGTCACTGCCATCACTCAGACTAACCCTATGGAAAAAACAGAGCCAAGAGATTACACCTCCAGACAAAGGGCTGTTAACAGGGGTGAACCGAGCTTGCACTTTGAGGCAGACGCCAAGAATGACCCCTCGCTAAGCAAGCCATCATTAATCAAGGTCACGTGGAAGAGAGGCATCTGAGTAGAGCTGCACTCTGGAAGAAGCTCTGCACAGCATGGAGAATAAGGCTGTCTGCCTGCACTTGGCTGAGATGACATGTCTAGTTAACAGCATCTAACATTACAGATACTGTTAAATATTTAGAATATCAAACTGCTTTTCCCAGCATTCCTGAACCTACTCTGTATCTTCGTTCACAGCCACATGGAAGGAGGAAAATTTTTTTAGAGATAATTTTCTGCTCTTCTACAAGCTTTCTAAACAGCTGTATTTCTCACTTGGACAGGTGTTTCACTGAAAAGTTCCGCGTTTGTTGTCACAAATAACAGTCTTTTGCCTAGGTAAAATTTTAAAACTTAGTATCTCGGGAAAGGCCACATGAAAAAGCTCAGTTCCTTGCCAGTCTCATCATCCATTTAGTTAGGAATAACAGGGAATATTTAACTGTTGGAAGAAAAAAGAATAATTATTTGGGATAAAAAGAAGCTAGAGAAAAATTAGCCTTAAGGTTTTATTAAAAAAAAAGAAACAAAATCTCCACAATTAAGAGCAAGTTGAGCTTCAGACAATCCTTTATACAACCACTGTCATGAACAAATTCTCAAACTGCTAGTCATTTTAGTCTTTTTTTCCTTGAAGCCAGCTGCTAAAGTATACCAGGGGAAAAGCTCACATTTATTAATGTTTTCCTATTACATTCCCATTTAAGCAGTAGCTGACACTTGGTACTCAGGTGCTGCACACTCACAGCAAAAGCCTGTGGATCAGATAAAGAACGTACTATGAAAAGGTTCAAGAGAGACTGCTTCAGATTTTCCGTAACCTGCAACAACATTCAGACGGAGCGTAAAGTTGCCCGAAGAAGGGATGAACACCCTCTTCAGGTTGCAGCTAGGATGCAGAAGCTTTTTTAAAAAAGTAATTTCTGTGATAGATGCTTGCTTTGCCTTCTGCCTGCACTTTTATACATTACCTATTGCACGTAGTGCAGAAATTACTTGAAATTCAAATTTAATTGATTTTGATCCAATTTAACAACTTAATCTAAAACTGGTAAGCAAAGAGATCCTGAAAATGAGACGCTACGTAGAAAATAGCTCATCCGGCAATTGAAGGATTTAATTCTATCTCATTTATGCCAAAAAGTAATTATGACTACTCCCCTGAAGTCACAATGGCATGAAATCAAGGGAAGTCGAATGAAGATCTTCACAGCCATATGGATTAGTATAGAAATAGTTTGTATTGGAAATGGCTAATTCTCTTAGTTTTTAGAAGAGGCACTTTTACCTTCATCTGCTTTAAAAGGAGAGTCTGAATTCTCTGCCTATGTGCTACTCAGCGCTCTTTGAGAACATCAGACCTCACCTCATTACTAACATGCACAACATCCTGGCCACCCGCCTACTTGACATCATAAGACAAGACGCTCACCTGCGACTTCTGTTTCCTCCTCGTGTATTTACAGGTCGTTCCAACTCAGAATCATTATTCTTCTCTGCTTCATCTGATTCATCTTCATTATCATCTGAATGCAGATCTTTCATTACAGACCTCAAGGGACCTGAAACAACACGGACAATAAAATACACAAATGAAGTTCACTTTGTAGTGTTCCAGGCAATTCACCCTGTTTTGTCTAAAAAAAAACCCAAAAGACAGAAAACTACCCTTCCCACACTGTGTTGGGAGGGGAGCATTTTAAACATTAAACAAATGAAGCAATGCACTGGCGCCTTGTGCTGCAGGGACTTATTCATGAATTGTTTACTCACACAAGCAACACAGTCAGCTTCAGTAGACTTACGCATGACAGTAAAGTGACTCCTAGGTTCACGTGTTTGTATGATTGGCCCCCCGGGCCACAGCTGAAGTAAGTAAAAGACTGTCATGCCAGGAGAAATTGACTATTACTTTATTATTATATTATGCAACATTGTTTTGCATTGCTGGGTTTTAGCATTTTTTGCTTTCTCAAAGGTATTACATGCGACTAAAGATCTACAGGGACATACTGATCAGTAATAGTACACTGGGACATGGTTTAGGGGCAGCCTTGGCAGTGTTAGGTTTACGGTTGGACTCAATAACTTTAAGGGTCTTTTCCAACATAAATGATTCTACGATTCTATGACTGTTAGGTTAATGCACGTACTGCGAAGCAGAATCTAAAAAATCGTTCTGATGAACATATTCTGGCCAAGGCAGCCTTTGTCTCCCTGGTTTTTATATATTTAGCTTTAGCTGGTGCCTTTATTTCAGGGTCTATTTCAAGTCAAGTAAGTGCTTTGCCAATGTTCATATGTAAAAAGTGCATCAGTCCCATGTAACACCATGCTATCGCTTTTTTGAATTAACAGAAGGTACAGAGCTTGACTTGCTCATAGAACTGCATTAAACTCAGTTTGGGATTTTGGTTTTATTTTGCTCTGCTGTAAAAGTCAGTTACAGAAAGAGGTGTATGCTTAACGTATCTGGGAAATGTAAAACTACAGCTGCTTGAAATAAGAACAAGCAAATGCAGTCTAGAAGCGGGGAGGAAGCAAGACTGATGCCACAGGGCATTTAACTCTGAACTAAAGCCCATCTGAGACATGAAGCAGCAAGTGAAAGCCACACTAATGCCTGCAGGATTAGTGAGTACTATTAGGATTCTGTAATTCCTTCACCCAGGAAACAATGAATACCAACGTGACTCAAGTGAGCCTCACAGTGTTCTTCAAATGGAGATGAAGCTTGCAGCTCTCTACTTGCTAATGGGAAAACAGTCAAAGAGTATCATCCCTGGTCACTGCCAGAAGATAAGATAGACCTCTGTCTGTCAGGGTCATACTCCTAACAGGGCAAATGCTCCCTTCAGGGGAGGAATGGCTTTATGGGTTATTCCAGACCTATCAAGGCTCAGGTTACAGGCATTTTGACTAGTTTTGTGTGAGTGACTTCAAAGTCAATGGTGAGAATTATTTACCACTAAAAGTGCACTACAACTTTCATACATTGGTGGTTTGGGCAGGTTCAGATCAATGGTTTCTTTTTGTTTTCACATCCCATAGTTGGCTAGGAAGAAGACCAGATGGTGCTGATGGGCGGATTCCTCATGGACCAGACACTTGCACAGTTGACAAGGGAAGGGGACTTATACTGAAGTGCTTCTTGTCCACACCACCACCATGGAATGAATTGCCATAAAGGATTAGAAAAGAGAATTACATTATAAATATACAAACATATCTCTATGTTTCAAGCGAGATAAAAGGGTAGAACACAAGGGTACTTCCACAGGCTAGGCTTAGCCAAGAGAAGCTACTTTCCTTACACCTTACTGGGCAAAGACACTAACAATCACCATCAAAGTCCTACTGAAGAGGGTAATCTTTGCACTGAGAGCAGATGAGTCTCACTCCACTCTGTAGGCCAAAGCCAGCTTCTGAGAACATGTCCGTCTCCTTTCCACAATGTACAGGAGGAAGAATATGATAGAAAAAACTTGGTAAAGGACAGGTGAAATGAAAGCATCATCATGCCCTTGATGGTAAAGAGAAGAAAAGATCAGTAGAAGGAAACATAAAATAATCAACTGAAACCTAATTTTGTAATGAAACTTAGTATGACATATAAATAGCTGATCTTGCATAGAACACCAGCACTTTACAACGCGGAAACCGGTATCTATGCTCACAGGTCACCTAAAACATCAGTCCTTGATTTTATTTTTAAATAGAACCAGAAGGAAAATCAGCACACATTCCTCGTGGTTCCTACACAGCCTGCTCTTTCAAGCTTAAGCTAATTGCTTATTCTTGCCTATGTCTTTTTTCAAGCACAGCACAGGGGAATTTTATCCCCTGATATTTCATTGCTGTGTTCTGGGACAAGCAGATAGTCCTGTCTCAAGTTGCCACCAGGCTTATTCCTCTTCTTGGAGAAAAATTAACTTGGACTCTTGGGACACATACACCACTGACAGACCCAAAGGCACTGAACAACCTGCCATACAGACAAGTTTTCACTTAATGTAGGACTATGCCTGCAACTCTACATAGGCATTTTGTATCCAGCTGGGTATTATTTTCAGTGGACTTTCCTAAAAATCAGCAACACATTAATATCTAGATCTTTTTTTTTTTTTTTTTTTTTAGCACTCAGTGATGTCACTGTTAATCTTCTGCTCCTTGCTAACACTTAATTCAGAATTCCATTACAACCTTTTTAAGGGTTTGAGAAGTTATCTCCTAAAGGATCAGAATATTTAAGGCCAAGAGCAAGTACTCTTGGTAAGGAAACAGAAGTATCAGAGTAGGCCCCAAGGGCCAAAGCACTTGAAGGAACTTTGGTTAGCCCGCTGCTTAAAAGGAGGTGAAAAAAGTTCATGCTGCAGTTTACTTGACACTTGAACGAGCACTGGAGTTTGAACACAAGAGAAAAAGAGCAATGGCCCTGGCAGGTAACCTCTCCATAGGGAAAAAAGCATGGGTTCTGACCAGAACGCACCACAGTATGCCTCACACTTCCTCCCTTTGATACACAAATGCACAGCCTGAGCAATGAACACATTTAGTTAACTGGACCTCCCAGAAAGAAGCAGTAATCACTATTCACTGTGGCAAGAAAGAGGAGACATATAATGCTTGCACTTCAAAGTTGTTCACATCAGAGGAAAAATGATCCACCTATTCTTGAGAAGGTGCAAAAAACTGAAAGACAGTCTGCGATACATCTTGTACATGAACCAGAAGAAACGGATGGATCCAGTCTGCCCAGAAAAACATACTGAGTCAACAGGTTTTTTGCTCAACATAAGGTAACAGATACAGGAATGTATAACCAAATCTTAGGCTTGTAACAGGCAGTTCACAGCATTAATGAATTTTATATGAGAGCAAAAATGGGGTTTCAGCAAGAAGGGGTTCTTTTTAGCCGTAGGCAAAAATCTAATGCCTGAAGCCAGTCATCAACCACATTTAACTTCACCTCTTGCCTTCTTTCATCTGGAGTAACAGCGCCAGAACACATTAGAAAATTAGTATCAGTCACCTACAGGAAGGCAGCATGACAGATTGCATCATGTGTAGATCTATTTAAAAACAAACTGCCTGCCTCAGGCACTAATGTGTTTTCATAACCTTAAATCAAGTCTACCTTTGAGGAATATAAATGGATAAAACAAATGCAATTTTAATTAGTCAAAAGCTGCTTTTTTAATGCTCCTGATCCAAAGAACAAAAAAAATGCTGATTAAGAATGTATCAGTTGTACAATCTTATAAACCCAGGTAAAAAAGCCAAATGGGAACTAAGAAATAGCTCACGTAGAATGAATTTCAACTTCTTTATAGAAAACTTGCCTTGGCAAGTTGTCTGGGAAGAAAAACACATTACTGAATTCCAAGTACACAGTAATTATTAGCCAGAAAACCAAAATGCAAACTTAAAAGTCTGACCATCATCATCTCCTGCCATGTATCTATAGTAAATACTGTATGCTCTTAAATCTTCCCGATATTATGGGAAGATCACAGCCCTTTGAAACAGTACACATGCACACATCTTTGGGCTTCCCATGGGAAGCCACACCTTCCTGACGAGGGCTTCAGATGGAGCCAGGTGCCATGCTACCTAACCCTGGAAAAGAACCTCAGAAACAGAAGTTCCTTTGAGTTTAGCATCTGTTAAGTGACTGGCATGTAGTTAGTGCTTCTAAATAAATACCCTTCACACCCTTTTCTCAGATACACATTTCCTCCCCTTTTCTTTTGTCCTGACAGCCACATCTGAAAACAACCAGAGAAAAAGTCTTTAAAGCAAAACTGTGGTCAGTACAGGCTGTGAAAGGCAGCAGAAAAGTGGTAATGAGACGCCACCAGTTCTGTTTTTCTTCACTCCTTCATTTCACGCATTCACTTTAAGTTTCTTTTCCTTTGCTGGTACCTTGTTGTCTGCTGTTTTGAGATGGTGTAAAACCGGAACTGGAACTGGAGCTGGAACTTGCAGGACTGGGCTGTTCAGATTTAAAAGGAAAAAAAAAAAAAAAAAAGAAAATTAATATAGTCAGAAACATTTTTGCCTAAAACTCTTAATATTCGCTACTGCCTAAGGCATGCTGTCACGAAAAAAGAACTGTGGAACACAATAATACTCAAAGATCTTTATTTCAGGTGTCAGTGAGGCAAACATTGTGGAAATTGCTATGCACTCAACATACGTGCACACTACTACATCATTCACATTCTTTACTACAGCCAATATCCTAACGAGAAGTTCTCAATATCTTGTTTGAAAGGCTGCACATGACAGCCTAAATGAGCTCATAATAGATCTAAGGCTCCTGCGTCCTTGTCATAATGTAGTTGCAACATTTCCAAATTAGTAATGATGTAGTAGAATCAAAAACCAGAATACCACCTGAGCCAACCACACTAAATGCCAGAAAAACTAGTCAGTTTTCTTTCTTCTTCCTTAGAAAGTAAGTTTAAAAGACGAGGATTCATAATAAACTTTTCTGCTGTTACTGGATTTGTCCTCATTCCAACACTTTCCATATGTATAAAGACCCTACAGATGGTAACAGCGATTGAACAAGAAAGATTGCCTTGTTAGACAATTATCTGAAACCCACAGATTACAAAAGACAACTACAATTTTAAAACAGAATTGTTTAAATCAGTTTACATTATTTAACAGACAGTTCTAAATTATGTTTTTCCACTGTTGTTTAAAATGTATAAATTTCTCTCTAAAAGTATATAAAATTACAGAGAAAGGCTTATTACTTAATCTAAAAATTCTGTATAATTTTTCTCATAGTGGTTAGGGCTTATGAGGGTTGTACTGAGAAGTCTTGCTTCCTGCTGACATGCTGCATGTCCCCATATACTCTTTTGCTGTTTCTTAGGCTTGAAGTGCATGGGTGTCGGTACGTACTTGCACCTACCGACATCTGTAGATAAGAGGAAAAGAACAAATCTGGTATGTGGGCACAGCAGACGCTAACAGAGAATATCAAACAAGAAAGGAGCGATCATACAGAAGGAATGGTGACAATCAGGTTAGGAAGTAAGAATCTAAAATTCTACTATTGAAAAGAAAACTTGCTTGCACTTTAAACTTTATACAACTGTGTTATAGTGAAGTGCTATCCAGGCTAACGGAAGTTTTCTGACTCTCCTTGCCTGTATGATATCCCTCATGATTAAGTTCGAACCAAACTGCTCTCAAAAATAACTGCAGTACTATCCAGTCACTTTAAAACTCAGTTTTCATGCACACAGGCTACCTAAGCCTAACAGTTACTTTTTGTCCATAAATCAACCTATTGTTGCCTTTTGTAAGGAGTAGGCAGATTTACAGCCTTTCATCGCCTTTTCTCACAATGAGACACACCTACTTGGGCAACAGAATGCTTGAGAAAAACACTATTAACATCTGCTCTCCTCAAATCAATACCAGCTCCAGTCCTCACAGTCAAAATATGAACTCTGGACCTGACTGTATGGATATATACAGCTTGTATACAGGTGAATCAACCCTGTGCACGAAAACCCAACCCAACCAGCACGACAAGCAGTTTCTGAGTACCAAGACAGATTCTTACATGGCTCACAGCATCAGACCTTTTTGGAAGACATTGCAGCACCACTTGACAGTGCTCCAAAAATCAAGTAATTCTGAAAAAAAAAATTTTTTTTCACTGTCTGAACTTCTGCAAAACCATACAAGATTTTTAGCTGTAAAGTAAGTATGATAACTGATACTGTGAAGTCAGTCAAGGAAAAAAAAACCTAAGACTTGATTTGAAGATTTAGAAGGCAGGCATTATTTATTACAGTGCTTGGAGCACGGGGTAATGTCTCCTCCAAGCATGCTCACCAATTTAATCGAGGGTACACATTATATACAGTAGAGTACTTGCACATTCATAGTGTATTACATATGCACTTTCATTCACGTTCAGGACTGGTTACAAGTTTCTTGCTTCTAATGCAAACTAGTGTGCACCCTCAGACAGCGCTAACAAAATTTTCTATCAACTATACAAGGTCCTGAAGCGGGAGTTTGCTCTCTTTTGCAGGGGGTGGGGGGGGCTACTTGAGTGGGAGGTCCAATCTCCCAGTGCCACAATTATCTTTGTCCTACTTTCAACTGATTTTCTGTGGGCTGCAGCACGTTATCAGCTTGTCTCCTCTTGTGGCCAGAACTTCCTCACTTGGAGGCTTCTTTCTGCATGATTTAGATAACAGTGCTCTTATCATTGGGTCTTTGTTTCCTGAGGTTGACTCCGTTGATTAGAAGTCCTTTCATTCACCAGTTTTGATGACTTGAGAGTCAGCTTGGACTAAACTTTGTGCACTGATTCATTTAATACCAGCAACCTTCCCTTAATAGAATACTTTGACATAAATGTATATACAGTGGTATCTATACAGTGGCATCATAACGCGATACAGACTGCCACTGATGAAGAACAAGAGTCAATGCAAACTTTAAAGACAGCACCATTCTGAAAACTAATTTAGTCTTCCAGCTTCAGGTTACTCTTAAACATCTGGTTTATCTGTCACTTTCGGCTTCTTGCAACAAATTTACTAGCTGACAACTGGTTTCTGAGTATTTCCATTAACTGTATTTTTCCCTTATTAATTTCAACATGTACTTTTAACTTCTATAAATATAAAATCCATTCCCTTAAAAAAGTAACAAACATTGAAAGACTATCATATTCAGTTTTAAATTCAGTTGAAGAAGTGCTAAAACTGTAGGGAAAAGAAAATACCACACAGATGCGGAGACAGTGATATTTGCCATTATGAAAACGTCACTACTTTTTTTTTAACCATTTTTGAAATGAAAAAAGGGAAAAGGCCTGGTCTTGTTCACACTATAACGCATGCAAACACCAGTGAATTCTTCTGTGTCAAAACTTTTTCTCAGTATTAACTAAATGAGACAGGATCACTAGAAGGAATGGATATGAATACAGATAAAGTTTTTACAATATCTTCCTGGTAAAAATTTCACTCTGCTGTAGCAAGTTGAGAAGTCCAGTGAAACAAATGATCATTCACACTTTTTTTGAAAAAAGTTCTTAAATGCCTCTTGAAACAATTTACATTATTTTCTTAAACAGCCCTATCTGAAAAGTTATTCCAAGAAATACAGATTAGCATAAACGATAAAATTGCTAAGTATCAGAAATTAAACCTAGCTTTTCTGACTTTGAGAAATCTGGGTGAGAGCGCACCCAGAGGAAACAACTGCTTTTAACATAAGAATGAACATTATTAACAGAAAAGACTTGTCTTTTTAGAAGGAACTAAAAATATGCCTTCCATCTATGAATATGGATTAGTGCTGACTGCGCTGATGCTTCTAGTTACCAGAGGCTATCTTTTGTCACTTAAGCAGCGCTTTTTGACAGTTTTGCAGGCTGTTATCCCAGACTTAGGTATTTATGGCTTTACTCACTTGGGCTTTCTGCTCTTATCCACTGGCTACTAATCACCAAACAGAATTATTTATTTCTATGGGTCTGAAATTAGCTAAAGGGTGTCCTTCAACAATGAAAGCTTAAGACAGTACCAGCTTCCTTCCTAATAGCTTTTTCCTGTTTTACTCGTTTTCTTTTCCCCCAGACAAGCTAATGAGAGTTTGGGCCCAAACTGTTCATTAGTGCAATGACCCGGTATGATTTATTGCATTCTTAGACAGTCTATTTCATTTTAGTGCTCTCACACCGATGCAAAGGAGACACTGGCTTCTTTATTAGGCCTGGTTGAGGGAATTCTGTGCTTTGAAAAATTTCAGCAAGAAAAGGGAAGTTTCTTTGGCTCAAGTTTTCCCTAAAAAGGCACCTTTTTCACCAGTTCTAAATCACTTGGCTTCTGTCATTTCCAAGCCCTTGTCTGTTACTACAAGTAGTACAACAACTTACTCTTGCAAAATTGCGAACAATTTTCAGGCAAACTCACCTGTTTATGACACAGGATATAATAGAGCTGTTTCTGTAATATCTCATGGTTGAATGGATTCATCTAACTTCTAACAATAACCCTCATCATTTTACGTTCCTAATTTACACTAAAAAATAGAAAACGGTTGTATGTGGGTGACAATGGCTTTTCTCACCTTCCCCTTAATCTTTTTTAAGGGAAGCTTACATATTGTTTCCTGAAATAAAATTTCCGTTGTGTAGTAATATCCCATTTCCTACCAACCAGTGTATAGATTTCCTATTTTTACACACAACAGTCTAAAATTTAAGTTTCCCTATGCCGTACATACTGAAAAGTCTTATCCACTTAAAAGTGCTTATGGCCGAGTATTGCTTCCACTGCTGCTTTATCCAAAGTTAGCTTCAGAAGGAGGAGCAACATGCTCCCGCAGGACAAGCTGCCTTTGCTAACAGGACTCCTGTACTTAAAATTCGTACTGCCTCTGAAGCGCCCTGTCACTGACCACCGTCTCAGCATTTAGCAGAGTAATCCAACCCATCTGTAGCTCAAAGGATGGAACAATCCCACATCTGCCACCACCACAGGGAGACACCATTTGGGTGTCCATGATACCATAAGCTTGAACTGAGCTGCTTGCACCCTGCCCAAATTCTGTATCACCACGTCTTCCTGTCACGCTGCTACATTAGCAACTAACCTCCAAGGCAGGGTTAAAACTGCTCCTTTTTAACCATTCACAAAGGTTGGCTTGCACACTGCAAGCTCACAGAGAGGATGGAAGAATGGGGTAAAGAGTGGGAAGTGGAATTCATTATTTTCTTATAGAAATGGAAGTATTTATTCATAACATTTACAACATTCAAGGAACTAAACAATTCTTTAGAGAGGTAATTTAAGGATCTGTAAACTTTAAACAGCAAATCCAAGATTATTGATTTTTGAGAGAAGGCAGAGACAGCCATTTGCAGAGAATGTGACCTAAGGTACTGATACAATTAACTGCCTTAATTACTATAATTTCAAACAAAAATACCAAATCGCTGATGGAGATGAGGTTATTTGTTAATTAAGTTGACTCTGTACCTGCTACCTGAGCAAGTCCATGGGCCCTGATGGGATGCACCCATGAGGGCTGAGGGAGCTGGCAGATGTCACTGCAAGGCCACTCTTGATCATCTTTGGCTGATCACAGGGACTGGAAGAAGTGCCCTAACATTGGAATATCACTCCAGAATATCACTCCTGTCTTCAAGAAGGGCAAGAAGGAAGATCCAGAGTACTATAGGCTGGTCAGCCTCACCTCAGTCCCTGGGAAGGTGATGGAGCAGCTAATCATGGAAACCATTTCCAGACACTTAAGGATGCAAAAATCATCAGGACCAGTCACAGCATGGCTCCACCAAGAGGAAGTCACGACTGACCAACTTGATACACTTCTGTGATGAAATGACTGGCCTGACAGATGAAGAAAGAGAGGTGGATTCCGTCTACCCAGACTGTCTTCCCTAAGATCCTCATCGACAAGCCGTTCATGTACGGACTGGATGAGCAGACAGTGATGGGGGCTGAAAACTGGACGAATGGCCAGACCCAGAGGTTGGTGATCAGTGGTGCAAAGTCTATCTGGAGGTCAGTAGCTAGCAGTATACCCCAGGGGTCAATACTGGGTTCAGTCCTGTTTAACATCTTCATTAATGATCTGGATGATGGGCCAGAGTGTGCTATCAGCAAGTTTGCTGATTACACAGAACTGGAGGAGTGCCTGATGTGTCAGAGGGTCATTCTGCCACCCAGAGGGACCTTGACAGATGGACAGAATGGGCCAAACAGGAACTTCATGAAGTTCAACAAGAAGCGTGAAGTCCTGTACCTATGAAAGAACCACCCCATGCACCAACATATTCTGGGGCCCACTGAGCTGGAAAGCAGCTTGGCAGAAAAGGACATGGGGGTCCTGGATCTGGGGATCCTCACAGATCTTATCAACGTATATTAATCTGAAAGGAAGGTGCAAAGAGGGTGCGAAGGGGACAGAGCCAGGCTCTTCTCAGTAGTACCCAGTGACAGGACAAGATGCAATAGGTACAAACAGAAACACAGGAGGTTTCCTCTGAACATCAGATGACACTTTTTTCCTGTGAGGGTGACCAAGCACTGGCACAGGTTGCCCAGCAAGGTTGTGGAGTCTCTTTACAGGTATTTTTAAAAGTCTAGATGTGATCCTAGGCAACCACTCTAAGCGGCCCTGGGTGAGCAGGGAAGTTGGACCAGATAGCCATCAGATGTCCCTTTTAACCTCAAGCAGTCTGTGATTCTATGAATCTGAAACACATCCTTCATTTAACAATTAGAATCCAGAAAAGACCTTAAGACAAATATTGCAGCTGTTTTGTCTGAACAATTGCACTGGATGAAGCAGGATTTGTGTTTCTTTAGAGACTGTGCTACTGACACATGTATCTACTTTTGAAAGAAAATCTCTTTCCTTCTATATTGATACACATATTTTATCTTAGCTTTATAAAAAAGACAACTGAGACACTGCTAACATAAAAACATAGAAATAATCTAGTATAAGACTTAGAGTCATGCACAGGAGTCTGAGCTAACACATGTGGATAAACAATTCATTGCACAATAGAGTTGAAAGATGAAGCACTAGTGAAGGCTGCTGCCTGCAGGAATATTTTTGCTGAAGAAGAAACCTTACTGGTAAGAGTAGAAGACACATAGGCAAAGAACTACAAGTGATAATATGATGGTTTCTCATGTAGAGCAGCTGAATACTACAGTTCCAATGGATTTCATGCCTACAAAATAACGAGTAAACTAAACGTAAAATAAACTAAAAAGGTGCATGTTCATGAGAGTATGAACATGGTCCTTAAGAAACTGAAAGAGGCAAACTGCAAACTGAGGAAGTTCTTGTCAGATAACCATGAAAACTCTGTTCTGAATATGTAGGTAATGTTGGCAAACGCAGGATTATATAAAGTTCTAGGCTTTTCAAACCTGTCCCTAAAAATTGCATTATCTAGACCATATTTTCCCAGAAGTGTGTGAAAAGGCATCAATATTTGTAAGAATTAATAAAGTACATGCAGCACAATGTGGGGAAGTCTGAATTACATTTAAAAAAACCCCAACAACATCAAAATGGGGTCCACTGATGAAAGATGAAGATATCCTAAATAAATCACTTGTGTTGTGTTTCAACCCCAGCCAGCAGCTAAGTACCACGCAGCTGCTCGCTCACTCCCCACCCTGGTGGGATGGGGAGGAGGGTAAAAGTGAAATCTGAAAAGGGTAAAACCCATGGGTTGACAGAAGAACAGTTTAATAATTAAAAGAAAAATAGTAACAACAACAACAAAAATAATAATAATGAAGAGGAGAGAGGGAGAAAAAAATAAAACCCAAGGGAAAACAAAGAAGTGACACACAACAGAACCGCTCACCACCCGCTGACCGATGCCCAGCCAGTCCCCCAGCAGCGATCGGCAGCCCTAGGCCAACTCCCCCCACTTGATGTACTGACTGTGACGTTCTATGGCACGGAACGCCCCTTTGGCTAGTTGGGGTCAGCTGTCCTGGCTGTGTCCCCCCCTGGCTTCTTGTGCACCTGCTCACGGGCAGAGCATGGGAAACTGGAATGTCACTGACTTAGAATAGGCAATAGTGAGCAACAACTAAAAAATCAGTGTGTTAGCAACACTATTTCATACTAAATCAAAACCACAGCACCGCAGCAGCTACTAGGAAGAAAATTAACTCTTATCTCAGTTGAAACTAGGACAACTTGTTTGAAGAATATTGCTTATCTGGCAAGCTCAGCGGCATGAAAGCCCTGTGACAAGAGAATAGCGTCACTCCACTCTGGTAAGACTGGAAAGCCCAAATTAAGCTGACAAGCAATACTCAGATACTGATTTTCTGGGACTTCAACTTCACAATTTTTAAATTTTGCCTTTGAGAACCTTCACACATTCTATACACAAAGCTCCGATAAGCCAACAAAGGAGAAATGTGTTTTAGAAAGGAAGTCAAATTCTCAATTTTAGTGCTAGTTACAAACTCGAAAATTCAGCCTAGGTATTAAAGCCAGTGTGAGAGTTTCGTGCAACTAACCTACATTTTCTGCTCTAATGGAACTATCAGCAATGGTAGAAGGTAGGTGGTAGCTATTCTGGCCAGCCCTGACAGGTGCTGTATCAAAAGCCAACACTTCCCAATTCTCCTCTCATGCCCTGTTTTCTCTCCTGTGTGCCCTGCTTCACATGTCAGCACTGAGAAGGGCAGATGTTGATGCAGTCCCAGTCTCTGAAACTGAACTGACAATTTGCTGTCACTCTTTGTGCAGTAAGCAGGTTCTTCACCTAAATTCTCCCAGATCTGAGGTCCTGATGTTAGGAATTCATGCACTTCTATTAACAAAGAAGCAACCGCAGAACCACCTCAGTACATGTAGAATGTTTTTTATGCATGTTATCCTTGCACTACATTTCCACATCATTAGAGATCTGGTCTTCCCAGCAGGTACTCATGGACTTTGCAAATTCAGTGAAGTTCCTCTCTTTTCTTCTATAGCTCAGACTCTGTACAGCACCCCCAGCATGACCCTACACTAAACCTTTACTATGCAGAAGTCTTGTCAAGGTCATACACATAAAGTAAACACAGATGTAAGTACAGGAAAAACAACAGCTTTTCTTCTGAAGTGCTGCTTCAGAGTCTCTATGCACTGTCTTTGCTGCTGCAGACTGCTGGCTCCTGCACCCCCATGTCAGAAAAAAAAACTGCATCCAAAATTTCACTGTTAACTAGAGAGATCTAGTGCAGCTCTTACATGCCATCTCTGTTGGCCTCTGTCAGCTTCACAGCAAGCCTCATTGTATTTACTTAACTCCTGGGATTAAATGATTATGTGAAAATCTCTGCTTCCATTTACTGTACATTCCAGTTTCAGTGAAAAGTTACACAGAGAAAAATACAAAAAGCTACTGATACAGTAACATACAGGTAACTGAAGTTATTGAAAATATTGGGTACTTATTTTCATTATTTAAAATGCTGGCTAAACTATGATCTCATGTACTACAAACCCTGATCAATCTTGAGTTTTACAGTGTTCAAAGGATCAAAAAGGCTGCATATGGCACAAATAAATGAAGCTGAACCATCACACCTACAAACTGTTTTATTTAGCTAAAATTGTAACTTAGGAAAATTTTATTTAGTCCCAACAGTCCTCTGCTAAAGCAAATTTAGGTCACTGAGAATACCAAGAGTGACTTTTTCCTTTTGCCTTGAACCCGAGAAACTCTGCAACTGAACTGTTATTATCCAGAATACTCAAACCATGGCTATTTGCTTGATGTTCCTGCTCGCTTGTGATATTTCACTCTCCTTGTGGAAGATGCAATGCAATAATCACTGTCTTGAAACTAGGTCCTCTTCATCCATAGAATAAAGTTAGAATGTATTAACTAAATCATGTTAAAGAAGCATGGGCAATGGAAAAAGATTATTCATATAATGAAAGACATTAAAATTACCACAGTCTTTATCTACTCTTTTTTTGTCATGGTTTAAACCATTACACTTTTGTGGTTGATAATTTGAAACATTAAAAACACACGGGGTTAGACTTTTATGTAATGTCCTTCCACTATTTAATACATAAAATTACCTCACACAAAACAGCAACATTACTTGATTTACTTCTGTCCTACCCACAACTGATCACCAACAATATTTAAGGGCATAAATTTTGCAATGGTTTTCTGAACAGCATAATCAATGTTGAGGCCACCGGTCCAGTTACTGCTGCCCTGGTTCCCATTATCCCCAGATATGTGAGTAATCTTTCCTTGGGACATTTGGGCACCAATAGAGCTGACCGTTAACCTCAGCTACAAAACACAGCTCTTCTGGTGATGAAGTATACATTATCAGTCCCCTTTTAACATTCTCCTCTTACTCTGAGGCAATGATACAAGTCTTGTGGATATTTAAACAGATTCAGACAAGTTCAAATAGCTCCATTTATCTGTATCTTCTAACTTTGCTGTCTGAAACATTAATTCCTACAACACAGAACATAGTTTCCTTCACTTTTGTCAGGTGGCTTGCAGCACAGTTGGTACACAGTAAGTGATTCCTTCACAGAGGTTCCGACATCCCCAACAAGAACAGGTAACTTGTCCCAAGACAAACTGAAAAACCCTACATACATGTCCTACAACCAGGCAGCCCTGTCTTGCTGTGCTACACGTGTGCAAGGACTATCATTTCAAATGGGATAAAGTCAGCAATAATTAGCAAATTTCTTGATCCCGCCATAGCCACACAGTCTTACAACAAAGAAGTCTGAACACCAACGCTATATGCACCTACTTGTTTTCAGCCCCCAATGGGGATGCACGGTGTGAAATATTGATGCTTGAAGAGAAGCATTAGAAACCCCACTAACGTACCTGGGGCCAGAGGAAGCACAAACTACACACTTCAGTTGGGCAGAAAAGGATTTCTGTTTTCCAGGGAAGATGTAAGCCTGCTTAAAGGCTTTTAATAGAAAACGCTGGGCTTTATAGAAATTACTACCAGCACAGCTGAATGTTTTATTCTAAGCTTTTTGGGTTTTTTGTTTCGAGGAAAAAGTGTGAAGAAAATTCCTTTTGCAACATCTTCTTACAAAAACATCAGCTGTACTAAGGTATTGACCAAGTTGAGTAAGACAGCAGTACTGAATGATGACACAGTGAGTTAAATCAAATTCACACCAGCACTTCTTAAAGTTTAAGAGAATGACAGTTTTCTTATTGCTGCTATGGTGATGCAGGACCACCTTCAGCAAACACCCAAACAATTGTTAAAATCAGTTGCAGGTACGAGGCTCTCCCTAAACAGTAACTGCTGCCTGGCATGCCTTGATTTTGCAGTGAAGGAGTGGAAACTGTTGTCACGAGGGAACAGGATTTCACGCAGAGGGCAAGAAAGAGCACCGCTGGATTACACCCACCTTCACTCATTCCCTGTACCAGGGTAACACATGCACTTCAGTACTGGAAGAACAGTGACACACAGGCACTATCACCCTTGAGTTTGGTGCAGGCACATGATATTCATCAGGAGCATCTGCTGCCCATCCCAAAAGGGCCCCCCAGCATCCCCCTATGGTGTGGCATCAAGTGCCAACACCCAGCACAACTCCAGGACTCCACAGCATGGAAAGCCGAACAGTAGCCCCTCATCAGCAAGCAATGAATTGTCATTAACTCTACACAGGCATGACACACTCAGTAGCAGTGGGTCCAGGCAGTCTTTATCCTGCCTTGATAAAACTCAGACTGCAGGGGATTACCCTTCAGGGGATTACTCAGTCTTTAAAAAGTAAAAATTAAATTGTGCGCTTATGGTGTGTCCTTGAGAATTCACATCAGTCATCGCTAGATTACAAGCTTCTAAATGGGAAGCGTTATGAAAATTATCTAATTAATTTCGTGGGGAGTCTGGCAGCAAACCTTCAAAAGTACATGAGTAAAACATGCCATTTTTGCCAAAGAAAACAACTGCAAGCTTGATGGTTCCACATAAAAAATGAAAGGGCGTAAAAGCCTTGGATAGATCTAACTATTGTAGACATAGTTAACATAGTAGACAACTAACAGGTGTTGGATTTTATTTTAGCTATATGGAGCCATTTATCTGGATCACAACATAACGTATATAAGTAGATAAAGCAACTTCAAAGCAATGAAATCTGTATCAAGAAGATGTCACCTGATCACAATTAAAATAAAATATCCAGTCTTTAGCATTTTGACTGCATTCATCTAAGCCCTGCAAAACTGTCATGGCTTTACTGGACCAGGCACAAAGGGTTTTTTTGCCACAAAAGAAAGAATGTAATTAAAATATTGGCACTGCGCATACCCAGTTAAAATCCTTACTTTCTGCACGCTACCAGGTGAATAGAATTTTCCAGGGCTGAAATATAGAAAATAAGGCCCCAATCTAAAAATGCATTTATGCTAACAATGACTTAATCCACACAAGTCGTGCCCACTGAAAGGAATGTAGTCAACACATGTGAATAAACTAAAATACTGAAGCCTGAACTAGTAGCTTAATAACATAGGATGTTATTTCTGTGGTCAAAACATGACATTGCCTAAAACTGAAAAGAACAACTCAATACCCATGACTTTGCCTCATGAATGCAGAATTTCCTGACTCTCATGGGATTACATTTGCAACTAACTAATGTATATTTAACCACATCTACATAGTTTCTCCCCACTGCTTTATTTCTAAATCCTACACATTTTTGTAAGGCAGTGATTCCCTAACACACCATGGTAACAAAAGTATCTCAGTTTAACATCCAAGCTTGCTGCTAGAGGAATCACTCCCTGTCAATCTTGCTGCTTCCCCATCCACCAGTGGTTCATCTCACCACACACACAGAGCAGCTTAATATGCACCTCTGCTTTTGTGAGCAAAGCCAAAGCGGTTTTGCCTTCATAGCAACAGCTAATAAAAATAGGCTTAGTATAGCAACTGAATGGTGCCATGCTACAGTAGACGCCGACAGCCATGGAGCATACTTGTGCCTACTACGCTTTCTCTAAGGAGGTCTGATTGTCTTAGGCTGCTGTTTCTCTCTGAGCATGCATCTGGAAGGAAAATCCTTGGACTGTACAGAATCTACATGACCTGCTAATACCCACTCATTCGCAACTACTGAATTACCTCCTTGATACAACAGTACTATAGGCAAACAACCCCACAACAAAAGTGGCTGGCAGGGGTTTATGAGAAGCATTCACATCTGGACTAAAAGTAAACAAATGTAGAAACAATGCATTAAAATATCAAGCAAAAGTAAGGTTTCTAAGAATATGACATTTTGCAAACCCACGGTACACAGCCTGCAATGAAGGACATCATCAGTATTGATCCTCTTCTGTGTCATTAAAGATCTTAATAGAGTCACAGTTTCACAAAAAAAATTAAGCTTCCTTTTTTTCCTGAGTAACTACATGAAAACTCCATACAGAGCTCTATTTCACTACTGTTATCTCTAACTTTAAATATTATCTGAAGGAGATCTTACTTTGGCTCCCAGCCCTGGCAGAAAGCAGGCTTTTTCATCTAACAAGGGCCTGGAGGTTTTACAAGACCATAGGGGTTTTCAAAATATTCTTCCTCTGTAACAGTCAAATTAATAGATCATGAGCCAGATCCAAAGTGGCATTTTATGCATTATTTAAAAAAGGTACCCATATTGTAACTATAAGATGGCTTAAGATATGCAAGACGTTATGTACAAACCCATAGCCTATGTGATCACTACTGCATTTTTATTGCTCTGTAATGGACTTCTCAAGCAGCCCAAAAAAGACCCGCTGAAGTACTCCGCTTTTAATAACTGAAACCGCTCACCCTAAGCTGTCACAATTTGCTAGCATGCATTTCTGCTTAGTTTGTATTTCCATAGGCTTCAACATGCCAAAAGGATGTTACTACTAATAATAAGAAGGCTACAATTGCAGGGACATACACAGGCAGAAAGGGTAAAAACAATACACGCTATGTGCAAAATGATCACACCAGGAGCAGAGATTCATCCAACAGAGCCACATGCTTTCTCTAAAAAAAATCCACCAACATACCACTGCCACGCACAGCAGTTTTTATGAGTTTTTATTCGGATGTCTGCAACTGGAGATACACTGAGAACATCTGTTAACACCTAAACATCTATGTATCTGCCTGATCTCCTTTATGCCTTTCTGCAGCAGCTTCACTCAGAGCTAGACACTGTTTGTTCCTCCCTACCCGGCCCCGCAAAACTGGTAATAATCAATCAAGAAGTACCAGAGCATCCTTTCTGCAATGGCTCCACAGCTCAGAAGGGCCAGCTCCGGCCACGCAAGATGTCTCGCTCAGATCCGAAACTGTATTTCCCCATCTTCACAAACCAGTCTGCAGCCCACACAAATTTTCTGAGAACATCATCGTATTTCATGATCAGACAGGCAGTAAAATTGAAATGTTAATATTT
The DNA here is from genome assembly GCF_017639655.2 of Falco naumanni. Lineage (NCBI taxonomy): Eukaryota > Metazoa > Chordata > Aves > Falconiformes > Falconidae > Falco > Falco naumanni. Next base: position 49,103,618 of record NC_054080.1, on the reverse strand, counting down.
TTTTTAAATTATTTTTTTTAATCATGTTGCTGCACTGTCCACACACAGAAAGCAAATAGATGGGAGTCTTCTTATCCTGCCATTGAATTTAACATCAAAATCTTTGGAGTTTTCAAGTGGACTGTGCCAATATTCCTGCGCCTCAATAAAACCATAAATCTGACATGCTTTTGCTCCATACACTACTTTATACGCATCATAGCAAAGCTAGTAAAATAATTCCTCAGCCTTTATTTGTAATTTCTAACTGAATATACTACATGTCACTCCTGAATACCCTTGCTAGCTCATCTGACTCTAAAAAGATCACCACTGTTTTGAACAAGGCTTTCACTAATGCTGAAGTCCAACACATTTTAAATCATGGATGTATTTGGAAAGTGACACTCAAGATAGCAGAGTGAAGAGAATGGGAGACACATTTCACTTGCCAACAGCTCAAAGTCAACAGAAAAATGGAGCTAAAACAAATACAGCAGCTCATCACACTACAGCATATGCCAAGCAGACCACAGAGAAATTACCATACCTGATCTTATTCTTTAAGTCATGCAGGGAAAGGGAACAAGGGCAGGAAGTTTATCACTAAGCGAGGATGTGATTCTTTTTGTTTCCCACAGCAATATTATAAAGATATTTGGAGCTCAAAACAGGGATTGACTGCAGGACATCAGAAGAGTGTCTGGCATTCTGAAACACCCCTGATGTAACAGTATGCTAATCTGGCTGTGTTTAAGTCTTAAACCTGAATTTTAAAGGACAGCTTGGAGGGTGAATTAGCCATTGGAAGACATGCTCTATCACATGAAAAAGAACCCACCTCTCTCAGAGGGTACTAAACCTCTACATCCTGACTTTGTGAAGGTAAAGGCCAGTATTTCAAGTCTGAGTGCCCAGAATCATGTAAAGCATAATGCCAATATTGAGAAGGGTAGACCTCACCCTGCTTTTCCACCTGAAATTGAAGCCCATTAATTGAAAGGATACACCCCACCTCAATGCACTGAACGGGGGCTGTATCTGAAGAAATGAGGGGAGCAGCAGCATTTCTTTTCTGTAGCATCTCTGTTTAATGATGCTTGTCAGCTTCCTTTACCACGAGGACTTTTCATGATGTCATCCTCAATTTAAAAAACTGAACCCAGCCTTCGAAATTGAGAACTGATGAGGGGACTACCCCTAGCTCTGAAACAGTCTTTGGTGTGCCCAGCAATAGAAAGAAACTCAATTTTGAAGGAAGTTCTAGCTTCTGGTGAATGTTTGCTAAAAGCAGTAAGAGTTCATCCACTGCTATCCAGCTTACTGGACAAATTTCCAGAGATAACGCCAGCACTGTCTGTTGATGTCCCACTTCTTAACTTGCTTCTTACATACTACAAAAAAATGAGTTAATGGGCAAAATTCAGAAGCAATGAACATTTGCCAAGGGAAGATTCCTCCAAAACCTATGAAATAAAGGTCTCTACCCTCCCTATCACATTTTTTTCCTTTTTAAAGAAATGAACATAAAAACTACTTGGTTTTGCGTACCTACTGACAAAGTGAACTCTCTATAAAATATAAAAGCATGACTATAATAATTCTAGGTGAAGTAATATAACCTTAGCTACAAAGCAGTTACAAACAACTCTGCTGCACTACACCTTTTATTACAAATTTATCATGTTTGATATGCATAGTTATGTATATGAGCTAATACCAAGAAAGTGAAGTCACCATTTCAGAACATGTGTGTTCGAGAATGAGAACATCTCTTACTCCATAGAGTGAAGAAATTATCATCCTCACAAAATTCTTAGCAAAATATTTTTTTATTACAATTCATACAGCATTAGGTTTGTACTGCATCATAAACTTAAACTAAAAAAATGCACTTGACTCAAATTTAATATTTTTGTGGTATCCTAACAATTTTTTTGTAGGTATTTATTTGTAATTGGAATTCTCACACCTAACCGAAATTTGCTGAGTCGGGTTTTGTGGATTTCTTTTTTAAAGCCACTTTAGGAATAAATCTTTACTTAATATAGTAATAAAGTATTATTACTATACTAATACTTTACTACCAAATATACTCCTCAATAATGATACATTGTTTGTTCATTAATGCTATGATACCCACCAGCGTAACTGTACCTGAGTAAGAAAAAACATCTGACTGAATTTTATAGCGTGTTATGCCAGAACATGCCACTGAAGAAGTGTCTTCCCAGCTTCAGGCAACTATGTTGGTTAGTATCATGAAGCATTAACAGAACTAACTGTTCCTGCATAGCAAAAAGCATTATCGTATTTTCACTTCCCCTACTCTCTATGTAACGTTGCAACTTTTCACTTTTTCTTTTCTTCATACAACTACATTTATAGGACACACCCTTTATGGATCTTGCTGTAAAATGCACTCCTTTTCCTCAAATGCTTAGAAACCCACCAACACATACTAAAAATTCAAACTATTCCAACATAATTACCTCTACTACACTGCTTGCTTGCCTTTTGTTAGGTTCCCTGGTCAAAAATAATGAAGTGTAGAAGGAATGACTGTGAAATTCTGTAGGCACTCATCAACCAGGCTGCCCAGCTCTTTCACCCGCAGCACTAACAATAGTGTTGAATCCACAGGCACCTTAGGGAATTGTTCCAGGTTTACTAGATACCTTTTCTAAAAATAAGTAAATTATTTACTTTCTAAATAATAGCCTGTCACTGACTGGAGCCGATTTATTAATAAGCACAGTACCAAAGTGGCAGACATCTTTTTCACCCAGACAGATGTGGTCCACACTGGTCCATACCTCACACACACAGAGAATGGTTGGGGTTGGAAGGGACCTCTCGAGATCATCTAGTCCAGGGTCCTCAATCTTTTTAACCAGGGGGCGGGCGCGCGGATGCAGTGGCAGGCAGCCATCTGCGGCTGCTTGGTTTCCCCCCCAACCCCCGGCGGGGAGGGGATGGGGGGGTCTGTAAATACCGGGGGCCGGACTGAGGACCCTGGGGGGCTGTATCCGGCCTGCGGGCCATAGTTTGAGGACCCTGGATCTAGCCCAATCCCGTGCTAAAGCAGATTCACCAGAGCCCAGACCAGCAGGATCTGCTTGTCTTTGAGCAAACTCCAGTATCTGACCCTCTCAGTAAAGCAGCTTGCAGAACGAGAAAACCCTGAATCTGTTTTTTTGCCTTAGTACAGAATTAAGGATCTCCTTTGAGCCTGAAGGTCAACTGTAAGTGGATGATGAACAGAAGTGCAAGTGGATTTGTGTCACTCTACGAAAACCACAAGGGTGTACCCATTAAACCAGTGGTAATGGGTGAGAGGCTGCAAGACAAAGACGGAAACACATCAGCAATTCAGAAGGTTCAGTTTTAAGCACCATCCAAACCCTTTACATATCAGTCATCTATGCAGCACGCACCTCTCTAGTGCCTGCATTTGTAAAATCCCAGCCAGACTGCAGTTGCTCCTCTCAATTCTTTTGTCTTTGAAGAAAAACGGAGAACCACTGCTGCCCGTAGAAGTTTGTGTACTGCTACATGGCACCTATTTGAATGAATAGGAAATCTGATAGCAAATTAGCTGGCTATACTAAGGGTAGGTAGTGAGTCTTAAGCTTATTGACATAAATTAAAATAAAAGATTCAGCTTCTTTTGAAGACATTAAAAATTAATTCACTCCAAGGCTGACAAGTGTAAACAATTTTGGTTTTAAAGGCAAATTTGTAAGTTCTCAGCAAGACTAAGAATGACACCCTAACCACAATATCACCAGCGCCACGTCCGATTCCATAGCTTCTAAATTTTACAGACTTCATAAGCCATAAGGGACCAGGCATTAAAAGGTCACTTCAGAAATAAATTACTTTCTCCCTCATGGCAAGTTTCTATGAAGTAAAAAACTGATGTTGACACATCCCCACAGCAGGGTAGTTATTGTCTGTTCCAGAGAGGGCTAGGAGGGCTGTGAATCTGATGGCAGTAACACAGGCATACAACAGAAACCAGAAAAATGAGAGAATTGAACAGGCAATGCTGGGAAGTCATCTTCTCCACCATGTGCACTACCTCTAGCCATAAGCACAAATAAAGGCACCAAACAAGCCATCTCTTCCCAGCCCTTTTTTCCTCTATTTATGTTTCCATAAAAGATGCTTCTGAAAACTGAAGTCCGCTAGGAGAATGATTAAAATTATAAACATGAAGAGCAAATGATGCTTGAAACAGATGAGCAGACATGGTAGATAAACATTTCCAGGAAAGCAAATTCCATAAAAAAGGTCTTTCTTCTTGGGTAAGCCTGTGACTTTGGATAGAGTCTCCTCATCACAGCGAGGATCCTAGGAACTCCTCCTCCTCCACAAAACTGGCATCATTCACAGAACTGCCCTTTTTACCAGAAAAATAACACTCTGATTTACTGTAACCCTTTCCTGAATTTACTGAATTCTTTAACACCTACGCACAAAGACTTAGGGTGTGAAATACAAGCATTTAAATCAATTTCCTTCTCTCTCATAAGAAGCATGAAATTCAAAAGAACAAGATCAAAAGTCCAGTATTATTTATCGCCATCTCCCATATGCTCATTCATCACAATGTTAACAGATTTATAAATTAAGTAGACTTGAATAGGCAATACAATTCATCTAGAACGTGTTAAGTTTGAACAGCTGGCAGTCAACATCCTTCAGTTTGAACAATCTGCCAGTAGACAGGAAAAAAGAAGGGGAAAATACAAATACGGTGCACAATTCCACAAATGGGGAATACTCAATACGTATGAAGCAAAACCACACACCACTTACTTCAGATTTGGAGGACATGTTTTCATCCATGTCAGAATCACTGGGATCTACAATATCATCAAATGGCGGTAGAGCAGGCGTCTTCCTTTCCAGTGCATCATTTTCAATTTTGACTCTCCCCACCTTGAGTTGAGATCTGTCCTTTGTCTGGTTTTTGTCAGCTGAACACGTAAGAATCAGTGGTGGGGCACTAGAAAAACTTTTAAATAATGAATCCGAGCCACTTTTTTTTCTTTTTTTTGCAGAAGGTTCATCAGAGTCCAGAACAGATGGCCTTTTTGTAGGGGTCTTCTTTTCTTGCTGCTGCCCACCTGTACCAGTAAGGATGGGGGTGTTTTCAGATTTTGGCTCCTTGGACATGGGTTTGGGTTCCTTGAAGGCCATCTTAGGAACTATTTTTTCATCTTTTAGTGGTTTGTTTTCTTTGGGTTTCTTAGAGGATTCTTTGGAAGATTTGTTGTGTTCCCTGGAAGGTTCTTTGAAGGCACTTTTATGTTCTTTTGAGTCTTTAGAAGTTTTTTCCTTGTGCTCCTTTGTTAACTTGTGGGTCTTGGAAAAACTGTTACTACTGCTGCCGCTGCTACTATTTGTATTCAGAATCCTAGTTGGGTCCTGCAACAAAGAGATGCAAAATTTTACTTACAAAAAGAAAAAAGAACCCTAAAGTCCCGAAAGACAGAGACAATATGGACATAGGATTCGTATCAAAAACTGGGAACTGCAGGTTGAAAACCAGAAACTGCAAATGTCTATATAAGAACAGATACAAACCCCATCATTTCAGTCAACTTAGCTGTTACAAAGTGGTGGTACATGAGCAGGTACCACTGCTTGTCAACATCTGGAAGACAAGTTAGCTTTTATTTTTAGAATTAGATATGTTTTTTAAGAAACACCCTATGAAGAGCACAAAGATAGTTTAGGAAATGTTAACCATGACCATTAGCTGTCAGAAAAGAAACCATCGTAATTAAAGATCAGAATAGGAATCATATACTGTCAACAGAATTACTTAGGACCAGAGCAAAATGTGCTCCTGATGGCATTTCAGGCAAAGTTTGACTTCTCTGTTGTGTCCTCTCTCCACCTTTTCCCAGATCCTCTTCTTCATACACAATAACAACTCTGGGTTCAGCCTGGTTGTAGAAGACTCGATTTGACCCACAACATCTCAGCAGTTAATGTCTTTTAATGGAAAACGCCTTTACTAAAAAAAAAGCTTTCTTCCTTGTATTTATTGCTGCTGTCTCTGCTGAGTATTTAACTGCATTTTTTTTAAATCAACTGCTGTGAGAAGGGTTTCTGAGAGGGTGATGACTCAGACATCCCCCAGGATAGGCAAAAGCAGAAAGAGCAGAGCAGTATCATTCCTCACTCAGTCAAAAAAATTTTGTGGCAGAAAAGTTGAGTGGCAAGGAAAGTGGTGATCTGCAGCTAGAACTGGCAATACGGGAACCGACCCATCCAGAACGGATTGTGTAGGATCCTTTCTTCGGACAATTAACACCCAGGCATTTTCAAAAGATGAGGATAGCTCCAGCACTGCCTACTTTCACTGGAACTGCTAGCAGTGGGTGCGCAGCGTTACAAAAATACCCAGCAGCCTAACTGCACTGTTACAAACACTAAACACCTGTAGCACTCTATCCAGAAACAGGCTTCATTTTTATACTATTCAAATCCTCAGAGTAACATCTCAATTTACAGGAATCTATGGTCAGCAAGTTTAGGTTGCTTACTTTCTTCCAAGCTGATGGTAAGCATTTCTACCTATATATTGCCTAGCATCTGTGAAACTTTCAGAAAGAAACAGTTCAACAAATATATTCCATGTACTCATTGATTTCCTTTCCCTTTACGTAGAACAGAAGTTTAAATGGTATAAAACCAAAAATACTACAACCCTGGGGAAAAAAATCAAGCATGAAACCTGACGTATTGTTAAATTTGTAAAAATCCTAATGCTAGATACAGATTTATACTGAATAACACCAAGAAGAACCCATACTAATCTAGAAAATAGAAGTATGTGAATTTTTATTCTTGATGAAAAACTGTAAGGCTGTTATAGCCCATGAACCTAAGAAACGAGCTCTTCCTGAAAGCAGGATATGGACTGTACACTTGCAGTATGCCAAAGATTCCCATGCTCACACCTTACTTGCTGGAAACCACCTCTTCTAGCTCAAGAACCTTTAATTACTACTCCTTAGGACAAAAGATGACAGTATTTGTCAGAAGTTGGAATATATTTAATTAGGGGTGTCCCAATACATAGTTTTAGAGTAACAGTTTTAATAAAATTCTGAGGTTCAAAGAGAGGATGATGAAAGATGCTTACAATAAAGTGTTCTTCCAACATAATTTTTATGCAAAGAAAGCATTTTGGAACTGGGGAACTACTAAAAAGGTGCTAGACAGTATAAATATTACAAATGCACTTCTGGGTTTGACTTTCAATAATTTTGTTGGTATTCATCCAAGTCCTTTTCAAGCTGCAGACCAAAGTGGTGCCCAAAATTCTCTCATCTGTGTAAGACTGGATATGCTTGCAACTGTATAAAATTAATGTACAAATCCCTAGTTCTGCTTTATTTTCTAGCCATCCACACATCATTCTACAATGCTAAGGATCTGGTTTTCTTTTTTGACCCTTGCAGTGGTTTTGGCTCCAGTGGAGTCAATTTCCTTCACAGTAGCTTGTATGGGGCTATGTTTCAGAGTTATCAGCACCAAATTGGTGCTGATAGCACACTGAGCAGCAAGGTCTTCTCTGTTTCTCACCCCACCCCACCGGTGAGAAGGATGGGTGCATAAGAGGCTGGGAGGGGACACAGCCGGGACAGCTGGCCCCAGCTGACCAGAGGGATATTCCAGACCATATGAAGTTATGACCAGCACATAAAGCTGGGGGAAGAAGAAGGAAGGAGAGGACATACGGACTTATGGCACTTGCCTTCCCAAGTAACCATTATGTGTGATGGAGCCCTGCTTCCCTGGGGATGGCTGAGCACCTGCCTGCCCATGGGGAGTGGTGAATGAATTCCTTCTTTTCAGTGTGCTGGAAACCAAAGGACCAAAGCAGGAGATGGCCAGCCTCAACGCCCATGGGGGCTGAACTAATTCTAAAAATAAAGCCAGTACAACTGCTCTGGAAAAAAAAACACCACTCAAAAAACCTAAGCAGAATTAGCCTGTTTAATGAAAGTTGTGACAACAAGAAGAGAAATGAAGACTGAGAATGCATCCACTTGTGTGCTCCCTGTTGGCAGATAATTACTTATGACTTGTCTAGTCCAGATGTGTTAACTCAGCATTGAATGCTGTAGGACCTGAACAGTTTACACATACCCTATGTGCAAAACCAAGCACTATCTCCCCCCTCCTCTGTAGCAATAGGTGGAAACAAGTAATCAAAACTGATTACTTAGAATGTTTTTTTCCCTTCTCATTACCTTAACTGTTCAGTGAAACACTGAATTTTCACACAGTGCTGCACAAATTATTCAATTGTGCTTTTTATTCAGATGTTTCTTGCATCAGTACTGCAAATGTAATGCTGAGTCAGATTTGGAAATCTATACATCTATAAAATATATAGCATCAACATTATCAATGGGCAGAAGTATCAACAATGAACAATATTATGACATTTGAATGTCAGAACATAAAGCAATTCTTCACTTCCCAGGCCAGCAACTAAAAAATGAAAATAAAAAAGCACTAATCATTCCTTGAGATTTTACTTCAATCAAAACTCTCTTCCTGGTGGTTTTTTTGTTGTTTGTTTGGGGTTTTTTGATTTTTAAAAAAACATCACAAACATGCTCCATATTTTATTTTATGCAATACCAGTCCCAAAGGCTGACATATGAACTTTTAATGAACATTAATACTTTTATCTTCACATATCTCTCTACCATGCCAGAGTTTTAAGTGTTGCCCTGGGCAGGAATAAAATATGTGCCATTAATAAACTAGATGGAGTCCTTATGTTTCTTACTTGTCTCCTTACTATGTATTTTAAATTTCTCCAACAGAACAGATGAAATTTTAGTGGTTTTCCAACAGATAAGAGCTGTGAAATAGGTCCTGGGGTATAGCAGTATTAATTTCAAATAGGAACTTGAGAGCTTTCTTGTCTTTTCAGTTTTAAAATCAGACTTCTTTCCTCTTTCTAAAATATGGAAGCTAGCGCTGTCATAAAAATCACAGTACAAGTATACAATGTACTTATGATATGGACACATACATATACCTCTGTCATGCTCTCTGGGAACTACTCTTTCATTAAGACAGTCAACCCACTGCTTTTATATCAGCATTCATTCTCTAAGTAAAAAAAGTATCTTTTTCGTATTTCTTAAGTTTCTGCAATAGACTCTAACAGAAGCCAACAATGACTTAAGAGGAAACAGCAAAAGGAAGATAAAATTTGTAGGACAGAAAAAAACCCATATATATTCACTGGTAAAATTATATCATACCTAATGATGAATGTGGGAGGCTGGTGGGGATGAAATGTGGCTAAATACACTATGTACAGCACAGATCTTAGTGAAAATCAGAATGTACTTTCAATCCATTTTCTTATTTATCAAAATCTAACAGTGTGTTTCAATGTTTCTTTTCCTTCCCACCTTACAGAAGTATTACAAGGAATAAGAGTAAACAATGTATTTCTGCTAAGATGGACAAAGAAAAGGGTCTCTTCTCAAGTTCATATGCAAAATGGAGATCATGGAATTTTGGCAGGTAATATATTTACATATCATAGCTCACATTTGTGTATTCATCAAATATGAAAGCAATCCAAGCGAATGTTAGACTTTTATATATTTAATAACAAACATCAAAAGAATAACACTGAGGATTATATGCCTGTTAAAATACCTGCAGATGTTTGGGTTTTTTCTTAAGCCAAGTACCACCATATATATTTAGTACTTCAGGATATGTAACCCCTTTCATCCAGCAGTACTAACAGGTCTTTAAAAATACATACTTTAGAAGGCATGATAAAAATCTACAGTTTTACCAACAGAGAAAAACTGTGCTACTGTGACTGTTGCACTCAGTTCCTGCTCAGATTTTAGCTGATACAGCTCATGCTGATACATGCCTGATGTATGCTGGCATACATGCCTGATGTACGCTGGGAGCAGTAAGAGCATCAGGTAGGCAGGACAGGCGGTCAGAAAGAGCTAAAAGGGCCATCATGCAGCCATGATCACCTACCTGCAAACTGCTGTCTCCTGCAGCCACCATCTTTGTCTGGCAATTCGTAAGAATCTACTAACTCATGGAAATTATATAAACCAAATCTCCAAGCTGGATGATATAAACCATCATCTTACAAAAAAAAAACCCAACAACTTTGGCAGTAGATCCATCAGCAGCTGGACTACTGAGGATTTCAGGATTCCCAGTGTGATGCAGTGGACCCTCACACTGTGACGGAGGAGGAAGGATGCGCACCCTCACCTTTGGCTAGGTAACTGATTATTTTAATTTTTTTTTGCTCCCAAGTGCATGAATTAAGTGTTACAGGTGATAAGTTATGAAACGTTATGACCTGAGTGGTGAATAAGTAAATTCATGTGATAGACTAGTTTGGGCTAAGGTGACCAAGTTCTGTTTGTTGTGTTTGTTTGTTGTTTTTCTTAATAAGCTCAAGAAATAAAGTTTAAATCACAAGAGTACATTGTCCTGTAAATTTGAGAGATCCAAACAGACCAAGACAGCTACTCAATAGGTAACACTTTTGCAGATTAAAACAATTCTGTAACTCAAGGCAAAAAATGGTGCTGAAATCTCTTTATCTTGCAGGGTTGGATTATGACTTTACACCACAAAATGTAACTCCCAATTTGGTTGAACATGAGTTTGAATAAGCAGTATCCTCTCAAAAGCATTTCAAACACTCCAGTTGCTGACAGACATTAGGAACCTAATTAGCAAATGGAGCAGCTGGGGGCAGGGAGGGACAGTTCATTAAATTTTATAAAGTCATTAAACCGAGCACACTACCATGGCCAGGCCAATCTACTGTACTCTGGGTTTAGTCTACAAATTTGGTATTAGTGATCATAAAAACATGCATTATTTTCATTTGTAATAAAAGAGCATTTCTTCAAATGTTATTCCTACTGAAATAGTGCACCCATCTTAAGCCAATAGACTCGAATTAGTCTCAAAGAATGCCTCCTGCTTTTAAAAGGAGGAAGACATGTAAAAGTAAACACTTGCCCAAGGAAATTCAGATTTTTGTTGAATGCAAATGTGTTTATTATTGAATAAAAACACTAACTGATTTGGGGGGGGGAGGGGAACACACACACAAGATTCTGAGAGCCTCCACAAATACTGTGGTATTATTCCACATGCTAGCCGCATGGAGATGAATTTACCTGCTGCTAGCTCTTCTACAGATTATTACTGTATCACATACGTACAAAGCCTTCCACACTTCAGCTTGTCCAGCCCACCAAACTATTATGACCATGACACCAGGAGAATTAGAAGCAGATGGAGAATTACAAGGCTCAATGGTTTGACAGAGAAGTCCTAAACGGGGACCATAAAACAGTGTGGGTTTTTTTCCTGGTCACACAGGGGAATAAGAGCTTTGGGGTTTTTGTTTATAAAATAAACCTCATTTCACTGCAGCTGGCACTACAGCTCATTCCAAAAGACTTAATGATCACAACAAAACTAATCAAGCTGTTTCTCTGTATTCTGTGCATGGAGTATTTACATAATACAAACAGGCACGATAATATGCTTTAAAATGCTTTAAAAGCAACACTAGTATCTGTAGCTAGCTTGCACCTATTTCTATATTCTGAAAAAATGCATAAAGTAAGGTTTCATGCATTTCTGCCTGTCCTCTGCATTTCCAAGACTAAAGCTTTGTTTTAGAATCACAATGCTGGGGTTCACTAATACCATCTTCATTAATTTAAATTCAAAATCTTTGAAGTTCAGAAATACAAATAGAAAAACAAACAAATACAAGCATATTTCAGAAGAGGATGTGACAGAAAGCTAACTGACAGTTCTCTCTTACTTCATACCGCATTGTATTTTTTTATAAGTGAATGCTAAACCAACAATACTACTTCATTGCACTGGTTTTACTGTCTTGAAAACCAAGCCAAGCATATCAAAGGGCTATTACTGCAGCAGAAAAATCCCTGAATCATCCAGTACAGATGCCTGGAGTACATGCACCCACAGTTTTGGTACAGACAACTTAGATCCAAGAACTACCAAGACCTTTCTACAGCTCCTATTCTAGAGGCATATTTAAATGAAGTTTGGACACTGCTGTTGCTCCATCACTGGAATTACTTTAAATGGCAAAACCAAAAATCTATTTACACATTGGCTGGAATTCTCCTACCCCCCAACCAAAACAGAAATCCTAAAGACAAAAATCCAAGGGTTCTCAGCTCTCAGGATTTATAATAAAAAAATCCAACTTTTTTGTGATACTAAAATCAAGGTTACTTTATGTTTCCATTTCTCAAAAACATGATGATCTAGATATCTAGCCAGATATATACAGTTCTATGAGACAAGAGTTGCTCATCAGTGTGTGTGTTTTAAGTTGGACAGGAGGAAACAAAGATTGCTGGGGAGACGGGTAAAATTGAATATTCACATGGACTGACAAGAAATAGTGCATTGATATAACATCTCTTCCCACTGTGAAAGACTCCAGTGAACAGCACAGAAGGTTGAAAAAAGAATGATTTCAAATAGACAGCACTGCTGCTGAACATCCCTGTTTTGAAACCAAATAGTTAAAAACATTCCTGTGTAACAATTTTACAGATATTGAATACAATCCTCAGATGTGATGCACATCTAGCCTTCTGACTCCTGTAACTTCCTGCTATGGGTCAAGTTCTCTGCAGGTAGTTGGGCTGCTTTGGCAAAAATGAAAGATTTCAAACGTTTATTTATAATGATGAGTAAAGCAAACATACAACACTTCCTTCACCCTGATTTGCTCCAAACACACTCCACACTTGTCGGGTTTCTACACCAGACAAAAGTTCACTGTCCATATACAGTTCAGAAAATGACATCCCAGGTTAGCATTTGCTTATGAAAAAATTTACACTGAAGATTCAAGACTTACCATGGTGTACAGTTACTAGATGGAGCATTAGTGTAGGACTTGGTATCATGTTTGTACCTCCCTGAAATCCTTCTGTGGGTATTTGGGTTGCTTTTTTAGGTCAAGCCTCAGTATGCCTGCTTTGGCATGCAATGCAAGACAAGAGTGAATCAACATTACAGCTGAACCTGAAGTGATCGGGAACCGAACTCTAGAGAGGTATCCAGCCTCTCAAGAACCTCTATTATAGATGGCAAAGTGTCGAAATAACTCATCGTCAGTATCTGAGTAGATGGAGATGCATTCTAGTCTAAAGTCAGTTATCTTCACCACCTTGCTCCAGCACCTGATATAGCCCAGATGCCTTCCTTTTAGGCATTAAGCAGTCATTTTGGCATGCCAAAGTGCATGCCTTCAGTCTAACCCTCAGACTCAATCTACCGCAGTTCCTCACTAGGAATAATCATACATCCACATATCCTTTAAATGTCACAAGTAGACGTGCATTAGAGGCACTCAGGTACAATGTAAACCAGGCAGAAACATGTCAAAACAACCTATTTACCCCACCACCGCCATCACCACCACCACCACCACCACCCCGTATCATTACTGTTGTGACACGTTCTCCAATGGACAGACTTAGGCAGATGCATAGTTCATTACCTGACAGTTATTACAAGATACAAGATTTGGCACAGCTACAGAACATGGAAGTTACTGATAAAAATAGGTATTGCCCCTTGTAGTACATGCGGTGCAAGATTAAGTAACATATTTCAAATTGACAAGATGTTAAGAAAGAAAATCAAAATCCGAACAATTTAACAGAACAGAGAAAAGACACATATGTTAATTCATTTACGAAGAAGTAATTGTGTTGCATTTCTTATTTGAATAAATAACAGGATGCTCTTTATTCTCCCACACCATTAATTCATTTTGTCCAACTAAAGAAATTCTCCACTGTCTCAGAAAGGTCCATTTGTATTATTCAAAAGGTTCATTGGACTATACCTTTTTACCATGTTGTTGGTGGGGGATTAAATTTGATGTCCTAGAGACTGATGACACATTGCTGTCTTTGAAACATCTAGTAAAGAATTAACCTCTGAAATTTAAACAATATTATAAATACTAAAGGACACCAACGTCCAGTTTTCAGTCTACACAATTATCTTTAAGAGTATTCAAAAATACCTAATAAATGAAACAATAATTACAGTATTTTCTCATATTCTTCACATTTCTTTAGGTCACACTTCCACCACCAGAATCCCCTAATACTAAAAGTGACAATTAGAATTCCTTCTGGGAAAGGAGGAAAACAATCATGCATGTACAAGAAGCAGAAAAGCAGTACCTCCATTGGCACCTCTTCTCACAACCATCCTTGCTCTCCTTGCTCTGTGTTATTTTCATGTGGTAAACAGTTCACAACAAAGAAATACCAAAATCACTGGACTATGTAATGAGATTGCAAAAACAATACCTAGAAGTATTTTTTTATCAAGTTAATTCCCAAGGAAAGCACCACTGACTGAAGTACCTTCTAGCAAAATAAGTCTCACCTTTGGCCCATGAGATGATTTCTTCTTCACTTCAGAAAAAGACAGGGAATTACTGGGCAGGTTGGGGAGATGAAGGCTCTGTCCTGAAGAGAATGATGTGCTATCTGACATCATCATGATCTGTTGTAAGAGGGAAAGCACATCAGTCAAACACTACCAACAGAGACAGTCTCACTTGCCTAAGAACTAGCAAAACACATTGGTAGGAGAATAAAACTTCTCCAACAAAAGTATCCATGTATCTTCTCAACAGGTGATGGGTTAGTGAAACCACACTGCCATCCCCTATTTAATGGACAAATCACATCTTTCTGTTTCCATGCAAATGCAACAAAGCCCCCTCAGAAAATGGCATGACTTGTTTGATTATGGCTGCTTACACACCATGGCACCTGAGTCCCTAGCGCTCTTTCTCTTCTCCTGAGCAATGCCTAGTACTCTTCAAAATGCATCCCACTTTCAGTAAAAGCTTCTGCAGGCTGCTGACATCCCATAAATACGTATGTGCAGCAATCTTAATGTTCAACTAAAGCAAAGCGAGGAAAGACTGTAATGGGTGTAGGTGGTAAGGTTTGGGTGGTAGGGGTGGCCTCTGTGAGGAGAGGCCAGGGGACTCCCCCATGCCAGACACAGCTGGATCCAGCCGGCTCCAATGGACCCACTGCAGGACATGTCTCAGCCCCTCAGGCAAGATGGTTATGCCTCACGGAACACAGGTTTACGGGCAAAATGCTGCATAGGCGAGGAAAAAAAAGAAAGTGTGAGAAACTGCAGCGTGAACACCAAGGTCAAAGACTGAGAGGAAGAGATGCTCCAGGCACTGCAGAAGGTATTTCTCTGCAGCCCATGGAGAGCTCATGCTGGGGCAGTTCCTGAAGGACTGCAGCCCCAGAGAGGCCCGGTGCTGGAGCAGAGGGAAAGTGTGAGGACGGAGGAGTGGTAGAGAGGAGCTGTTATGACTGACTGCCAACCTCATTCCCCATCCCCCTGTGCCTCTCCGGGAGGTGGAGGACATCAGTCTAGAACAAAGCAGTGAAGTTAAGCATGAGACAGTGGTGTTGGGGTGGGGATGGGGTGGTGTTTTCTTTTTTGTTTGTCTTGCTTCTCGCTAGCCAAACCTATTTTAATTTGCATCCAAAAAAAATGATTTTTCACAAGTCACATCTGTTTTGCCTGTGTCATTAACTGGTAAACGATCTCCCTGTCTTTATCTTTACTCATGGGCTTTATCTTTCTGTCTTCTCCTCTTGCCCTGTCGAGGAGACAGAGCAAGTGACCACGCGCCTGGGTAGGAGGTTCAGCCCTTAGCCAAGATCAGCCCACCACAGCGACACACTGTAAAAACAGCCTGAGGTTTTAACGTGAAACCAGTATAGCTCTGACTTCAACTTTGAACTTCAAGCTTCTGCTTTACCTAGAGCCCAGTAAACTGGATGGCTGGTGAGCAAGCAGCGGTTTTGCTCTAACAAGGATCTAGCTCCCCTTCTTGAGTTTAAAGACTCCTAAGTACAAACATAGTTTCCAGAGAAATCAGCCATCACAGAGCAGTTACCAGACACGTAAAGATGATGCCTTCTGTCTGAGAGAAACTCAGCTAGCTCCTGTCTTCTGCTGCAGTGCTGCTGTGCCTGGATTCTACTGCTTCCTAGCACAGCTCTTCATTTATCTATTGTTTCAAAACCCTAAATGGCAGAGACAGCTTACTTTGCCTGACAAGCCCTGAAAACCTGGAGAGAAGTTGCAGAGCTCTGCAGTTAGAAGGAAACATATCTCTCTTTCCACCGGTTCCACACAAAGTCACAACTGGTTTTGTAGATGCCCAGTGTGGTCACCCTTGCGTCTTCACATGATCCAAACATCCTCTGATACTGGGGACAGTGAGAGATTGACCCATAACGTGCCTCATGCACATTACGATAAAGGAGGAATACAAACAGCAATATTTGGATATCTAGGATGTATATATGTATACTTCATATTTTACGTCTCAAAGCCAAGGTGGTATTTACTGCCTAGAGCTTCTTCAAGACAGTATTTACATGTTTTATTTTTTTTTTGTTTAAACACTGCTCCAAATGAATCTTGTTGCAGACAACTTTGTTCAAAGATCATGTGGTAGCCTGGAGAATATTACGGGACATGTCTAGGTAATAAAGATTACTTTTATCAGCCTGTAAGTCGAGCATTACCTTTCAACATTGATGCTAGAATCCAAAGGTGGAGGAAGAAGGCAATAAATTTGTTCTCCTTCCTTGACCATGGGTTCATGTATTTTTTAAAAAAATAATAAATCTTTAAAAGTTATTAATGTATTCAAACATTTTGTGAAGTAAGATTCCACCCAGGGCATGTAACAAATTTTCTCCCCGATTCCTCATTTCCATTTCTCAGACACCTAAACCAGAGCCTGGCAGGAGCCAGAACTCTCAAAAATTAGCTAGACAAAAGCAATGGCATCCTTCTTGTCACCATGGTAATATCAACAGCAATCAGCTATTGTGAATTGCAATGAGGAATTTCTTTTAGCCTCACAACTGCTTTTTAACCTCAACTTGTCAAGGGTTTTGATTGAATTCAGCCCAGCTGCATGCAAGAGAAGGCACAAGCTAACAAAGAACGATCAGCAACAAGGACAAGGAAAATCTGTAGCCACATGTGCATACCATAAACCTGTGCAACAGGTAGAGAAAATGCGCGTCTCTACCATTATTTCTTCTCACAGACTAAGTCAAATGGGTGATTAAATTAGACTGTTCTCCTTTAACTTAAACTCAATGCAATGTTTTAAATCACAAACTTCACAGAAAATACCAATTGCATTAGAATCAAATCACCTTTCAGCAAAAGTAGACATGGTGTTACCCATTTGTCATGGTTTAACCCCAGCTGATAACTAAGTACCACACAGCCACTTGCTCACTTCCCCCTTCCAGCCCCAAGGAATGGGGAGGAGAATCAGGAAGGAATGTAAAATTCAAGGGTTGAGATAAGAACAATTTAATAGTTGAAATAAAATGAAATAGACCAAATAATAACAACAACAACAACAGGAAATATAATCAACATGAGGGAGAAGGACAGAAGAATGAAATCCAAAAGGAACAGAAGAAAGAAAAACAAGTGATGCCCAATACAATACAGTTTAATACCAGGGTACCAAGGTATGAGAATTACAGAGTAACTTGTACTAAGAAACGTTTCAAGTGAGGTGACTGTCCCACTTAGCACTGCAGTGGTGTGGCCCCACCTTGAGGACTGTGCGCAGTTTTGGGTGCCACAATATAAGGGCATTAAACTGTTACTGTGTCCAGAGGAGGGCAACCAAGGTCGTGAAAGGCCTCGAGGGCAAGACATAGGAATAGCAGCTGACGTCACTTGGTTTGTTCAGCTTGGAGCAGAGAAGGCTGAGGGGTGACCTCATGGCAGTCTACAGCTTCCTCAGGGGGGGCAGCAGAAGGGAAGGTGCTGATCTCCTCTCTCTGGTGACCAGCGATAGAATACAAGGAAATGGAATGAAGCTGCATCGGGGCTTAGCCTGTCTGTTAGGAAAAGGTTCTTCACTGAGAGGGCGATAGGTCACTGGAACAGGCTCCCCAGGGAATGGTCACAGCACCAAGCCTGTCAGTGTTCAGGGAGTGCCTGGATGACGCTCTTAGTCATATGGTTTAGTTTTGGGTAGTCCTGCAAGGAGCACTGAGTTGCACTCCTTATGGATCCCTGACAGCCTGGGATATTCTAGGATTCTACGTATCTACATTGGGGTTTTTTTGTTTTGTTTAAAATTCAATTTTAAAAATGTGTATTTTTTAATATTACCTGTTGGCAGGAATTTCATAATCCTCATGAATGGAAATTCTTTGCACCCATAGGAAGCAGCTAACATTCAATGATGTGAATGACAACAAGTAATGCTTCTAAAAACAGACAGGCCATAACAGGCAGGCTAAAGAGTGGGCCCACTACTCAATGGGGCAAGAGACCTCATGACAAAGAGCTTGGCTTATGTACTAAGTGTTCTTTTAGCCTCTCTTTTCACATGTAAGATCTTGTTTCCTCAGGCCTCCAAGGTAGCCGAGCATCCTCACAGAGTCTGTAGTGGCAAGTCAGTGCCCTGAAGAGAGGAGGATTGAGTAAGGGTGTACTTCATCCATAGGGACAGTCAGGTTCAAGAAACCAGGCTGGATGTAAGCAGGGGTACTAAAGAAGTTGGTCAGTACCATTTGCGAGGGAGCTCTCTGTCAGTCTTCAAAAGGTTGTGATGATCAGGGAAGGTTCCTGATGAATTCAGAAAGGCAAACATCACACTCATCTTCATGAAGGAAGATCTAGGGAGTAACAGTCCCATCAGTCTCACTTCAGTCCCTGGAAGAAGATGGAGAAAATCTTCCTGGAAGCCACCTCCATCCACTGGAGGGACAAGAACATGACTTGGAAGCCACTTCCAGCCACTGGAGGGACAAGAACGTGACTCAGAGCAGTCAGCATAGGTTTAATAAGAACTTAGAACCAGATCTGTGATGTATGGACTGGATAAATAGATGATGAGATGGGTGGAGAACTGTTGGGACTGCTGGACTCAAATGGTTCTCTTCAGCTACATGAGGTCTAGCTAGAGGCCAGTGACTACCAGCACCACTCCAGGATCAACACTTAGTCCAAAACTGTCTGAGGCCTTGATTAACAATTCAGTGGGATCGAGTGAACTCTCAGTAAGTTCACAGATGATACACAGATAGCTGTTTTTCAGAGATGGCCTGTGCTGTCCAGGAGAAGCTCCACCATACTAACATGACTGTTGGGTTAGCAGATGTTTAAGGAAGAGAAGAAAAAGATGAGCTGTTCCATAAGGCATACAGAAACTCAGTCAGCAGGTGATGTGAACTCCCAAGAAAGCCAGCCTGTAATCTAGTGAAGATGGACAGATGATGTCAACATGGTAAAGGATGCCAGTCAAGACAAAGAGGAGAAAGACCAATGGTAGCACTGGTTAATGCAACAACTGCTTGATGTGGCTAGAAGAAAATGCAGATGCCCACTGCTGGTTTTCCCTGTCCTGTTCCAAAGCTCATCTGTTCCAGTAACATCAAAGACTGCAGTTTTTGGAGGAGTTATTTGAATAATGGACAACAGAGATGGAACAAGCCACAATCCATTTCACTTTCTCTGTGAAAGGAGAACTGGAGCATCAGTGTGGGCATCTACTTAACACAACACTAAACTTGAACATGAGAAAATGAACTTCCGTAATTTTGCATGCTCTGGTTTACACTGTAACTGGGAGGCTTCCTACACCACCACTAATAAGCTGTTCCATGCAAGTTTTAGCTCAACATAGGGAAGACGTGGTAACATCAAAATAAGTTTTCACAAGATCTCATCCTAAGGTAACATCAAAATAAGTTTTCACAAGATCTCATCCTAATAATGTATCTAAGAAAAATTTATGAAAGCAATGCAAGACTAAATCATATTAAAGCATACAAATATCAAATGAATATGATGCTGGTGGTATCTACTATGGTAAACAACACCTGCTGCAGAGCAAAAGAACAAGTCTACATAAACTATGCTTTACTTTCACTGCTGTTATGGACAGATGTATAAGACAGCTTCCTCCCATCATGGTTTAACCCCAGCCAGAAACTAAGTACCATGCAGCCACTCACTCACTCCACCTACCCCGCAGAGGTATGGGGCGGAGAATCTGGAAAGAATGGAAAATTTAAGGGTTGAGATAAGAACAATCCAATAAAAATACAATTAAATAGGTAGAAAAAAACCCCGAACAATAATAATAATAATAATAATAATAATTATAACAAAAAGGAGAGAGAAAGAAGACTAATAAAATCCAAAAGGAAAGGAGAAAAAAAGTGATGTACAATACAGTTGCTTGTCACGTGCTGACCAATGCCCAGCCAGCCCCCCAGCAGGGATCAGCAGCCCTGGCCAACCCTCCCCAGTTTGCATACCAAGCATGACATCCCATGGTATGGAATACCCCTTTGACTGTTTCAGGTCAGCTGTCCCAGCTGTGTCCCCTCCCAGTCTCTTGTGCCCCTCCTCCAGCCCTCTGGCTGGCAGGGCCTGAGAAACTGAAAATTCCTTGTCTTGGTATAAACATCACCCAGCAACAACTGAAAATATCCACTGCTATCAACATATTCTCAGATCAAATCCAAAACGCAGCACTGCACCAGCTACTAAGAAAAAAATTAACTCTGTCCCAGCTGAAACCAGGACATTCCTCCCAACATTTTTCTCACCAGTCCACCCCATATAGAGAGAATCTTCTCCTTTTGTCATATGTGCCAACAAAGCATTATGCATATCAGCATTCAAACTGATCTGCTAGTAGCGGTATCTTGCCTCTAGTTTACCAAACACCTACTTTAGCCTGCAGCTGTTGAGCTTGTATTTAAAAAGTCTGTCTACCAGCTGCTTTAAATAAAAGACAGCTTCCTGGGCAAGGGCAAAGAAAAACTTATTTTTCAAAAAAAAACCAAACAAACAAACAACGAGAAGAGAAAATCCACTGGTATTCACATTATTGGGCAGGAATGCTCCTACCTGCTTGATTAACCTGAATTGAGCAATCTCCATATTACCTGACCTGCAGACACCTTCTTAATGGCATTCCAGTTTGCTACTCAAGACAACTGAGTGCTATGGAATGAAAAATTGCCACGTATTTTATTTATGTAGTTCCATGTACTGCTGAACAAAGGAAAGGATCAGGGAACAACAACTGTGCAGTACCAATTATCTTAATACAATCAAGAACCCTTTTCCACTATCCCTTTCCCAGCATTTTGGGAAAAATTATGAAATTATAATACCTGTACATAAACCTACTAACAACAGATTCAGAAATCTCCTTACAAAAACCTGACCTAAGACAACACTTATCTACCAACACATTTGGCAGCTTGGAGTATACAAGCACCCAACAAGAACCACTCACTTTCAGAATACAAAACTTTGCTTTTCAGATCCCAGTACAGAAAGCATGAGGAACAGCAGGAACAGCCTCAAAATGTTCCATGGAAGCTGGTCTTCTCTTGTTGCCAGTATCTACAAGTGCACATTGCGCCACTCCTGATGCATGGGAGTCACGTATCTACCAACCCACATACACACTTACACAGGTAGAAATTACAAGAGCTGTCACAGTTGCTCCAGATCAAAACAATCACCTTATTAAGGCACATTAGAGCTTCTCCAGGGGAATGAATCACTACCAAAAAGCTGTTGCCTGTCTCCTATTTTTTCATTTTCCTGAATGAAAGGAGGCTATCAGCAAAGCTGGAATAATCTTGCATCAAACAGATCCACACCAAAGTACCTGTTGTATTTTCATTTCCTGAGCTGGTAATATACGAACACCTTCATATAACAGAACTCAGAGCAGGTTGGTGAGCTTCCCCACAATGTGCTGCAGAAAAATTCAAATAGTACTTTCAGTAAAGAGCTATGAGATATCTGCTAGAACTCTGGGGAAAAGGAACCATTATTATAACGTTTGTGCAGCACTGAAGATGAATTCTATTCATTGTGCATCAGTGGCAGATAAACGGACTTCTTTGTGTGGTCCTGGGTTGCCGCACCCATGGTGTTTTACAGTGAAGAATGAGCTCATTCACCACTGAAAGCACTAAGAGTAACAACAAAAATCCATTTGTCCTGATAAACTATTACTGCTATTTAAACCAAAAAACTCATAAGGGAATAGAAAACCTTTTAGAATTCTTTTATTTGCTTGAAAGTAAAGTAATACATAGTTTAAGAAAATTAAATCACTTAATTATTAAAAGCACAAGATTAAAGATAATCCCTTCCCTAGAGCAGCATTATACTTAAGGTTGGCTCTGGGTAGAAGCCAACTATTCCAACTGACACAAAGGAATTGCAAGGAAAGAGGGAGAATAAAGAAAAGAGGGGAATCCCCATGATTTCATCTTCATTACATGAATTAGGAACGTAGGTTATAGAACAGGCATCATGCAGGTTTCTCAAGTGACTGAAAAGACATTTCTCAACTGTGAAACAGTTAAACCACAAAGAATTGAAAAAACCTCAAAGAACACAATGCAGTGGTTTTGGCAAAGCCTGAACTTTTACCTTGGTACTTTTTTCTAAAAATCCTACCCCTTTCAGAATGATTCTTTCTGTCTCTTGACTCATTAATACACCAATTCTCTTCAAGGAAAGAGTAGTCTTAATATAGAAGCAGAACTGCTTGTATTTCCAAATTAATTTTACAGAAAGCAGAGAAAAAGGACACCTCTATTGCTACAAAGAATTGTTACTACTCTAAAAGTGACCTATTCCTTGCATTCTCTAAATCTGAAACCTCAAACTGTTATCGTTAATAGCCATGTGCATTTGTAATAACCTTATGAATTTTACTATTTTTTTCCATAGTGGTAACTGCTTTCTACGAAGCATCTATAAAGCTTTTCCTTTTATGAAAGAAAATTCAGCTATTAAATGTTGTCTATATATTCCTGGATTAAACGACTAATTTTCAGTCTCCTTCCAAAAAGGTGGGAGTATTAAACAATATAAATATTTTTATTTATGTATTTGAACCTATTGGAGAAAGGGCTTTATTAAATTTCTGTCTTATCATGGACTGAAAATACTTACACTACTTTTTCCTGCAAGAATCAAAATTAAGTTATTCATAACATCGTATTCAAACAAGCGATGCCTGAGTAAGCCTGTGTTTCCAGCAGCAAAATTCAATTCAACTGGGAGGTAGCTGTCATTCAGCATCTTCAAAATTAATTTCTTTCTGTCTTAACAAGCAGATTAGGTATAATTTTCAATTTTCTCTTGAAACTGAAAAACATGCAAGCCAAAAAATCAACAGAAGCAGCACTACTGCTGACAATACAAAACACATCAGTGGTGTCAGACCCTCTTTATAAATGGTTTTAGTGGGATTCAGCATTCAAAATCTACTTCAAATTTGAAGATTATTTTTTAATGACTGTAACTTCCAAGTCATCCCTCTCCCCATATCCATACACAGGAATCACAACACTGCCTATTTTCCCTCAGGCTCTTTCACATTTAAAGGCTGAAACTAATCAGAAAGGTAACTGACAAATCGAGGAAGGAATGACCATGTAAGGATCAATGCTTGCTGGTGTTTTCTTGATTAAAACTTGAATCCTGCTGTACCTACTCATGCATAATTTCATGCTGTGTCTAGAGGATAAAGCTCAGTAGGAGACTACATGAATATAGTTCTGTCACTACCAGTAACTTGACGATTTTCTCAGTAAGAATTGGATTAACTAGAAATCATCATTTGTATACAGGGTGTCTTTGGGGATCTCAAGCAACAGGTTGGATTATGGTACACACTGCTAATTCACAGGAATCATATCTGTATACATGGTACCTTCACATCATTAGGTACTACACTGAGTAAATGGCACAAAAAATTTCCACAGCAGACAAAGAAATGTCATTTTGAATACATATGCAAAAAGATGGAACATAAACAATTACACTGAATGGTTTGATTGAATTTGCCCATTGTACTCTTAAAAACATTTTATTTCTCCTGTAAACATTTCTTTTTACATTTATTAGAACAAGGTCAACTAGAAGTAGGTAAATGTAGAGATGGACTTGAGCATTAATATCTTTTCAGGGGGTGGGGGAAGCTCGATGTAGAAAATATGTTTCTGAAGGTGGAAAATTTGGTCAAAATTGGATACGGGCTTTGTAAGACTGAACTGAAGGTTCCCATTTACCTTCCTGACTACAGAAATACAATCTCTGTAGCCAAATCATATCCTTCTTCTTGTAAGGGCTGAAAGAGCAATTCTTTTGGAATTACTGGACAGATTGGAAGTCAGCAAGGTGGTAATTACTAATGATGACTGACTGCACAGTTATGCTTCAATTCTGGTGGTATCAAGTTAAACGCTGAGAGAAATATTCCACATAATTAATCTACATGACTGGCACCACGCTGTATGTCCTGTGTCCTTGCTGCCTTAACTATAGTGGCCGCAGTGCCACTGCAAAACTGTGCTACAGTTGCATTCACACTTGTTTAACTACTTGGGATACTCAAATGTTACTCTTATTGTCTCCTAGTGAACTGCAGGATAACAAGCCAGACCTTCGGGCACATGAAGGATGGGGAAGGGTAATTGTAACAATGGAACGGCAGACTGCTAGCACTTAATTTTAAAACAAAACAAGAGGTTCTTAGCCTTAAAGACAACATTGGCTGTAGCAAGTTTCCCTGACTAGTTTGCATTTGGAATGCCACAACGTGTATGTGTGAGGGAAAAGGGGAGTTGTGAGCATCCAAGCAGTAATTCAAGGAATATGCAGCAAGAGATCAACACATAGACAAGTCTATACTAAATATAGCAGCATGCAGGTATCAGACGAGCCTGTAGTCTTCCCTTCAGAATGACACACTATCTGTAATAAACATGTTTATGCAAACGAGAAATCAAGAATCATATTTAGTAGTTTACACCAGTGAAATGACACGGTCCATGAATTTTGCTTGGAGAAAAACTAATAAGAAATCAGGGGTTTGAGGTGCACAGAAATCAAGCAATTTACACCATTATTTAAAAGCATGTGAGCGAAAGGCTGACATCTTGGAGTGCTTTTCTTAAAGCTACCACTCAGTGTTTTACATTAAAACGGTGTCTCATTCCTTTTGAAGGACATAAACTTCATTTTGCCTTATTTGTTCTACTTTTTCTTGAAGACAGCCATAAGCCAGAAGATTTGTTTTGACTTACAAGTACGTGCAAACCCCATCTTGTACTTTATTACCCTGTAAATGTTTTTCTGAGCTTTTCTCAGCCTAAATCATGGAAGTTACATGTGAGTTAATGTTTTGTGAATTCTTTGTCTATTCTATTTACATTCAGAAGCAAGAGACAGCTTTCCAGGGCTCCTGAAACACTCAAAGGAAAGCCTGAGTGTAGCACTTCATGAAAGTGTAACAGGCCTTTAATGCTGGGAGATGGAAGCCCTTTCATAGAGACTTTTTAGTAACAAGACAGAGTACCATTACATCATCTCTGCCAAGTTGGTCAAACTCCTAGGTCAGAAAGCCTACAGAAGGAAGCATGCAACACTGACAGGTTCAAAAAAGGAGACCCATTTCTTGGAAGGAAATCGGGAAAATGGAGAAGGAAAAAAAGACACACACACACAAAAAAAGCAAGCAGTCTGTAGCCTCCAGAAGACAATGACACAAAGCATTTTAGGAATGACCCCACCGAAATATTCAGGGAAATAATTTTATCAAAAAACTCATGTTTTCACTGTTCACAATTAGGCAGTACTTTTGCTTTTGTTACCTCATGAAACTTAAAATTAGAAAGCACAGAAAGTGAGCAATAAAAGGGATGCTGCCTATTTTTACCCTTTTAGCCACCTCCCAATGTCCCTGCTGGTATCATTTAGATTTATTATACTTGTGGGTAAAACTTGTCCATTGACAACTGACCTGATATGATTAATATTAAAGCAGTAGCTCATGAAGTTTTCCAGAACACAATCTTGACGTTTTATTTGCAAACACAATAAAGAGCCAATACATTGTCCAGACATGGATACCCTCTTGTGCCTAATAAATGCAAACACAAAACACAGCTCGTGCTTCTATTTCAATACAACTATAGTTGTAACAGTTCTCCAGGAGGATAGCAAGGTCTTTCAGACTGCATCCGCGACTACTTATTTTTGCTTTGTTTTCAAAGACCTTCTTCAGCAGACTGAATATCTTCACACTAGCTACCTCTTATCTCCAGCCCAGAACCTACTATTTTCTAATCCTGCCAAACAGGACTACCCATTTTTGTTATGAATGGTCACAAATGCAAAGCATTGGCATTTAATGTTAGTAAACCCGCAGTATGAAGGCTTGCTTTACATCTCTTATCAGTGACCTGGAGGAGGAGACAGAACACACTTGTGTTCATGAGATTCGCAGATGACAATCAACTGGGGAAGGGAAGCAGCTAACAAGAGCAGGGCTCCCACCAGAAGGTGACCCAGACAGTGTGAAGCAATGGGTCAACAGCAGCCTCATGAAATAAAACCAGGACAAATGCCAAGCACCAAGCCCTGTTCCAGCAAGGCAGAGCTGCAGCCATGAGGCTAGGCCTGGGAAACAGCTCTGGGACATGGTCCTGGGCACTGGAGGGCAGTGAGCTGAGCCAGGCCACCCACGTGCCTGGGCAGCAACAAGGGCCAGCAGTGCCTGTAGTCTCATGAGCAGGTCACATCTCTGCAGGCCAGGGGAGAGCAGGGACTGCACCTTGTGCTTTGTGCTTATCAGACCCCATCTGCGTACTGCCTTCAGTCTGGGTCCCTGACACAGAAACACCACCAACAAACTGGTGGGAGGCGAGAGGAGGCCACTGAGACTGTGGGGCTGGAGCCCTTGCCCTGCCAGGAGAGGCTGCAGGATCAGGGCTGCTTCAGGTGGGAGGAGGGACAGCTTTGGGGGCACCCAACAGCATCCCCAGCACAAACTGGAAGGAATGGAGGAGACAGTCAGGCTTTACAGGGTGGTGCATGTAGCAGGAGGGCAAGAGGCAGAAGCACAGGATGACACAGCTCAGACTGGAGACAAGGAGATGCCTCTTCCTCACGAGGACAGCCCAGCGGTGGAGCTGGGGCCCAGGGAGGCTGCCCCACCTTCAGCCAGGGGAGGTTTCACACCCTGGAAAGGAAGGGCGAAGCCCTGAGCAGCCTGGTCTGACCCCAGGGCTGAGGCACTGGTGGTCCCTGCCAGCATGAACTATTCTGCCACTGTGTGTAACACAGCAGAACAGTTTCCACTAATGGGCAAAGTGTAAATCTAAAGGTTTGGCCCTCTCCTCCCTCCAAATGGGCAAACTTCCTTTGGGCTCCTTCGTATCAATTAATTCTACCAACATGTACAGAAATCTTGGTAAATTTTCTGGTTCAGACTGTGTAACATATATAAATTCAAGTAGGTTTATTTATACTTAGAGTTTTTGAGCTGTTCTACCTTATGACTATTGAATTTATTCTGTTTAATATAGAACCATTTATCTTTAAATGAGAGACACTTTATTTTCTTATTACTTCCTCCCATCACAGTACCCCTCCTGTATTTCATCTCTGGAAAGTCAAGCAAGCAATGCTTCATGCATAAGGTCTAAGTTCTGCTTTTGCAGGAGTAAACGTTAATCAGCTGGGTGTGAAGACAGAGATCTAATCATGTATTTAGAGTAGGCACATGCTCATTTGCTCACCCACTCCGCTCAAAGACAACAAGCACTGAGCTCTTACACGAAGTTAATCACAAAACCATTTGGATTCACTGTCAGGTAAATCTTTATTATATTAATCATGCACCAGCAATAAGCAGCAACATCTTTACTGTGATGGCTTTTGACACGGGTGCAGGACTCACCCCTCCTGCCTTTAGCAGCTTTCTTCTGAATTCCTCTGTCGGGTTGTTGAATGTGAGCTTTTCACAGCGGAGATGATTTACAGGTGGGTGGCCTTCAAGGTGCAGGAATAAGTCATAGTCAAATCGAACTTTCTTAGGTTCTTCCTGAGGGTTGAAAATAACCAGATAGAAACATCTAGCACCAAAACTAAGTTGAAAATAAGAACTACATAAAGACTGTAAATTAAAATGAAAATTAGGTCATTTTTAATCATTCTTTGTGTTCTCAGACACATGATGGAATTTACCAAGTGTCAGCTGAGCTACAATAAATCAGAGAAGTTCCTATCAGCCCACAATAACACATGGTAAAATGCATGAACTTCATGAACTTCAAGCTGTCCTGAAAAGGCTTAATTTGAAGTGTTACGTCACATTTGGCACAGGCAGCAGACATACACATAGGCAAGTATCATGATTCAGCTGACACAAGGTAACTCGCTCACCAGCACAATCACACTTTTGAGCCTCAGATAGTACTGAAGACACTGAAGTTTATAACACAAATTCCTCCACAAAGCCAAACACCATTGTTTTCTTCACAAGTTGTAGAAAGGGGTAAGAACTAAATTGTTGTAGCCATCTACATTTGATCTCCTATGTATGGGGTCTGCTCATTTATTAATGAAACTTCATTGCCTTGAACAAGTGTGGCCAGCTAGATTCCAAGTGTTGCACCACAGCTTCCAAGCGATTAAGATTTTCTGCTACTGCAGTGAAAAAAATGAAACTGAATGTTCCCTGTACCAATATGGAGAGAGAAAGAACCGGAAAGTTAACTTTACCTAGCAAAAAATCATCAGTGCTCTACTGCCCCAAGAAAGCCTCAGCTGAAAAAAGGATACTAGTGGCATTGAACAGACTTCAGTTTGTAATAACAGAGAAAAGATACCAAGAACACTTTGTGTTATACATTTACACAGTCCTTTCCTGAAGCTGTATGTAAGTTAAATGCTCTTTTAAGGCAAGATGAAGAAGCCCTTCCTCAAAAGGTCCTGATGTACAACAGAAGCCACCAAACTAATGTCAATCCTAAGGCAGAACAACTAAAAAGTCAAATTTGGGAAAAGCTTTAGCTACAAGGGAACCATGAGAGAAAAGGAGGAAGACATAGAAAAATCTTAGTCCATATCCAACATTGCACGTAATCAAAATGTGTGCTTTGTTCAAGAACAGATGCTTAAAAAACTTGCATTAAAAAATGTTTAGCTTTGATAAAGGATTCCAAGGATGTAAAGAACGGAAATAGTAGAAATCTCAGTTATTCTAAAAGTTAAAATCAGAGATTTCAAACACGGCCAAAGGGCAGCCTCATCACCCCATCTCTAGATTTGGAGCGGACAACAGAAGGGGATATGAAATAAACGGTCTGCAGTAGTCCATTTCTGAAGACAGAAGAGAGTAGTTCCCTTACATGAATTATTTTATTGATGGACCATTTTCAAAGGCAACCATGGATGAAGGTATTTCTTATTGTTAAAAAGATTAACACACGACTTCTTGCAGAAAAAAAGTGGATGTGATTTACTCCACGGTCTGTCTAGAAAACTGTGAAGTTGTTACAGGCAAACAGTTAGTACCAGACAGCTTTGCCATAGAAGCAAAGTTGCAATAACTTATAAACAGGAAAAACTCTGTGGAAAGTTAGATGAACATAACCAGTGATTTTGAAGACGACTTTTACTACACAAAGGACTCCCAGTACCACTGTCATTATGTCAAAATGGTATGACAGGGAAGGCAGATTATACTGCAGTTTATGAACCTTACCCTAAATGGACTGCATTTTGAAGTAGGAGTCTTTTGACCTAAAAGCATCTTTCAAGGACTTTGTCTCAATAGCTAACAGATGCTCTGTTACTGCATCTGGGAGGGGTGTTTGCTGGCCATTTCCCCAGTTCTTTAAACCTTGGAATATTTTCCATCAGGGTGAAATGCCTATTAGATTTACTACCAATTTCTGCTTAGTCCTGGGAACAGGGACCCTTTTAATTCTCCATGGTCCAAGTGGCTTCCTGTACCCCTGCCTCCTCTATTCACTAGGGTACCTTCTGAATCAGAAATTGAAAAATTGTCTACCTTGAATAAGTGATGATGGTCTGTCTCCTCTTCCTCCTTCTGTCTATCTCCTCTTTTTCTGTACTGGAATACCTGTGAAGTGGCTTAGAGGAGGAAGAGTAGCTGAGCCAGGAGAAAGCAGTAATTTGCCTCAGGAATGCCAGCTCAATTTTTGTGCCACTTTTCCTTTGTATTGTACGGACCCCTGGGAAGGGCATGCTCCTGCAGCTGTGTGAAGAGCTAGCTGACTCACAGTCCAACTGCTGCTTGTCGTATTCCATGACACCAAAATAAGGGTGATGGATGTTTGCAAACTTCCTAATTCCACATGCTGCTTGAGGGTGAGGTGAGTTGTAATCACTGCTGCCCTCTTGATCTCAGTCTAAGCCACAGCTCCTGCTGGAGAACTCCTGAGATTTGCAGGTCTCCACAGTCAGCAAAGGCAGCCAAAACTCTGAGTGAAAAACAAAAAAAGAAATGTCGGGCAGGAAGCTTTCTGTAGAGATGCTTCAATGACTGACTCACTGTCTTCTGACTTTGTCTGCCCAGTTTTGGGATGACCTCTTAACAGAGGCAATAAAGAGAACGGGCTGCTTTTCATTAGATTTCCTGAATGAATCAAAACTGCTTCCCTAATAGACACAGTGCTGAAAAGCGTACCAAAAAAGCCAGTCAGCTCACTGAGGCAGTTCTGTTTCCTTTTCCAACAGCAAACAGGGTAGCCTAAGCCCTGCTCTTCACAGATTGATACAGGGAACATTTCATATTTACCTGTTCTGTCCAAAACCTAGAACTTAGAAAATGCCTGAGCAGAATTATCCACACCTGACACTTTGACAGAGCTTTCTGTGAAAGACAAAAGAATACTGGAGTATCTACTTAAAGGCATACACAGTTAAAGTTGTACTCTAACACAAATTTTAAGTGACCAGAGTTCCTGAAAAAGTCTTTTACTATGCATTTCTGTTTTCCTTTGGTTTTAGTTCTCACCAAGCATTCAACACATGAAAGATGTAACACTGACTTAGCTAAAATAATTATATTAAACTACATCTTGGTAATATAAAATAGTCACAGAGGTATCTTCTCTGCCTGCAAAGTATAGTACCAGATCCACCAAGGCACATGGCATACAAAAGGAACCTAAAATACTGCAGTTATTAAGGTACTGTACATTAAATCTTGCAAGCTTTTTGCTCTATAATTCCACCCAAATCCTGTTCTTTTTAACTGAATGAATTATTAGTAAGACAGACCCTGTTACATACATTAAAGCAAATTTCTGTATTTGCTATCTAAGAAACCCACAGTAATTGCAGTATTTACTTGAGACTCATGAACTTGAGATACCACAATAATGCAAGCTTTGTAGAACAGCACTGGGTTCGTTTTTAAACTGTGCCCCCTGGTAATGTTGAGTACAATCAATGTTCACATGCAGCGTAAAAGAATGTTTTTTCAGTTTGAGGATACAGGATTGAAAAAAATCCAAAACTGTTCTGAAAGATCAGAAAGTGAACAAATTAAAAAGATTGGCAATACTAAAATAGAACGAGTTCATTATGAAATCAATATATTCAAGATCAGTTTCCTTTCTTAAAGTTTAAGTGGCCCTTTTACTTCCTTAATCATCATTTAAAGCCTGTCCACTTCTGAGTAGGTCTAGTAACTCTTCTGAAAAATTACATTCAACTTTATTATTTTATCAGGTAATCCTAATTTCATAGTTATCTACTAAACACAACTATGCATTTCTAGAAATTACAGTGACTTTGAATTGAGGAACAGCACTGACAAAGACAGATTTAAACTTAATTTTTAACTGAATTTATGAATTACACAGTAAATACTTCAAAAACTCTGACTTCCACATGATTTTTTTAATTTATTTTTTTAAAAAATGAAAAGTGTGTCATTCCATACCTTGTTCTTGAAGTAAACCTCAATTGGTAAAATGAAACCAGCATACCCAGATTCTTCAACTTTGTATGGTGGATCCTTGCACACTGAAACGAAAAGAAAAAAACATATTTAACACACACACCAAAAAGTTTTACATGCACAAGCAAAACATAGGAGCAAATAATCTGCAACAATAGTTCTATGGCAGCACCATTACAAAACTACACACACACACAGTACTACATATCTGTGCAAAACTCAACGTGAATTTTGCAAGCAAATCGTTCCTGCTGGTATACAAACTACAGTTTAGGGATAGCAAATTTTTCTTTTTTTTTTTTCTTTTTCAGTCCTTTCAGACTGCTATAGTAGAACCACCAGGGACTTCAACACCAGGTGGACCCACTGAGTACCCACAACTGCTACATAGGCACTGCAGCCATGGCTTGTTCTGGGAATGGAAAGTAGGATTCCACCCTGAGAGAGTTAAACATGTAGAGGGCAGAAGAACCGCCAGTCATGTATTCATAACCTACTACTAATAAAATGCTAATTCTAGTAAATTTAATTTAAAATAAATTAATTACATTAGAGCTAATAAAATTAAAATCTGTATAACTGGGGGGGAGGGACACACAACACAACATTCCAGCTTGGAGAACCTAAAACAGTATTCGGGTTTACCCTATAGGATTCAGACTTCTTTAACTGACAGTGAGTATTACTAGCTCCAACATCTCCCTCAGGTTTTCAGTTTATGCAGAGGCTTTTAGTTACATGAAATCCCCACAGTATTGAACATGAGTTCTCTGAAGAAAGTGGCTCCAACCAGTGACAAAAAGCAAGTTGTTACAGAACTTGGAACAGAAGCCACCTCTTCTGTTTGGCTGCATGACAACCTCATCACAGAATTCATGCCCACATAACACATACACACAAAGGTATGCTGAGAAAACACATCTCCTGCAGCATCAACTCAGATGCTTCCAAATGCTGCATCGAT
Source organism: Falco naumanni (assembly GCF_017639655.2). Taxonomy (NCBI): domain Eukaryota; kingdom Metazoa; phylum Chordata; class Aves; order Falconiformes; family Falconidae; genus Falco; species Falco naumanni. Next base: position 49,070,670 of record NC_054080.1, on the reverse strand, counting down.
ACGTATGACATGTTATATGCACTACCATCTCTATGACATCATAGGCAAATGACATGTTTCTCAACTGTAGATTTGTTGTCTACAAGTAAACTGTTCAATCTTGCTGACTGAAAAAAAGAATTCAGACTTTGAGATAGATCATCATTTGCTAAGATGTACAGTTTTTTCAGAATTCCCTGTTAGCCGTTCACCGTACTGTATCGGGTACAACAAGCTACAAAAAGTATGTCTTGCAATCAACTGTGCAGGGCCTGAATACCAAAATTATTATTTTTAGCAAAGCACCATAGATGGGCACTTCCCACTCTCTACCATCCCATCAGGGATGACAGGCCCATCAGACACATCCAGGAATACAACCACTGCTACCTTCTCAGTAAGTATCATTGGTATGTCAGCTTTCTGAAGACATGCAAGCTTGGTTAACCCCAAGTGAATGAACACAGCAGAATTTTCTCATACTACCTTGCCATTCTTCTCCTGCTCTGCTAGCACCAACCCCACACAAGGACTTCAAGGATGAGAAAGATTCCAAGTCCTTGCTCACCTACTGAAGCTGGCCATCACTACCCAGTTCACTGCATGCAATCATTAGAAAGGGAAAAGGATGACAAAACCAGAGTAAGAATAGTCTCTTTTCCAGGCTCTTCTGCAATACTGTCTTCTTGCAGCTATAGAATCGTTTTTCTTGGCTGGAAAAAAGAGGACTTATGGTTGATAAAGTGGGATTGTAAAAGATTTCGAAGAAACGTGTTAACAATGATAGGTCAAATCTGAGAGGTGGTTTCTGATACATAAACCTTTCAAGTTGGAAACTGGGCATTTTGTTAGATTAGAACCTCCCAGAAGTGGTATTTCACCTTCTATTGACATGTCTTCCCTTAAAATGGCTTACCAGCATTTGAAAAATGTAAATAGTCCTAGTGGAGCACAGTGACAGGTTAAGAGTAATACATACTGACAACTTTTTTCAGTCAAAATAGAGGCACCTTCCTGCTTCTCCCCTGCCTTCAGAAGAGAACATGAGAAGAAAGCCTTCCCAGTATTCTTCAAATGACTTAGCAGGGTTCAGAAGACTGAAATCTAGTTCTATAAAACCAGGGAAAGATTATACAGCAGACATTTATCCAGACAGAAACACAGGAACTGTAATAATACATTAACTGTTACAGAGATTTCAGGCTCCGTTATATGACAGGTCACAAATCTTCTTTTTTTAAAAAATAAATATCACATCAACTTCTTCCTAAGCACTTAATTGGTGCAGAACACACTGTCAGCATAAGTATTTCTCATTCTCTCTCTCAAGTTTATCTTCTTTCAGATTTACACAGCTGTTAGCCATGCTGAACAGTACCTTGTCGAAGTTCCAAATACAGTTCTGAAAACAAAGTCTGCTACACTTGCAGGCTTTGTTGAAATTTGGGTGATGGCTTACAGAATAACCACAAGGAAACTACCTCGGGTGCCCTCCCCAACTGAAAGGTGGACTTCTAATAAAAGGAAAATTCCACAATCTTGTAAATGAAACCTTCCCGGGGGGGGGGGGGGGGGGGGGGGGAGAAGCAAGCAAGTCACTGAGAAAAGCTCCATGCCACTGCATATATGTAGACCGCAACTATCGCATTTTCCTCACCTTTCTTGTGGGAGCCACTACTACATGAACAGGCAGAAACAGCACCTCTGTGCACTCTGAGCCAGCGCTCACCGACATAAGCTCCTTCTGTGCTGCTGAACTGTCACAAGTAGTATCCAGGGCTGCAATGGCATGTGTGGTTTAGCCAAGCCAACACACAAACATCCTAGCAAGTTTTGGTGAATGGAAAAGACAGAAGTGGCAAGTTAGGTAAAATACAGAAAAGGTAGAAAGAAAAAAATAACAGGAGAGGAAAAAAACCCACACCTTTAGTGGAGAAGGAAAATAGAAGCAAAAGCAAATTACAAGTATAGCCCCACAGATCAGAACCAACAACAGACACTAGGAAGGAGTGATTTTGAAGAAGAACCTGGAAACCCTAACAGCTTCTCAAAGCTCCTTAAAAAAAGCACCTACACTACATCAGGTAGATAAACTGGAAAAACTGCCCCTCTACAGACATACAATTTCCTCCTCATCCAGAGGGATAGAGGCATGTCCCCAGTAACTGCTCTTCTCCTTTGAAGTGGCACCTACAAATGCATTTCAAGCACCAGATAAACAAGGCCTCTTGCACAACATTATCACTAAGATGTAATTATTTTGGCCAGGGTTTTTTCCTATGGAAACAGCTTGTATGATTCACAATGAGTTTCCTCCCTCTTTCTTCTATCTTTTGACTAGGTGGTCCAACTTCAAGAATCTCTGTGACAATTAAGGCCCTACAGATTCCTATGGATCTAGTTAAATATTAGTGCCTGCTCTGAGAAAGCAGTTCCAGAGACTATCTTAATTGAGATGCAGGGATAAGCAGCCAGCAGTATGCGTAACTACAAAGTTATAACACAGCATCTCCTCTCAAGAGAACTGCAGGGCTAGGAGGAGAGAAGTAAAGAGGAAAAGCAAAACTATGCGTATTTATTTAGGCCCACTAGCCACAGAATAACCTGTGGATTTTTGCCTTTGTAAGGCACTACATTGTTACCATCTCTTTGTCAGAATGGAGGATCGTTTCTCTTCCACCATAAATGAAAGCTTTAATCTTAGGTATTTGCAAATGCATTTGTTGAACACAGATAGACCAGCCCCCTACAGCAGTTTTAGTGCAATTCTGAAATGAGAATAGGAGTTTATGCAACACAATTATACAAGCTGAAGTCCATCCCTTCTGCTCATCATGTTTCATTATACTTTGGGGTGAACACTGCTGTAACACATAGTAACACTGGTATGTTGGAGGCCACAGAAGGGAATTTGGATCAAGCAGGGCTTTAAGTATAACAAAAGCTGTTCATATACTGCATAGGAGCTTGAACATATGTGAAACTGAAAGACTACACAAGCTACACAAGACTACACAAGTGAAGCGATGGAGGGAAGAGGGGAAGGTGTAGATGCTAGAGAAAGAAGGTTCAGGTCCCAGGACAAGAAGTAGTTCTCACAGCTGGAATGCCATTTTGCCATAATGCTAGGGAAACAGACACATGCACACCCATGTGCAACCGCACAGGTACTGACTTCCAGTACTGTATACACCTCAGGTGCTCACCTACAGCATACTGTCACTTCACTTCCCTTGATAGAGGACTCTTTAGGCACTTAGCTGCAGTCTTAGCTGTATTACCAACACTTCACAAACAACAGGAATAGTCAGAAGCATATTGGCCATACTAATCTGTTTATTTTGACCAGCCTTGCCACATACACAAGTGCAGTAATTTGCAGCTAATAAAAATTATTGAAATACTCCTCAAACAAAACATGCCTTCCAGAGACCAACTGCAAGATTATCAATATGCATCTTTAAATGAAAGATCAGTAAAAACATTATCATTACTAATAAACAATTTTATTAACAAGCATTTCCTCTCCAAAAGATCTCAGTACATGTTCTGGTAATATTGACTATTTTTCTACATATAAGAGAGTGATGTGAGCGCTCATTTCTCATTCAATGCACTCTACAACTAAATTCTTTTGATAATGCCAGCATAATGAGTTACCCAAGATCACAGCAAGCCGGGACAGGAATTTATGAGTTGCTATCCATCCCCTATTTGTCAGGGGAATATGCCTTCTCTGTAGCTCACATAAATGGTTTAAATAATTTATCTCAAATGTTTTGCTTCTTTATTCCACAAGTGAAGCCCTGCATTTTGTGTTATGCTCCCACATGCATTCTCACGTGTTGCATCAGACTTTAACTGACACGTAAGGAACAGATGCAAATCAAGCCATGAAGATGCATTTCACTAAGAGTGACCACAATGGGGTCTTTGGAGATAACAACAACAAAATTCTAGTAAGAGCTATCTTTTTTAAAGGCTTTAACATGAGATTCATTTGCCACTCCAACACTGTTAAACACTTTACTGTGAATAGATGTTTCCTTTATTAAAAATGCAGTCAGAATCAGTAAGAAAAGGCAGAAGTTCCTTCTAGGCAGATACTGACACGACATCAGGACAATACAGAATGACTGTAACCATTCACATACATTTTGTGCACCCTGCAGGATACACCAAGTGGGTGCTGGAGGAAGTGAAGCCTTCTGATAAGAGAACTGGTTTAACTTTGTTGTACTGGTATTTCATATATTCTTGCCTATAATTTTCTTATATTTGTCACCCTTTGACCAACTTTTTCCTTCTATTCATCACCAGCTTCATTGAAAGAAGTCTGAGAACAAGGGGTGGCACTGACTTTCAGAGGAAGGCAGCTCACAGTGCCAAAACCCTCCTGCAGGAAGAAGTCAGATTTAAATATTCAGCTGAGACGTCTATAAAAGCTCTCTGACTGCTACTCGGTAGCTCACGTTCTCAGCTGGTGCGCTGCAGTACTTGGACTCTACAAAAAGCCAGGACGAGAACAGATCTGTTATCCCCCATCAACCTCCAGGCACACCTCAGCCATTAAATATGAATAAATCGCTAGGAAGGTTCACACAAAAGCTAACGAAAATTACTGTGTTGAGTGTGGGTTAAACAGCACCTCCTACACTAGGAATAAGGAGTTTCCATTTCATTAACACCTTATGTTAACAAGAATTTCATAAGAAAGATGTAACCCTCATGTGAGATCACGGGAAGTACTAAGCACGAAGACTGAGCCTTCAGCATTGCATTTACGGTCAGAGAAAATCCCTGGCCCACATGCTGAATGCCCAGATTCTCACCACTTCTACCAGCTGGATAGGATAGAAAGATACCTTTAAATAGAGTGACCCCTAACTAACTTCTGGAGTGGTATTTTCTGTATGCAATGCCTACTCCCTGACCACTGGGTAGCTGCTTCATCATTTCAGGTGAAATTGATACACACGACAGGAGGGAAGAGGAAAAAATCTCCATCATGTCCATCAAGGTTTCCAAATTCAGGTCTTACTGAAGTACTTAACTCAGCACTGGCCTTTAAACATTGCTAAAAGACCAGCAGAGAGAGTAGAAAACACCCACTCACTCACAATCAAATTTCTTATTGTTCCAAACAAAAGTAGATTAACAAGGATGAGGTTTGGGTTTGTTTTTTTTTCATTTGGGTTCCTTCCCCCCCCCCCCCTTTTTTTTTTTTTTTGGGGGGGCACTCCTAACTCTTAGTCTTAGCACACAACAAGAGCAGTAAGCCTACAACACACAATTTCGAGTTTCTGAAATACAGCAGTGTGCTTCCTACATCCTCTGAATCAGGTGGGGCAACCTGAAGTTTCGCATTTACGATGCTGTCAATAACTTTGATAACTTTAGAGGTGTTTTCCTGTAATTTAATGGTTTCTTATACTAATTCTCAGTGCACATACACTATCTGTCCACAGGTCCTGGAAACAATTGAGAACATGACGCTGTAAACTGAACAGATCCAGGAATTCCTTACTTTGATTTTTTTCTGCAGCGCATATAAAATACCCCCTGGCCTTTGAAAATATAGTCACTAAGCGTTTTGACATCAACTGTTTGAGATCAGAAGGCAGACCTATGGTATCCTCACTATTTCATAATGCTGTGCAAGCCCATTTAATGTATGTATACTGCAGAAAGTGCATGCAGGAAAGAACGGATCTTCACTCATTAACTACACAGAAGAAAACAATTCGTACTGCCAGAGAACAGGCAAGAGCTACCTTAACTTGGAAGTTCCCTCCCACGTAAAGGTACACTGTTGAAATTCACACCAATTATTTGTCTAATATTCTCCAGCTTTGCTGAAATGGGAGACGAAGGGGAAAGGGTTTAAAAGCTCCACGTCACATGCTAGACTGTGGAGCAACAGTGGCTTGGCAGTAAATCGTCCACTGGACCTTGAAATGCTGTATTAAACCATGTGTCCCCACCCCTTCCAGGACCTCCAGCAGGCGGAGCACTTCCCTTGACTGCCCCACCACAGACATCAAAAGACACCCTGGCACCTGCAAGGTTTCAAACTTCAGCACACATCACAGATGGTGCAGAAGCCCCTCCGCTTGGCTCAAGGACATAGAAAGTATTTAGCTATTGTCTGTACTGCACAAGCAAGCAACAATCTTTAATGAGACATATGGAAGTTACTGGAGCTGTCTAGGACCACTCCTAGTTTATCCCTCCCAACCCTTCCACCTGCTCCCTCAGGTTTCCTCCACATCGTATTGGAATGACAGGGAGAGAAGAGAAGAGGAAAAAAACCCCACAACTATTTTGAAACTGAAGTTATTCCTACACTGCATTTCACCTTTTAATTCTTTGTTGTTGTTGTTGTTTTTTCAACAGGAAGTGGTGTTCAAACAAGAGTGTTATCTCTCCCAGGTATCAATGGGTAAGAGTACATGACTTCCAGGAAGTCTAGAAGTATTCCTTAGAAATGAAGGCTGTTGAAGCAAAGGAAACACCCTTGAACAGGAGAGATCCTTAACTGAACTGCAGCTAGGGCTGTCTGGAAATAACATAATAAACCAGACAATTATTTTTCATGGAAAAGACATTAGATTTAATATTAAAAACTGACTATAAACGTAATTTTGTCCTGTAGATACCATTATTATTTTAAGAGTAATAAAAATGCCCAGTAACTGTGCATTGATGCATCCTCATAACTGTATAGAAAATATAGCCCTTGGGATTTTCTCTTTTACTAAGGAAAATAGGTTGCACAGTTGCAGGGTCTGAAGTAAATTCTATCTCAGTTGTTAACTACATACTTCTCACTGCTCAATAAAAAGATTTTGCATAGAGAGTATTTTTTCTCAACTCCCAGGCACTTAAAAGTCAAATAAATATCTATGTAGTTCTTTATTTTAACTTAATTATGCTATATAATGATCTAACTGGGAACAAATATTTTCAGAGCTATCAAAATTAGTCTGTATTCCAGTGATGCCATACTTGTGTCAAACTTTCTGTTGAACTGCAAGCCAAGTCTAAGAATTTTTCCATCACACTTCTCAGTTCTTTGTGGTTGTTTTACTTTGTTAATGATCACAAAAACATAATTTCCTTAATTTATAAGGCTTTTCATTCTATGGAACACATATAGTAACTTAGAAAAATATCAGAACGCTTCTCTTGTAAAAGAACAGCGTCATGTGTAACCTGTGTTTGCAACAGCCTTGAGAAGGTAAGTCTCTCCATCTGGGAGTGCTTAAAAAAGCTTTAAAAAGTGCACAGAAAAGCTGGCTGCTGCCTAATGCTCAACAAAGTCAGTACAAATCTTCCCATTTTATTAAGAGACAAGAGCTGCAAATCAGTCTGTAATGCTGTCTGGTAGAACTTCTGTGAAAATTCAGTAGCAAAGAACAAAATCTGCTACTACATTCACCATTACCACTAGTTACCGTAAATGTAGCTGACTTCTTACGCGACAATTTAAAAGAAACCCGTAAGTAGCTCCAGCAACAAAAGTGAGTGGATTTCTGGATGGCTAGAACAGCTCCTGGACTGTATCAGCACTCTCCAGCAAAAGCCAAGTAACAGACAACTTCTCTTCAGAGAAGATAAAAGTAAGTACTTAGAACTAAGAAACCAAGATAGGAGATTAGGGCATATCTGCATGAAAAGCAGCATAATTCAGTTACTGTTCACAATGAACATAGAGTTTGTATTTAAAATAATATTAACTAGTATCTAAAAGCAAGACACTAATTCAGTGGAGTTAGCACATCCTCATTTGTCAGCTGCAATAGCATTTTGCACTTGGAACAATAGTTGCTGTATCTCTTTATTGCCCTTTGAAGCCTGCAGACAGAATTGCAGTATATTTTAACTTAAGTCTGCAAGAAATTGCTTCTTACAAAAATATTTTAACATTAACTGCAATGTTTCTTTCTTCATATTTAATACACTGGAAAACATAACTATTTCTGCTTGTATCATCTACCTGATAGTCTTCTTGATGCTGTTCAGAGCATCTGTATATAAGATCAGGAATGCTAGTCTACATTCCGTAGTTATTTTAGCAATTGGAGAGTGGGACTAAGAGAAGGGAAAGAGAAATACCTCTTCAAACACATTTCATTAACACCATTCATTAACAAATGGGAAAATACAATAAAGTACGCTATCCTAATATAAGCAAAACATTGACATATTAATATGACATGAGCTTGAAACTATACATGGGTGCCGCTAAGGTGTGAACAATTATTTACACAGTGTGTTTAAATGAATCTGCCCACTTTTTCCGGCTTTCACTTTGCATTACTTGTGTAACGGACCAACACAAAGGTCTACACTCAAAAATACCCTGAAGCAGAGATTTGAGGTCTGTGTGCAAACATATTTATAATGAACATAATGCAAATGTATGCTCCAGGCATAAACACAGCTTATGAACTGTGTTTGCATGCAGGTAATGCAGATGTTCTATATGTTGCCATGCAGTTAATGTTCACAACAATTATACTCTTCAGCTGTTTGACATTTTGAGGGAAGAAAACAGGAGAACAGGTAGCCATGAGAGGCTAATGATAAGTAATTTATAAAGAAGGGGCACAGAAAACTAAGATTTTCTTCAAACAGAAATAAATAGAATTTCTGAGCACTAAATGCTGTTTCTGACCACTATAGCAAACCTACAGCTTTATTTTTCTGCCTCAGAGAGGTAGAATATAATAGAATAAACTATTTCAGTTGGAAGGGACCTACAATGATCATCTAGACCAACTGCCTGAACACTCTTGGGCCGGCCAAGCTGAAAGTGTGTTATTAATGGCATTGTCTAAATGCCCCTTAAACACTGACAGGCTTGAGGCATCGACCACCTCTCTAGCAAGCCTGTTCCAGTGTTTGACCACCCTCAAAAGAAATGTTCCTCAATGTTACTCTGAACCTCACCTAACGCAGCTCTGAGCTATTCCCACCCATCCTGTCGCTGGATCCCAGGGAGAAGAGATCAGCACCTCCCTCTGCACTTCCCCTCCCCAGGAAGCTGTAGAGACCAGTCAGGTCACCTCTCAGCCTCCTTCTCCCCAAACCAGACCAGCCCAACGTCCTCAGACGCTCCTCATAGGACACTCCTTGCAGCCCTTCCCTCCAGCTCTGTTGCCCTCCTCTGGGTGCATTCAAGGACCTTCACACCCTTCCTAAATTGTGGGGCGCAGTCTTAAGAGAGCATCTCTCCTAGCTGGCTCACTGAGTAGTTATGACAAGAATTTATCTCCTATAAACATCAAGAATTTCCAAGACCTGCTCGTCACAGCAGTATGATATTCCCCAGCTGATGTGTAGGAAGTTGAAATCTCCCATAAAGACAAGGGCTACCAACCCAGAGATTTCTCCTAATTGCCTATAGAACAACTCATCAGTGCTTACATCCTGGCTGGGTGATCAGTAGTAAACACCCTCTGCAACATCTCCTTTGCCTTCCATCCCCCTAATCCTCCCCCAGAGGCTCTCAACCACATCAGCCGTAACTGTAAGGGCTGCACAGGCAAGCCTCCCTCTTACATATAGTGTGTGTGACATCTCCCCTCGCCTGCCCTGCCTCCTGAACAGCCTGTAGCCCTGCATCCCAATACTCCAGCCGTGGGGCTCATTCCACCAACTCTCACTAATTCCAATGATATTGTAGCTCTGGGAGCTGACCAACACTTCCAGTTTATCCTGTTTGTCTCTCGCATTGCGTGCACTGGTGTACAAGCATTTTGGATACACTGAAAGATACACGCTGAAAGGCAGCCACAGATGCGTTTCTTCTCAAAATCTGCAGCCCTACATACTGTGTAGCTGAAAAGAATGGAAAAGGGAGGGGGAGGAAAGACAGATTGGGCCTTGAAAGCAGAACATCTTCAAAGTGGCGCATGGTCTAATCCACAATAGTTGGGTTTGTTCTAGGCCAATTCCAGCATAAATTGAACAATTAGCGTTAAAAATCCTCACCTTAAAAAATGTTACATTCAAGAGTCTGTATATGCACTACTAATCTTGTGGTAATCTGTAAAACAACAAAAATACAGTGACTGTGCAGTCCAAATACATATTTGATAGATCATGGCTAGGGTTTTGCCTAAGAAAGCAGTTTGCTTTCTCAGGCATGAAAGTTATTTGTTTCGCAATCTTTCAACTCTGCTTTTTTAAAAAGTCATGGAAAAAAGCAGACAAAATTGCATCTGAGAATTGGTATTTTTTTTCTTGAAATTAAACAAATCAGAAAGCTATTGACTGAAACATCAGCAATGTTTTACTTGTTTATATGTTATAGAGTAAAAACATTTTGCCTGCAATCCCTAGCCTGTAGTTGTTTCTGAGACAAAAAATGTGCAGCATCGTTTTCCCATCAATGACATCTTTATAATTCCACTGTCGAGTTGCAAGAGTTGGGTAATAAGTAAATAATTTTGTTCAAAATTCTGGAGGAACAGTTGGGGCTCTTAACTGTTAGTTCTGCAGACAGGGGAAAAGTGAACAGCTTCCTAATAGACCTTGACATACGCAAACTGCTAATGTTCATTTTTACTACCAGATATCCCAGAAACTTTTGTTTCAGTGTTCAGACAGCACTATTACATTAAAAATATGTTTAGAATCAGTGGCAAAGGCAAGTTTGGTTTTGTGAAGAATTATGCCATACTCCTAATATATAACGTGTTTTGCTTCTAGGAAACTACTTTTAAAAGAACTTCAAAGAATACGGCAGTGAAACAGAAAAGTGTTTCAGAAGTGTTTCAAAGTGACAAAAATGTCATTACAAAGCTTTCCTGTGGAAAAATGTATTTGCAAAGCTGAAAAGTAAAGGGTACTCAAGATGCATAATAGACAGATTTTCTATGACTGTATAGTATGCTAGTCTGTTTAAAGTCATGTACAGACAAAGAAATTGTATCAATAAAATCATCTGAGTTAATCCTCAAAAGCTTAAGAGGTGGCACTTAATGCACTTCTAAAAAATGTATAGCCTCTGATTGGTTTCTGTACCTCATTCCTTGAAACATTTTCATCTGTTCTGCTCTTGTTAGCATTCATTACCGAGGTACTAAAGGTCTGTTATGGCTCCATTTTCATGACTGAATGGTCTTATTTTACTCTGTCAATGTTCCCAGCACAAAGTATTTGAATTTTGGTTGTCATTCACCTTCAAGTTGATCAAATAGGAATTCAGTCACACAACTGTGACTCAAAGAACTGAATATCTTTGAAGTTTGATGGTATGTTTGAAGAGCAAACTTCATGTCTTTGGACAATGACTAGGACATTCTTATATGGCAGGTATTTTAATTATTTCCAGGAGAAAACTCATGCCTCCTTATATTCTTCAACAGCTCTTTAATTCATATCATTAAATGATGTGTCAATTTGAAATAAGAAAATGGCCAAATGTAAGGTCATTGCTTGGACTTTACATGATAAAATGACAACTAAAATTACCCTTGACAGATTTTCTACATCAGATTTTGTTCCCTCAGAACAACTCAGGCCTTGTTTACTTTATTACAGCTGAGTTGTGATTCTGAAGTTTTAATAACCCAGGGATGAACAAAGAAGTCTTCTCAATTTCAACACAGGTTATTCCTTGCCAGATGTAAACTGAAATTAATGTAAGGAAACGGTGGATTAATGAGATACTAGTTTGTACTGAACTTCATGTCCTCGCTCATTATCAATCCCACTGGACTTCAAACCTACTCAACAATATAATTACACATTCAGACAAAGCCTAACCAGACAAAACCAAAAAAATTAACACAGTGAACAGCTTAGGAAAAAGACTCTAGAACACTTTCTGCAGTTCAGCACTTGACCTTCTGAATCTGAACTCTCAATCACTTCAACTCTAATAATTTTCTTCGCTCACTGAAATATATTTATCTATCTCTTGGTATTCCTCTGGCATATGCCTTCTCCATGTGTTTTATTTGATTTAATAACAGCTTTAAAAACAGAGAACATAAATAATTCAGAGCAAATATCTTGAACAAAAAATTGAAGAGCATTACCCCAGCCAGACATGCAGGAAACAAGTAATCTTACACCACCATTGCTTCATTAGTGGTCATGACTCAGAATACAGGGGAATAGAAAACTTGCACACTTCTCTTCATTTTTTATGAAGGAAGTGTCATTAATTACTTTGGGTGAATCAATATAAATCCATAATATCATGTATACCTCACTATAATTTGCTTCAACCTAACAAAATATCCCCCAGTTAACACTTATTTATAGTTCTTTCTCGAATGAGAGTACACATTGCCTAGAGGGCATTAAATTAGTCAAAATTAAAATTAGCATTTCAAACTAGCATACCAGGTGCTTTCAAAGGAGTCATGCTCACAACTTCCCTTTATCAAAGCTGACTTCCTTCTTGGACATAATTTATCAAAAAACATTATTTCCCTTAATAGATTTGACTGACAATAACCGCATAAAAAAGGTTTTCAAAGTCTGGCATGTTTAGTTCTTTGTCATTTTTGATTTGTTCGTTAGTTTTGTTTTGTTTTCTTTTACTAAACTAGCAGTTGCCCCAGGAAACTGTCTGAATAGATATCTCTTGGATTTTGTTCCAAGTCTGATCTCCACAGGTCTGAAGAAAGAAAACCCCTGACCACAGTGTGCATGCAATCCACTGTTGAATCTTAAGAAACAAAAAGAGAAGGTGAAACCCAAGATGTAGTCAAATCAGAACAAAACTCTTAAGTAAGCTTTGCCACTCGTTTTTCTGTATGTTTTTGGAAGGACAAGTCTTTCCACCAATCAGGTGTTTTAAAAATATGCTGTATCAAAGCCAGGTACTGTTTCTTTTAAAATTCAAGATGTTCCTGTTCATTTAATTTCTAACAGATAAGCATGAAACAGGGCCAAACAGAAGGTGCAAGCTTGACTGCCTCATTTTTACAGCATCTGCTTGTCTTGTTCTTTGAAAATACCTAGACAACACACAAGGAAAACTGCCCACTTAAACACCTCCCTTCCCGCTACTTTTGTCCTTCTTTTAAAGTGGTTTTCAGCTGTCATTTACCACACCTCTGTTGCTGGTAGGTCACACTGGAGCCTTTGGGCACTTTTGGAGACTTGTAAGGGATGACAGACATCAGCGAGCACCTGCACCCAAGGATGGCAACTCGTAAGAGCAGTTACCAAGTTAAGACCTCTCTGTCTTCATCTGAGTGCTAATAAAGCTACAACTTGTGGCTAAAAAGCACACATCCTTCTCCAGGACAAACAGAAGAGGAAGATGTAACAGACAATGGCAGAAAAGCCTCATTTGGCCCAAAAGTTGGCCAAGCAGCAGCACAAGCTGCAGGCTCTGGGTTTGGGGATGCAGGCAGGGGAAAGGGGTTCCTCCGTGCAGATGCTGCTCCGCCTTACCCATCCTCTTCAGGAAGCACTCTGTATCTGCTGTAAACCCACATACGCCCTAGTACTTCTCATCTAAGACAGAGCTCATAGCAAGTTCTGAACCTCTGCTGCCCCACATCCTCTCCTGCAGCCACAGAAATACGTAGCCTCCACCCAGCCTGGGCCCACACCCAACACCACTGCCTTGCTCCACGCCACTCAGAAGCACTCCTGCACTCTCCACTGCTTCCCTGCCACCAGCCATATTAAAGGCTACTGATAATTATGCTGTCATCTAAATGAAAAGAACACAGTAACAAAAAAACCCGCTTTTTCTTCAGTAACAAGGTCACAGTGTCAGAAACGTGCCCATTCACAGCCTCATGCTAAGTGAGCAATGAAGAGCCCTCCCCACACGCATAATCCAATATACTACAAAGAAAACACCAACAATAATAAAATTCAAGCTGTGAAGACTCTCGGTGCTCCCAAGTACAAAAACCTGAAGCAAAGGCAGTAACACATGCTAGAATGAGCTCCGCAGCTGAAATGTTCAGAGAACCATGACATGGAGCGGGACAAGGAGAAGGCTTTCATTCCAGCACCCAACCTCCACCTCTATCTTCAGGAACTGGTTGCTATGAGTAGCAGAACTTCAGCCATGTGCTTCAGAAACTAAGAATGCTTCCGTGGCTGTTTGTCAGGACACCACATGTCAATAGGCAGTGCCATTTGGACAGACTGATATTACAGGAAATGCTGAAGGAGATGGAACAAATCAGTCACAGAGTTATCACCTGTAGGAATGGATAAATAAGCTTTCTGTGGGTTTTGAAATAGGAGACATACATGCAGATCTCTGCTATTTAATAATGATTCACTCTTAAGAGAAGTCCTACAAGCAAAACCCAACATAATTAGGAGGACTAAGAGAAGCAATGAAAAGACAGACACTGAAAACATACATAGCAAAAAACTGGTTTTAGAACATATCACCACCTTCCAAAATGGCCTCAAGTTTCTTTATGAGGAATACTTACATACACAAAAGACAACATGATAAAAAAATATTAAACTGTATTATGGTCCATGTAAGAGTAGGAACTGAACATTCTTGATTCTCCCTATGTACCTCTTAGGACAGCACAAAAGATCAAACCACCTTCTGCTCCAGGGTAGACTTTGGGCATCCTTTCCTTGCAGGAAACACTTTGCTTCAGTTAAAAGTAAAGACAGATAGACTGAAAATAACACTCTGAGCAATGAGTGCCCTATCTAAATCAATTTGACTTTTAAGGACAATCATGAGCACCAGACACTCTTAAGTTTTCCCACAGACAGAGTAAGTTTAACTATTTAAGACATCAGAGACAAGAGTGAAGGACAGTAGGAATGGCTGCTTCACAGGTAGACAAATGAGGTGCACTCAGAAAAGAACTGCCCATTGTCCTGGTTTTGGCTGGGATAGAGTTAATTTTCTTCTCAGCAGCTGGTGCAGTGCTGGGTTTTGACTTTAGTATGAGAATAATGTCCATGACGCAGCGATGTCTCCGTTGTTAAGTAGTGCTCACTTTAAAACAAGGACTTTCCAAGTCTCCCCTGCTCTGCCAGTGAGCAGGTGCACAGGACGCTGCAACGAAGCAGAGCCAGGACAGCTGACCCGAACTAGCCAAGGGGAGATTCCACACCACAGAATGTCATGTTCAGTATATAAAGCTGAGCGAAGAAGGAAGCAGGGGACATACAGACTTATAAGCTGACTTTATCTCGACCCATGAGTTTTGACTCTTTACAGTTCTCTCCCCCATCACACCAGGCAGCTGTGTGGTGCTTAGTTGCTGGCCAGGGTTAAACCACAACACCCAGTAACACTCTCTCAGCCTGTCTTCATAGGGGAGGTGCTCCAGCCCTCTGATCATCTTTGTGGCCCTCCTCTGGACTCACTTCAACAGGTCCACATCCTTCTTATATGGGGGGCTCCACAGATGAACACAGTACTCCAGGTGGGTTCTGAGTAGAGGGGAAGAATCACCTCCCTCTGTCTGCTGGCCACGCTGCTTTTTATACAGCCCAGGCTACAGCTGGCTTTCTGGGCTGCAAGCGCACATTGCTGGCTCATGTCCAGCTTTTTGTCTGCCATTATACTCAAGTCCTGCTCCACAGAGAAGCTCTCAATCCCTTTGTCTGTATGGATATTGTGGATTGCCCTGACCCAGGTTCAGGACCTTGCACTTGTCCTTGTTGTACTTCATGAAGTTCACAGGGGCCCACTCCTCAAGCCTGTCAAGGTCCCTCTGGATGGCATCCCTACCCTCAAGTGTGTTGACCGCGCCCCACAGCTTGATGTTATCAGCAAACTCACTGAGGGTGCAGTCAATCCTACTGTCTATGTCACCAACAAAGATGTCAAACAGCACTGGTCCCAGGATAAACCCCTGAGGAATGCTACTCGTCACCAGTCTCATTGAACTGTCGACCACAATTCTTTGAGTGTAACTATCCAGCCAATTCCTTATCCACTGAGTTGTCCTCCCATCAAATCCACGTCTCTCCAGTTTAGAGATAAGGACACCACTCAGGACAATGCCAAAAGCTTTGCACAAGGCCAGGTACGTGACATCAGTTGCTCTTCCCTGATCCACCAACATTGTAATCCCATCACAGAAGACCAGACAGATATAAAGTATTGCAGGAAAGAACTTCTATGAAACCAAAAGAATACAGAACACTCAAACCAGACAGCAATCTTAATTTTATTTATTTAACATGTTAAACAGGCAGATTGTTTCAATGTTCATGATTCTTAATGAGATATTTTTCAATATAGGAGTGCTAGTCACAACATTTACTAAAGACTAGATGGAAGACAGGTAGCCTACTGGGAAGGAAACATCTTGATAAAGAAAATTAGGTTAAGCTCCATCTGGGCATAACAAAGAAAACCAGGTGACTTGACATAACTTCCTACACTTAACAAGGCAGTAACAAATGGAAATCAATGTACAGAAAAACATGTAATATGAATTTTAAAAAGATACCATTTAAACTGTAATTCCATTTTAAGTACCTACCACTTGGTGCTATATCCTACTTATGAACATAAGAAGTCAAGGCAATCACAATATGAACCCAGTAAAATAATTAACTGAAATAGCCAGTCTTCCAGTTACCTGCTCTTCTGCAGTGTAACATAATTATTCTGGGTAACTGAATTGCTATAATAGTGATGACTTATCTTCTCCACATTCCTTAAAAAAATACAACAGAAAATTAGGGAAAGTTGAAAGGAATGTTAAAAAGCAATAATTACAACACCACTGAGAAGAGTTAAAACAAACCTTTGACGTGCTTTATTCAGGTAATAAATTGGGTCATGTGCTCATGAATGCCACTGCCACAGCTTCTACATGCAAAAACTAGCCATTTAAGACAACCCCAAACATGCATTCCCTTTCACAATGCCCTAGCTGAAGCCTTACAGCAACAGATGAGGATAATTTCTCTAAATTTTTAGTCTGAATTTCCTCTCACCAAAAGATTCCCACACTTCCCAGTAGTACCAATTACTGTAACTTCAGAACACAGCAGTTACCTCAAGAGGACACTGAATAGTACATGCTAGTAGACGTTGCCTTGCAACTGTCAATCTCTTAAACCATCTAATCCATTTAAGCTCTATTTGCCATATCTGTGCATGAACACACAGCACTTGAGTATTTCAAACCTGTAATTACTTTCAGAGTCATACTAAAGCCCCTACAAATACATATAGAATCACAGAATCATTGAGGTTGGAAAACACCTTTGAGATCATCAAGTCCAACCATTAACAATTAATAGACTGCCAAGTCCATCACTAAACCATGTTGCTGAGCACCACATCTACACATTTTTAAACACCTCCAGGGATGGCAATTCCACCACCTCCCTGGGAAGCCTGTTCCAATGCTTGGCAACCTTTTCAGTGGAGAAATTTTTCCCTATAGCCAATCTAAACCTCCCCTAGTACAACTTAAGGCTGTTTCGCCTTGTCCTGTCACTTGTTATCTGGCAGAAAACACCCGTCCCCACTTGCCTTTCAGGTAGCCATAGGAAGCAATAAGATCCCCCCTGAGACTCCTCCTTCGCAGACTAAACAAGTATATAGCTATATAGTAGCTATAGGAAACATATAAAAGTGCAACAATATGACAACGATAATTTTTAACGCCTCTGGAAATAAGTCACTTTCAGAAAGCAGCACGTTCTCAACTTCAGCATTTTTCTAATTTTATTTCCATTTTTGTAAGATGCTTCACAGTGGTAGTCCCACAAAACTAGTTGTCTGTAGCACTAAACACACTGCACTTCAGACTTAGAACAGACTTACAGATTTGAACAAACAGCAGCAGTGGAAGCGTCCTCCTTCATAGGATAAACCTTAAAGCCTTTAGGCAGCAGATGTATAGCACTTCTGTAGTGATTTTGTCTGGAATAGAGTTACATTGTTTCACAGTAGCTTGTATGGGGCTATCATAACCACATTGTTGCTGCTCAGTCTCAACTCTAATGCTGGAAACCAACCTATACCATGAAGGTGTATGTTTTGTTTTCAAAAACATTAACAACCTTAGCCTTCTTGAGCAACAATCTCTGGCTACAAAGTAAAACAATAACAGAAAACTATGTTCAGGTAACCTCTAATGCAGACTGATGTAACCAGGTCTCACTACATGAGTCCTAAACCCACCAGATCCCCCAAGGCAAACTGTTTCATTTAAATAAAGGCCTCAGACCAGACTTTTAAGGCTGCAGTCCCTCTCTCCATGAGGCAATTCATTGCTCTTCTGTAAGCTTCCTCCCACGGTCCCATGCAGCAGAGCCCTGAAGGAGAAGGAACTATCTGCACCCCCTTGTAGCAAGGCTGGAGTGTCTCTTCTTCTCACTGTATTCTGCAGTGCCTTTTCCTAATGAAACTGCAGTGCCTTTTCTATTTCTATATATGTCTAACACAAACCAATATATTTGCTGTTCACTACAAGCTTATCAGCCTGCCCCACTCCTTCCTGGATCTATTTTCTAGGCATCTCCCTGCAATTAAGTCTTGCTGTTATGAGTTTAGATATTGGCTCACATTAATCCAAGGTAAGCCTTATTTTGTTATTTTCATCTTTCCCTCCATGCCCCTTAAACTTATATCCCTTCCATGTTACTACTTCTGCTAATAATGTCTCTCTGTATAGCAACATTTGCTATTAGTAACCTGCTTACACTTGCAACATGGTTAAGGAGGGTGTTCTAAATAAGATACTATACAACACAAAATCCCATGACATGTCTGCCAAACATCCCTAAGCGCAATATATTTCTGTATTTAACAACTTAATTTTGCTTGTAAACCTACAAAAAACAGCTTGTGAAAGTGTTTATGTGCAAGCCTATTCCTTGTAGAAAGCACATACGCTTGCTAAGTTAGTGATAGATCTCCTTTGTTATGTTAATATAACTAGCGTAACTATTGAACTATGCAGTTTTCAGCTTTGTATCCTTACTGACTGCTTTTACAGCATGCAGTTTTCCAGGAAACCCCCAAGCTTCTTCTGTCAGTGACCTAAGCATTTGGCAGAGACTCTGAGGTATGGCTTTGACACAGTCAATTAAGGGGGTGATTTCCATGGAGCTACAGAATAAACAGTCTTACTCTCATATATTGACCTGCATTGAATGCTTTCTGTTCTCTTTTCTCACTCCTCAACCAGCTCTCCTCCCAGAAAAGTACAGAAGTATGTACAAGAATCTGTGTTTCTGCCTTCATCACTCCCGATTCTTGCAGGAACAGGCCAAAAAATACACCTATGACCCTTCCAGTTGTTCAGATCACCCTCTCAATCCACACCAAACACTTCACAGATGCCAATACATTTCATCCTCTGAAAGCACACACAACTGTGCAGGAAATGTGATGTCTGGACTCCAAGTTAATCCTTCCAACTCATCCAAGACACTAAAACTGCATTAATATCCCCAGTCTGAGGCTAAACAGCCTTTGGTTTGTCTCTTCTATCTTCTTTCAGGGTCCTCTGAAACTGTGAAACAATTGTTTTATAAATAAATTGTTTTTAACACTCTTGGTCCCTCAGTTTGTGGCTGGGTGTTCAGGGGGCACAGAATAAACTCAGTTCTGGATGTCTCTCCTAGAACAGAAGTAGGGACTAAAAACACTGTTCCTTGGGAACACAGTATAAAAGCTTCACTAATATCACACCTCCTCCCCTGGAAACAATTTCATTTAATAACTGAAGGAGACTGGAGTTTCTTATTACAGGTTTCTTAAACATATCCTTTACTTCTTACTCAAATGCTTTGAACTAGGAGAGGTCATTCATTTCACATCCTCTGCTCTTAGTAGGCATAAAAAACAATCTTTTTCACCACACTTTTAAATGAGGATACCATAAAAGAAAAATGGTGGAGCGAGTTACAGTTTGGCACCCATTGAACTGCTAGGAAATAGTTCAGATAAAGGGTTATGACTTGGAATCTGTTACCAAATAAAATTAATCCAGAGGGGTTTTGTCTATAGTTCTTCTATATAGGTTTTCACTTGTAAACAACGTGTGGATATGGAGTTACCAACAATTTCTTCTGCCTCCCAGCACTCATGCTCCTTCTTTGACTGTGATCATTCTTACCCTTAGAAAAGTTCTTGTTTTGCTCATTTCCCTCTGGATGTTACTAACAGACATATTCTGAACATGTAACACATGTTTAAGCTGACATTCGCTATAAAATGGGCTCATTTACCCTCTTACTCCCAGCAGCAGTTAACTGGCTTCACCAGAAAGCAGAGACAGATAAACTGTGCTCACACTTTTGTTCCCCATTGCTTCTCACCACTTCAAGAGCAGAAATTCAGAAGAACAGGACTCAAAATACACCCTTCTTCCTCTAAACAGGTTTGGAAAACAACTACAAAAAGCATAGTCTGTTCATCCTTCCCTAGATCTGCTAAAACCCATGCTGAGAAAACTAACATTACAAGAAAACAGCACAATTTTTTTGAAGTTACAGAAAAAAGCTACAGTGTCTTAGTCTCAAGAGTTTCACACACGATAACAGATCCATAATACTGTTTCTCCATCACCTTGTCAGACTATGGCTACACAACACGAAAAGAAGTATCAAAGCCATTAAAGTTTAAATGCCCTATGTGAAGGAGAAGGAAGGTCTCAGCTCTGACTAACGAAACAAGTAGTTCTTAATGCAGCAGTTACCTAGTCCAGATTTTGTATGAGTGTGTGGCCTGTGTGCCTTGGGCATCTATCTTCACCTGTTCCCAAGGCTTCCTCTCCAGAGATGTTACCCTGCCAGATAAGAAGCTGGATGACAAATCAGCCTCCTGCATTCCTGAGCAGGAGTTAGCAAGTGCTGATACGTATCCAGCCTGATGGGGAAGGAAAAAGGCCAGCGGAAGAGACTAGCATCAACTTCTGTGTTGCCTGTCCATCACTGGTGATGCTAAATTGAGTCTGTCCTCCCCTCCAGAAGGTGCCAATTTCCATAAATTATGGAAAAACCTAACATCCTCAAGACTCCCATCTCCTTTGTCAAGTTTGGCTTAAACTGGCTGGCTTTCATGGGGAGATGTGAAAATGAGAAAAAGCTTTGGTCTTTAAGGAAAGAAGTAAGGCTTACATGTTTCTTCTAGCCAGCCATACTGGTTAAGATTCACTTACACACTGTTTACAGTATAACCTAAACCTTAGCTCATCTGTTCCCACTGAATTTGATCCCCGGCTTGTCTGCTCTTTGCTTATAGTAAAAATTCCTTTAACAAAGTATTTGTATTCTGATCATCTTGTGAATTATACTGTTTTTTTCTTCACATTCTATGAAACACAATTTTCCCACAAGAGCCCCTAATATGTACCATGTGTATCAGGATGAAATTCCCAGAGGCTAGTAGCTTATTCAGCTTCTGAGAGTTTCCTTGGCACCTACACATTTTTCATTGGTTGAGTCAGCTGTTGCAGTAATTAAGTATTAAGAATACATTTAAGCCCTTGGACCTTGAAGTTAGGCCACAGCTACAGAAATGCCTCTGTAGAAAGACATGTGGGCACTGATTATTTTTGTTACTCAACTATCCTTAAAGTGAAAATTTCAGCTGCTGCCTAATGTCTTGTACTACTACTTTGAATGAGTAGCCGCAGAAACAAAAGTGATATTAAGACATACTACATGAAAGAAGTTAAGCACCTTAATCAGTGTATTGTCTCAGACCACAGTCATTCTGATCTTTTAAAAAGTTTATTAATTCATCCTTTCATTAGTAACATGACTAACAGTAGAAAAAACGCTTCTTTCCTACTAAGATAATAGAAGGTTGAAATGGGAAGCTATTATTTAGAATAGATTAACATAGTCCTTTTGGGGAACTTTATGAAACTACTTCCTCCCCTGGTGAAAATACACTGCTCTACTGAATTCCATGTGTTTTGTTTTCCCTAACACAGTATCTTAAGCCTACAGTACCCTAGACACTTAAGAATAATACCTCAAATACTTATTTTTGTGGGTTTGGATCATGAGCCAACTATGAGCTGCTCTCTACAGCTTGAAGACTTTTCATGACAGTGTTTGCTGCTCTCTATATTACCCTTCTATATTACCCTTCTATATAATAAACACATTATAATTTGTCCTTATCTGCAGATACCTCATCGAGTTCAGAGTCGTCACTGTCCTATTTCATAGGATCTCAACTACAGCGTAACCTCTCCCTCTCTAAGTTTCTCAGTATATAAACAACTTGTATCTGTGGCTTATTCAAACCAAGTTCTTTGCACTAAGGATCCTTACTTACTCTGAAACACCATAGCTGTGGATATCTATTGCAGGCATCTCTGAAATAAAATGAAGAGAACAAGTAACTAATTTTGTTTTTCTGAAGAAGCATAATTCTCTCTGCCTACTTCATACTAGAGTCAATCCACCAAAGTCAGTGCCAGAGTTAAACAGCACAACTCTACTTTTACATGTTTACAAAACACCACTTATAAAAAACAGCTCTACAATACAACCTACAGCTGGTGCATGTACTGAGCATCTTAATATTGCACAGAAAAGTATGGAAAGATGGTAGAGAATCAACTCAGTAAGAAACACCTCTGTAAATTTGTGGTTGAACCTGTGCTCCAATAGACACCAGAAAGTGCTCTAAAAAAACCCCATCCAAACAAACAAACATACATCAAAAAACCCACCCACACAAAACAGGTTTGTAGTCACACGAAATTCCATGCTTACAAGTGACCTAAGACTGAGGAAACCCAAGAGGCACAAGGAAACATTAGGTTTCACTTAATTTTCATCCCATAGTGCAAATAAACAGGTCATTAGCAATTTTTAGTACCTTCAGGCAAGCATAGTTCAGCCTTGCTATTTTCTTTTACA
Source organism: Falco naumanni (assembly GCF_017639655.2). Taxonomy (NCBI): domain Eukaryota; kingdom Metazoa; phylum Chordata; class Aves; order Falconiformes; family Falconidae; genus Falco; species Falco naumanni. Next base: position 49,047,861 of record NC_054080.1, on the reverse strand, counting down.
TGAATTATCAAATTTTAATTTAATTAATTACAGTTTGATAATTGGTTGGGTGACTACACTGTAAAATCCTATTTTGTTTATTGCATGCTGGGCACTTGTTAGTATCCACCCTAAAAAAACCCAAACCAAAACAAAACAAAAACCACAAAACCCAACCCCCAAAAAAACACCCAGAAGTGGCTTGCAGATCACTGGAGAGGGATGTTTGTTTCAAAAAGATAAAATGTCTTTCAGTTAACAAGGAAGTATACAGGAGCAGTGTTTCACCATAAGGATGACATTAATGTGGAATCTCATCGCATTTGTATTCAGCTGAACAGGAAATGAGAGCCAATTTTACACCACTTCTCAAGACAAATATAGTAATATAGTAAAAACTTGGTTTACCTCCAAGTGTTTGACCAAGGAAGCTACTCTTATTGGCACCAACTTCAAGAGGATTTGGCGGGGTTGAAACACTTTGTTCTAAGTCATCCACCAAATCAGTGGCAAAGTCAAGAACAGATGCAAGGGCTGCCGACTGCCATGAAGACATGGCTATCCATAAAAAGCTTCCATTTTGCTAGACTTCACAAAGTTGAACCTGAACCTGGCCTCACATTCAGCATTCCCAAAAGGCACAAAGTAAATCAACAAAAAGATCTTTCACACACATCTGCCCCTAAGCTGCTTTGAATATAACATGCCTTCTAGGCAGCAATTATCTGACATTTTCTACCACTGCTTTCAAAGACAGCTGGTAAGTCTGAGCTAACACCTGGGGATATATCGCACAACTACATGCATACATTTCGTCAGTCTTAGTATTATTAAGCACCAGTGACAAACCACAATAATTGCGGACATAGCAGGTTTGTATGAGACAGTTTTCTCAACTAAAAGATAACAAACCTATTCTACCAGTAAGATAAGGGCTGTTTTTTAAAATCACAAAAGTTAGAGTGGAGCACTTTAAAAATAGTAACAAAATGTTGAGAGTATGAGTTCTCTCATCAGCACACAATTAGTCTTGTTACTAACACAACGAATGAAAGAATGAAGCATTAAGAGATGGACCACTGTAAAGCCAACCCACCATAAGATCCACAGTTATCAGCAAACAGGAGCAATGGAATGAGGTCATACTCAACAGAGATGTTACAGTTAGGTATGTTTATACACCCATTACACAAGGTTAAATGGTAGGGAGCACTTTGTTTTCTCCAAAATGGGATGGCACTATGGATTAGTAACAGACTTCCTACCTGGTTTGTTTGAGCAAGGTACCAAATACTGACAATTCTAGTTCTCAGTAAAACCTACCAGCAAATCTTAATCTAGTAAACTGTTTTTCTAACAAGCTATTTGCTCAAATATTCTTATATGGTAAAGCACATTTCCCAAAACTTAAAGAAACTTTCAAGCTTTTGATACAAGTCCTAAAGGGGAAGCCAGAATCTCAAGCAATGGCAATAAGACATTTCAGTTATGCCCTTTCCTATGAAGCACTTCATTTAAAAAAGGGAATTCAGCTCAGTGCAGAAGCAAAATCTTGCTACAACAGTTTCAGTTCCATTAAAATTCAAGAAGCTACAGTACTGCTTGGCTGCTATTGATGGGAGCTCAAGGTTTTCAAGGTAGAAACGTGGTTTTTGGCATAGCTCTCTTTGCTAGGGTGAACTGTACCTGGCACAGGATAAAGTCATCCCAACTCAACTTTACATTGGTTCTTACCAACAGATGGTGAAGAGATGTGGAAGGAAACAAGTACTGAGAAGCAGTCTGTAATCAGAATCTGCAAGCAGCAAATTAATATAATTAAGTGAAAGCTGAAGTATCAGTTAATAATTTTCTGTTAGTCTTCTTTTACAGTTGCTCACACTCAAGAAGCCCTTTTCTTTCTATTCAAAGCAGTTGTTCTGTGCAATTTGCAGTATTATTTTCAGTGTTTTATACTTTGAGGGGGTTAATGCCTATCAACAAAGCAATCATCTGTCACAAGTGCAGATTAGACAAGTGAGAAGTTTAACATTTTGCCATCAACATCCACGTATGGCACCCAGCATGAAAAGACAGTAAGTGGGTCAGTAACTGTTTTTAGTAGCCTATATTACAAGGTGCTGAAAATAGCACAGCTGAACAATGACAGTAAAAGCAGAGCCGTCACAAACTGAAAAGCAACTCCTTTAGGAAAGGACCACACAATTTACTGTCTTATCTAAAAGCTAGGATTACTGCTGCATTCATAGTTTAGGTGATTTTAACATACTTTCAGAAATTACACGTTTTTCAATGAAGACATCAGCATTGCTAGAGGGATCGAACAAGGTGCAGTAAAACACAGTAAGGTCAGGGTATATGACGTTTTCTTCCCCTCAGTTCTAGCCTGCAGTAAAAAGTTGGTTAAAAAAGGACAGTTTCCTCCCCATTTTCAATCCTACAACCCTGCCTACATAATTCTGATTCTTCAGTTTCACTGTTGGCAATTGGCTAGTCTTCGTGTGTCATAAATATTGTTGCTGCTGGCTCACTTGTAAACACATGATTCCGTTAAAGCATCCCTTATTCTTCCTTCCCTCATTTACTTTCATAAATACTGCAGACTTCCACTGTCTCATCTCAAGCATCAATGTAAAACCAATGTTCAAATTTTTTTGCAGTAGTTGCCCATTTTTTGCAATCATACCTGCACATAGAAGGAAGGTGTCTGCATCTTCAGGGCTGTGGAAATGTAGGTTCTCTCTGCCATAATCTTAATTCACATGTGAATAGCATACTTATGCTAGAGTAGCAAGTGGATGGAGTGTTTGATATTATTTCACTACTGTGCTAGTCTAATTTTTACATCAAAAAGCAAGAAGAGAAAAATTCACTGACAGCTTGGAGGTATTTCAGCAATAAAAGATTTGGTTTTGTGTACCTGAAAGCATTCAGCTATGGCTTTCCAATTCTTCTTCCACCTTCTAAAGGTCATACTTGCCCTATACCGTAATCCTTGTCTCCTACACTGAGGTGCTAACCATCTTTATATGCATCCAAACCAACCCATTTTCCATTTCTAAGGGAGACTGCAGAAGGCAGACTCTCAGGGTCATCATTTGCACCTTGCACAGGTTGTTTAACAAAAAAAGCCAAACACTACTCAGCCACATTCTCCACTTCATGACTAATGCTGATGTAGAATATTTCTTTTTCTCACCTTCTTCCCTCACAATCTGACAACTCAACCCCTGTAGACATATTAAAAGAACAGCTGCTATTCTTCTCTGGGTATGACCGGACACAGGCACTGGGGTACCAATTACTAATATGAGGAATGGCTGCTCACTGCATCAGCCCAAAACCTTACTCATTTTTTCCTTAAGAGCATCAGTTGATTCTGTGACCCATCACCCACAGATTTCATCCACAGGACACTAACATAGTTCTGAGATAAATGCCTTCCAAGGCAAAACAGTGCCACCACAACAAACCAGGCACTCACACTGATACTGATGGCAATCAGCTACTAAATTGAAAGTCAGTTTGCAAAGGACACAGTGATAGTAAGATGTTAGGTCAAACTGATATCAAAACATATTATTTATGCAGTGACAGCTTGTGGAGGCCCTATGACATCCCTGTGCAGTCCAAGGCAGTCTATAAAAACACAGGAAGACATGTCCTGATTCAATGAGCTTATGATAAAAACAAAAACTTCCATGAAATTTTGAGACCTAGCATCCAGTGACATAAAATTTAAGCCGATTCAGTTATAATTTTACTCCAAGTCAATTTATAATCAATTAGAACCACCATGACCACTAACTGCTGGACAAATTTAAAAGCCACTTATCACATAGCCATCACAGGCCCAGGATTTTTTGCTCATTCACTTTCACGCAGACTTTAGCTCATGTCATACCATTCCACAAAACCCCAGTGTTCAGTGAAGCACTGTTTCTTTACCATGCATTTGGTCCAAACCATCTTGACTGGCACTACAGTTTCTATCCACCTGGTCTCCAAATAAAGAACGATAGCTCATCTTTCAGAGATAGAAGAGAACCCCACAATTAACTAGAACAACACAGGAGATTATCCTCTGCAAGGTCTGTAATTAGCTCAGTTCAAATAAGCGTCTTTGTTCCTCCAACATACACAAAAAAAGGTCAGAAACATATATGTTAACAGCACATTCAATTTGCTCTTTTATACAGATTTACAGAGTGTGTGCACAGGCAGAAGGAAGTCAGTCTTGTATCTGTGTGACGTTTCCTATTGGTTTCCTCCTATTAATATTTTACTATTTGTTGTATAATCTATTTTATGTCACAAAAGATGTACATGGTTGAATTAATGCTTCTCTCGGCTCTCAGTTACAACCACAAGCTGGCAAATATAATTGTGCAGTCCTAGCACTACATTAGTAATTTCTCACAGTTGCTGTAGAACAGAATTAAGTGACAGCACTACAAGAGTTTAACACAGATCTAGTGGTTGTTTATGCTGTGGAAAAGACAGCACACACACACACACACACTCACTCCCTCTCCTCATCCTTCCCATGCCCACTGCAATCAGTGGGTCAGCCTTCAAGAGAACTGGAGACCCTGACAAGTAAGGTCAGATATCTGGCAGACAGTCATGGCAGAATACCATATGAGTGTATGTACTCAAAGCACTATAATGCTGAGGATGATTTATCAGTTTCCGCCTTGTTTCTGCAACTTGAATTCATTCCAAGCTCTCTCTATTGTTTCTACATCTCTGACATGATGCTTCATTTCCAAATTCTACCTATCAACAAGATTTTTTAAAATTAATTCACAATATATTCTACGTTCACAGCATCCTGCAAGATATTCCACATTGTTCTTTAGTTAATTTCTGTTTTAGCTTAATAAGGTAAAGTAAAACTCCTCTTTTTTAAAACTGGCTACTTTTATTTGCTTTTTCTGTCTACCTTACTTTCACATGCAATAAACAAAACTCTAATGATGACATTTTTCTGGCAAAACTTATCAGCACCCCTCAGTTCAAGATCAAAACGTAACCAAGAACACCAGGCCACCTATAATTCACCTTTGTATTTCATAGAAGACAAATAGAAAGTGCTTTCATATTCTAATACAAACGTTGCTCAATCCATAGCATCTAGCAAAAGGTGATTAAACATTTCCACTTCATCCTCAGTTCTGAGTCAAAGGCAATTTTTTCAATTGTTTTCTCCAAGTCATTGATATGGTTATGTCAGAAGACACTGCAGAACTTGAATTTGGGAACATAACAGACAGTCTAGCCTGCTGAGTGGAGGCTCCCGGGAAACATGTAACACAACCAAACCCTCTCACAAGTTTACTGAATTGCGTCTTAAATAGGCTGTTTCTCTCCTCCTCACTGTCCACACCAGAACACAGATCCTAGCTCAGCCCTTTCATGACTCGATATTTTCTACTACCTGTCCCCAGCTGCTTCTGGCAATGAGGTAAAGATGAGCTACCAACAGTTCTTGGGATGGTGAGCAAGCAGAGGGGCTCTAAATATCCTCTAAACACCAGCCCTCTTTGGCTGGGAATTTGGAGACATAACCCAAGCACTCAAACACCAGTGAACTGAAAAAGGTTCACAGCCAAGACTGAGACCTCAGCCTGTAGGAAAGCTCCATCTCTGGCTGTGACTGGTCAAAGCTCCAAGTGGAAGAGAGAGAACAAGTGGAAGGGGAGAGTCTGGTCTGTTAGCACCTTTCCTAAAACTACATCATGGCACTGAAGATGTAAGCCTGTGCAGAAGGCAGAAGGAATGTGAAAATGAAGCAACTCATTCACAGCCATGTGATGAATAAGCCGAGAAAAAAATCTGAAGAACCCTATTTCCTGTTGAGCTGAGCACATATGCTGTCCACTGGGTGCTGAAATGCCAATGCACACGCTTCTGCAGGGCTGGTTTCTTCCAGGTTTTAATACTACTGCAGTCTATATAAACTGGTAAACAAATCCAATTAAAAAATACCCCTTTGCAATACTCACTACATACCCAGTCTTAGCCTCCTGCCTCTCCTGTCTCCTTTGTGTGGTATACAGTCCTTCATGAAAGGCTTAATAGCAGTCATATAATTATTAATTTTTGCTTAAAACAAACTAAAAAAAAAGAAAAACCTCTGTAAGGATACCATTGGAGAAGTAGAACATGGTATATGTCTGGCTGTTCTCTGACTTGCATAGATACTTTCAGATGCTTAAAAGCACATTTATCACCAAAGATAACAACTTTGGCAAACAAGTCACAATCATGATTTTTGTAGTAAAATAAAAGTGCTGAGAACCTTAAAATAAGACCCATGTTCTGTTTTTCATTCCAGCCATCAAATGTAACTGTATACTTACTACACATGCTTTTTATTTCTCTGATCTGCAAGCCATTCCTGTCAAATCCCTAAAGCAAGTGTTCAGTCCCAAGGTCGCTACAAGCACACACTTCTCCTCTCTCTGTAATCAGTTTTGGTGCATTTTTGGAGGACTTTCAGTGTTCTTAAAGCAACAATAAGACTTTTCACCATAACAAACTGGATTTAAAATCCTTTACTGCCCTTTATTACAGCCTTGCAGGCCTTTGTTATTGCAGTGTAACTGCTAGCTTCTGAAACTACTATTTCAAAAAGCTTGTTCACAGCCACTTAGAAAAGCTAAGGAGAAAAAAGTGCTAGCACTGTACTTTGAAGGTCACAACTATGAGAACAATGCCTCTAATCGGAGCTGTACAAACAAGCACCTAGTTAGGCTCTGACAAGCCATGTCTCTCTTGCTACCTCTGACTTAGAGGAAACTTACAACATATAGCCAAACCACTACCAAAACTTATCCCTAACTCCCCCTTTCCATACACCAGATGTCACATGGCAAGTTATTCAGCAATTGAGTTAGCTACTTATAAGCCGCTCACACCATCCCTCCTCTAAATCCAACACTAGCCAAGTCATGACGCTTTATAGTGGTGGTTCCTTTCCTTGATTTCAAATCACTTCAACTTCTCAATGAACCTCATCTCTACTCCTATTCTTACCATTTCCTTCTCCTATGTAATACAGATTTTGCTCCCAGGTTACTCAAGATGCTTCCCTACTTTTTCTTTCCATAGCACTTTCACGGCATCTGCCACAAAGATCATGTGTTCTCTGCACTGCCCACATACAACATAACACAAAGAGAACAGAAGCTACATTTAAAATGTGAATTTAAAAAATTACAATACCTCTGGCAAGGAGAGAAAGTCTCTATTTTGTTGCTGTTACCACAAATTAGCAGCCAGACTTCTCTCATATAAACACACACCTATGAAAGATGGTGGGACTATCTACCTGCTGTGTGAAGTCCCTTACTTCCAAGTAAAACTGTAAATACTCTTCCTTTTAGCTAAATTAGTAGTACTACTGAATTTTCGACTCATACATCCTCCCCTCTTGTTTACTTTCCTGGAGTGATCTAACATAGAAATGCCAGGGTTTACTGTTTCAAAGAGTCTGCTCTGTCTGATGTTCCATGTAGATTTCTAAGGATTTTGATTTCATTTCAATTTACCATGGTTTAACCAATTTGATTTATGCTTGTCATACTCTATACTTTCTATCCATTTTGCTGTTGCTGGGAGATGAAGCTTACTACTCATTGCAAGTTTGAACCAACAGAGAGACTACTGTCTTAGCAAGTCTTCAGAGTTCAGCAGACTGGCCAACCAGCTCTTTTCTCCAACCTATGATTTTTTGTAAGCAGTAACATCTCAGCAGCTTTTTGTTTTACATTCTCCACCAATTAATTGTATTTATTATACATCTGATCTGGTTAACAAGAAACTGACTGGTCAATCAAGCAAAAGACACAGCCAGAAAAAAGGACAACCCTGTGTATACATGTTACCTACAGGCAAAAAAGAGCTTGCCACTTAAATGTTTTGCATCTTCATACTAATGAAGACCTGTTGTCTATCATGACTTATCCTCTTGTCAGATTATACTGTACATCACTGTTTTGTGTCTCTAATAAGCCTAATAAATCTAAAAAATTAGTCTAATAAAGATAATAAATCTAATAAATAATAAACCTCATAAATCTACTAAAATATTACAACCATGACATCATATAAACCTAAGGATCAGAAAAGCTTAACTAGGTTACCACTTTCCTAACCAACATTGCAACTACTAGCAATTATGAAGGTACATTTTGAAAGTTTGGATTAATTCTAATAAACCCCCACATATTTTATAAGTCAAAGTAACTCATACTGCCAGGTCCTGAAGTAATCTCTTCTACTTCTGTGTGGGCTGTTTTAACCTGTGAAAAAAAAAACCAGTGATGACCGAAATGTTGAGATTGATCTGCCTAGATCTTCTCCCCAAGAAGAAAAGACTTTACAATATTTTTTTATTAGAATACCTATTATTTATTTTACAGACATACAATTCAATTTAACTGGATTAAATGGCAGAAATACAATGTGTTCAAGCACCAGTTTTCCCCTGCCCGATCATGCACTTGTGGGCATGCCTATGCTTCCAATCTTGCCTTGCTGGCTCTCACAAAAGGAGGACTAAGCAGTTCTTTCCCTCCTCTCTGAGAGGGAGCATTTATGTATGTGCCAAGGTCTATGTATGCATCAGAAGCACCTGCCCCTCACCCCATGAACTTCGTCCACCTCTAAACTATGGTATGTAGCTGAATCGCCAACAGCATGAAAGATCATCCACAGGAACTCTGACATGAAAAGAACAGGATCTAGGGGGAAGAGTGAATGTCTGTGAGAATGTTTTGTGATCCTTGAAGTGTGTATTTAGAAACTATTCTGTTAAGAATTAGATCTGGCTTGCTTTTTGCTGATCCAAACACAGCACCTTAAGGAGAAGCAGCAGCTAGGAGTCTTCCAAGTAAAGCTTACACAAATAAAGAATGAGTATAGTAAGTGTGCTTGTTTTATATTTGCTGCTCTGTCTGCTTTACATAGCTTACGTACTGTGTGGTACAACATACTGCCTAGCACTTTCTCCAAGATGAGCGTAAGAAATATCTACCTCTGAAAAAGGTACATCGTATCTACAGCTTTAGAAGTTGAAACTTCATGATTGTGACCTCATAGCTGTGAAATAAATCTGCTATTTTTCAAGTAACATTTGAAAATATATTTGAAATATTCAACTAAACAAGAAAGGGAGCACTACATAAATAAAGACTCGTTTAACTGTTGGCAGTACCAGAAAAATGGGCCAGTCTATGGCTTAACACATGCTACTCCATCTCTCACTTTAAGGGGAAGAATTATGAAAGGCGCTAACGTCTCTTGCTCAGACTCCAACAGTACAACATACACCTAACTTCATGCATGGCATTGGCTCCACTTTCTTTGGCCTCCTTACAAGCCTGCCACTTCTCACTACTTTGCTAGATCTTGCACAGACCTCAGCTTCAAGGAAAAAGGCTAACAGAAGATGAAAACTAGAAAACCAGACGTTCAGGCTACCATTATGTTCTAGTGAACGTCTTGAAGGACTAGAGGTATCACATGTAAAAAAAGCAGTGTCCATTTACAAAACACAAAGGAAAAGGGTTCCACTCAAAGCTTCATTTAAACAGTCTTACCACAGACATGTAATGAGTTGTAGCCATGATGGTCAAAGCACATAGTAAGTTTGTGGCAAGAGTTGGCTGACAGACCCAGAATGCTGCCTATCCTGGTAAGTCACATCAAAAGAAGAGGGCGTACCTGAAGCTCATTAATTTTTTCCCCCAACTCTAACAGCAGATGCCAGGCAGAGTGTTTTCACTCTGGGTGAAGGGGGAAACAAAGAACAGCAAAACAAGGAATGTCTCAAGTCTCTGGACTTTGAGGTTATCCTGGTGTCCGATATAACCATTCTCTCAAAACTCCAGAACCCAAAAGACTTCAAGAAAGCCTAAATCACAAGACTAAAGAAAGAATACCACAACGTGTCGGGGCTTTAGCAAAACTGATCTTTTCTCAAAACAACAAGCCACATATTTTTCACCAGGTCTGAGCTCTAATACTTTCTGAATGATTTCTTTTTTTTAAGGAAAAAGATAGTAACATTCTTCACAGAGGAATGACTTACAAGGTTTGCTGTGTGCTTACCTTGAATTCAAATTCCCAGCGGTCTTGAGATTAAGAATCTGCAGACAGTCAGTTTTCTTCTGTGATGTTCTTAAAGTTTGACTGCTTTGCCTTTTTCTGCTTTTTAAACATTAATTGGAAGAACTGAGAAGGCTTCCAATAGCAAAAATTATGAAGAGAAATATCCATCACAATAGACATTCAGAAGTAAACAGGGTGTACATGAAAAACATAGTTAACGAACAAGTATGAGCAGAATTCCATGACTGTGGGTGTGAGTTACAGGTCCTGCCATATTCTCCCACACTTAATGATGTTAGTTTAAACACCAACACAGTCATCTTAAGCACATGGTTTATGGAAATGTGCACACAAGCTCTGTTATGGGCAGCTGACCTAATTATGACGGTGCTGACATGTCTTGCAACTCAGAGAGAGAGAAGATCATGCACCCGTATCTTCCTCCAGCAAAGAAAATTCTTTCTTTCTTTGATAAGAGCAGAACTACTAGAAAAAAAATACTCAGTTTACATGTACTTTTAAAAGGCAGGTTCTAGAATAATCAGAGATCTTATCTGTGCAGTTCAGAGAAAAAAAGTAGCCATCACTGGGAATGCCAATGACACTGTTGTGACCTCAACCAATTTTTAGGCCAAGCAGAGTACATGCAGAAAATGTATGAACTGCGGGTTGCTAACACAATGGACCTTCTTCTTGCCCCTGTCAGACATCACAGTTTGTCTCTCCAAGCAAAATGAGATTCCAGTACTGAGCACACAAGTCTCAAGTGAGCTGCAACATAATGGACACCTTGCAGACCACCTATCATTTCTGTAATAGTTTCATATTGAGGTGGTATTTGTAGTTTAACTGTTCAAATACGAGAAAGCATTAGTTTGGAAGCATCAGTCTAGAAACTTTGTGCATTCTGAGTGCACTTTGATGTCTTTACATGACATTTCTGGTTCCTCCCCCACCCTTAAAACTCAGCCAGCCCACTCCTTTCCCTGCCTTCAAAATTGTTCTGGCTTTGGGAAAACAAGGCCTGAAAAACAAGTGTTCTCACTTTCCCCCAAAATACATTCATTCTGATGCACTGAGGAACAAAGACATGGAGAAAATAAAATAAAAAGCTTAAACAAATGTTTTGGAAAACACCAAACTTCAACTTTAAATTTGATTATACTCACTTCTTTCAGAAGGCTAAAGGTAGAAAAGGAACTCCCTAAACAAAAAATCCACAGCTTTTAAAGAGGGCTTTTTTAAAAAAAACAGAAAAGGTTTTCTCTAAACTTTGACCCACCTGTACTGTCAATTTCAAGGTACCTTTCCACCTTTCTCCTGAAGACTCACATAACAAGACAGTATCTAACTCAACTAACCTTCCCCTGACCACAGAAGGCAAACAAAACCAGAAACAGCCCTCCCCCAGTTTAGCACACTAAATTTCTCAGGTGGAAAGTATATTTTAATCTATAGCGCAAGTTCATCTGCAAGTCAGTTCGTAATGATGTGAAACACACATACTCTGATTTTAATATGCAGATTTTTAAAAACAAGTTGGCAGTTTAGGTACAAAACCCACCTTCTTGTCAACAGACTACAAAATGAGAAGTCATCAAGAACTAAAAAGTCTGTGAGGAAGATGCTTACCACTTCATTCTACTTCTCATTAAATGGCAAGCCTGTCTCCAGTTCCCCTTTCCACCCGTGTTCAGGGGCAAAGCAGACCCGTGTGGGAAAGGAAACTGGTCCCACCAGAGCAGTGACGGGATGTCATGTGCCTCCACAAATGCATTGCTGCTGAAAGGAAACCCAGAGGTTCATTTGACATTGAAAGTAGTTCCACACTTCCACAAATATCAAATTCCACCTTCTTCACCAACAATGACACAACACAGAGCTGGGGTAGGGTGGGTGGATATCAACTACTCTAATTTAAAGGACAGTATTTCCTGACATTGTGTACAGCACTTCTGCCTAGTATCTTCACCTTCTGCAACGCTCCTACTATATTCAAATATGAACAAGCCACGCCATATGAGCAAAGTTACCTAATTAACATTTCTGAAATGTAAAGTCACTAATTCACTGTTCTGAATGTGAGCAGATCTTATTGCATGCCATTATTTTAACCCCAAAGCAAAAGAAAGAAAGGAAAGAGTTTAACTAGGAATTGCAGTTGGTTTGTAAAGATCGTGAGGATTACTCCCATTTGTTTTTAGTAATCTAACAATGTAATGCTTATAGTCATTTGTTTTGAGATATGGTAAACATGGTAACAGTTTAAAAGGTTTAGTTCAAAACTTATGGCTGCGAGATGTTGCTGGGGGAATCAGCACTATTTATTTTCTGAAATTATGGTGCTTGAGTTCTATGTCCATTGGAAAAGTTTTATTTTCCCTACCATAGTCATTTAAAAATCACTAGTTTGTGGTCACATGAATAAGTACTAAAGGGAATGTAACAAAACAAAAAGATCCACACAGATCCAAAATTTAGCATTCATAGCAATCATTATATTGATCTTTCATTTCGGAATTAAACAAAGAGACTGGTAATACACTAGGGAACAAAGTACATACTATTTCCAAAGCAACACCCAAAGAGTGGTATGATCATAGCAGGGGGCAGTGAAGCAGAGTTGCCACACAGTTATCCGGCTCAATAACGCCTGTCACTGGAACTCAGTTCTCCAGGAGAATTATTTAATAAACGTGAGATTCTCCAAGTTTCTATTAAAGGCAACATTATTCAACCCATTTACACAAGGGAGAACTTCAGCCACCTCACATTCCCTCAGACTTCGCAATTAATCCCTGCCTCATAACAAACTTCCTGTCCCCTCTGCATAAGTCCAAGTACTAGCTGCTTGAAATTGCACATTCACATTATTTAATTGGCACCGCACAAGGGACATGACAGCTGCTGAGTAACATTCCTTACAGGCCCCCCATTACAGGGGCATTAATGACTGCAATCAGCCCATCCCCACTTCCCTGCCCAATTTCCTGTACAGTGCAGCAGCTTCCAGCTCGCCTTTGAAAGGCTTCTCAGCCAAGACCATACAGCAGGCCTCTGTTCCCTGTAACAACAGAGAGCTTCCCCATGGCTGATGCACAGCCAGCCTGCCAGTTGTAACCAGTTATGACACTCACCGTCCGCCTGAAGATCCCTGCTGAAACATAGCTACAGAAAAGCTAAAAATAATCTTGTTTGCTTTTCAGGCTTGCATCGATCAGCCCAGCAGCGAGGTAAGTAACAATTTCAAAGTTAAGCACTCACAGCAAAAATTTAAAAAATAATTTAGAAAAATTATAGCATATCAATCACTGGAAGGCCTGCCATCAAAAAGTCAAAAGCTGAAACCCAATAAAACAAAAACTTACTGGCTCTAATCAGCTAAATTTTTGCCAGAGTTGGAAACAGGAAAAAAGCAACCCAACAGTACGCTCTAAATACAGATGCATAACCTGAAGAAAATACTTATTTTGACACTGCTCATGAACAGGATGGACAATCCTGGCATACATGTCACATACAAAAGGAAATACATGACAGCAGCAAGGTTTTTGATGTTCAGATGTCCAGTGTATTAATTGAAAGTGATTCTAATCTTCCTTGGATTACTTCACAAACTTTGCTTCCATGCCAGTGTCTGCAAAGGTATTCCACATTAAAAAGATGTCACAACTCTCAGAAGTATATTAGCTGCAATTATTTAAGACAAAATTCTGGCAATTGCAAGAAACAAGCGAGAACAGGGGAATAAATGTTATTTGGTACAGTTCGCTCCCATTTGGCTTCTTGAGCATGACTGCAGAATTCTTACAACAAGCACCTTTTTAGCGATGTAGATTTGAGTAAAGCTCCCATCTTCCTGTACTTATTACAAGGAAAGCATCCCAGCATTGACTCCACTTCTGTGAAGCTGTACTTTAATATTACAGCTGACCACCTATAAACTAAAAAGCACTGATCTCTCCTCATTTCTTTCAGTCAGTCTAGGATTGCCACGACGACACTGTCCCTAACCCTTCTACATGTACATGGAGATCAAGAAAAGTTCCTAAGCAGCACAAAATGCAAAGTCTATCTCCTCATCCCATAGTCTACAAAGGCTCATTAACAAATATGGACCAAGGACCTTTCTCCACTTCAGTCACATGCTGCTGTAGGGTAATAAAACTGGTGGCTATGCTTTTAAATGTTTCAAGGGGAGGGTTACAATGTGTAACACTGCTGAAATGGCAAAGACTATTCCCCGTGTATGAAGTTAAAAAGTGTCTCTTAAAAACTAGAAATGTGGTACAGGCTTCTAATTAGGGGTTAGGAAGGGAATATATAGGAGGGGAAGAATGTGTCTTTAGAACTTGCATTTCAGTTGTTCCAAAAAATAAACCAATTTGCCTGGTTTTCTACTCTCCAGTAACTACTCTTTCGTCCTGCAGCTTTAATACATTCCTAGTACTCACTGAAATCAAGAGATTCCTTGGATAGGAAGTCTACAATTAACCCCTAAGCATTTAATAGTCAGGTCACAAATACCTTCTGTATAATTAAGATTTATTATAGAACAACAGCTTCAATCAACTTATCATAAAAGAAGGCATTCTGAAAAGACATAGTACCTGTTGGTCATTAGCCACTTGCTATACTTCTATAAAAACAGGAAAGAAATCTGCATTAGAGGGGGTAGCTTCCTGCAGCAGTTCAGAATTATCAGACCAGTGCTAGCACCAGATCTGGTACAGTCAAGGCTGATAAGCAGTCACTGTTCAAAGAACAGGTAAAAGCACCTGAAAAATCTCCCTGTCTACTACTCCTTACACTGTGTGAAAAGTGATATAAACTGGCCACTACCAAGTGATCACCAAGGTGATCAGAAAATACAGTCAACTTGAAGCTGTTTAGAGATTTGTTTGTACATAGGAAACAGACTATTAGCATCCCTTTACCAAGCTCAGTTGGGCAAGTGACCTCAATACATCCTGTATTATTGGGACTGAAAAAAAAGTACTACAGACCAAGTGGAAACTGCACAGTAAATTCATCAGTCAGTCTGTAGCACAGGCATATTAAACAACAGATCACCAGTTTTTTATGAGATTGGCAGCTCAGAGAGAAATACTGTAGTCACTGAACCTGACCTACAATGAGATGCTGTAGTCCTCAATGTCCTGAGAAAACAGAGTAAATTTTGTTGAGGTCCAACTATGAAGAGCACTGTTGGGAGTGGGAGGACCAAAGAGGAAGGAGAAGAGAAATTAATGTCATCTGAGGGGCTGGAAACATGGCTGGGGTACCATATAAATCACCTGAGACATGCATAAGGATTGTGTGCATGCTTTTGGCCCTTAGTAAGTGAGGCAGGACATGCCAGTCTCACTGCACAAGCACATCACATGACAGTGCTGACCTCGCTGACACAGCAGCCCACTGAACCTGCTGGTGTGTCAAAAGTGGTATGTTGTACCTTACATGTTTACTAGACTGTTGAAAAAAGAAGTTAAATAACTTGTGGAAGAACAAGAATCAAAAGACACGGGACAATAACAGTAGGAGGGAAATATCTGTCAGGAGATGATGGGAGAGAAACAGCTCACATGCTAGTTCCACACTCCCTCCTTTGTGTGGATATGCAAGCACACGCGGGCACACTTCTTCTGTTGTACAGAAGAGCTTTACTGTGCTTAGGAGAACTGGAGGTACACGGTGGGCAGGGCCTTTTCAAAGATGACTTGGTAACTGTGTGGTCAAATGGGTCTAGCTGAAAAGAAAGGAAAAGGAATAAGGGATTACCTGTGGATAGTACATGAAGGGAGCCGGGCTCCGTTCATGCACAAAAGCAGCATATGTTTCTCTCTAGGAAGCTAGTAAGATTTGCAACTCCTGTGACTACAAATTTTCATGCTTACTTTTACGACAGTTCAATTGCTTCCCTTGAACAATTTCAAATCATAAAAATGAGTTTTAATACCCTACAGCAGCACAAAACTGAAGTGGGGAATGGGCTAGAGACCTTGCATCCTATCTGGTCTGGGTAGGATGGAAGGTCTCTAGCCCTGGACTCAGTGCCTAGAAGCATCGGACTCTCTTTCCTAGTTCTGCCATTGACCTCTCAGGACAATATGCCATGAAGTCTCAGGCTCTCCGTATCTGCAAATGGACATATACATCTCTCCTCTGTGAAATGCTTTGACTTCACAGTAAAAATTCACGAGCTAAATATTATCATGCCTGAACCCCACAGAATCTTAGCTGAAAACTGAAATAGCTACTGATGCTTTAACTATCCCATAGAGTGCTCAGATAAACAAATGAGTCCAAAACTAAAACATTATTGTTAAACTTACCAACAAACCTCATTGAGACTCCTCTCCATAACACCACAGTCAGAAACATTCAGAACCACGAAGACTAAGAATAAGAAATGAAAGGTATATGCCAAGACCCCACTACTCCCCCCTCCCCTTCTTCTATTCAAAAAGCCAGCAACAGCCAGCAGTAATCATCTGCCAGCAGAGCAGCTGTATTAGCCGTGCTAAACATAATGAATACAAGAGGCTGGATAAAAGCTGCTGGTAAAGCTGTAAGTGTGCCAAACAAACCCTCCATGTGTTAGAAAAGAGGACATGCTGCGCAAGCAATCCCACATAAATCTGGGGAGCAGCATTCTGGTGTTTCATTAAACACACAGCACAAGCATGTGGGTCTTCCTTGGTATGAGTGAGAAGGGTTGTAAAGGCAGAGAAAAGTGAACACAAAGCTGCCCACATGCAATTGACTCCAGACCCATGAATGGAGATAGGACACACAACAAACAGAAACAGAGACTGCTGCTAGGTACTGTGAAGGAGACTATATGAATGTGAATGATTTTGTGGAAACAGGTGGTTTTCTGAAATGCCCCATATTTAACTTGTCCGACAGCTCACACAAACTTGTTTATGAGGACAGATGATGGTCATGTGTGGCAGAGCTTACCTGTGTATTAGCTTTAGTACTACTGGATATGGATTTGTGCATGTGTGCATCTGTGGGCACAACAAACCTAAAATAAATCTCCAATACTACAAGGTATGATTACTATATGACAGGCAAAGCTGCTGGATGAAATCAGCCAGGAAGTTCCAGACATTGTTTTGCAATTTGCAGGAATAGCCATATAGCGCACTCAGAACTGAATTGAAAGTTGTGAACTCTCTTGTGAAGGGCCATGCTTCAACAGATCCAATCACACAGATAACCAAGGGACATCCCTTCCTGACCCATTCAGACTGAATAAAAGGTAACCTTTGTTTAAAACAGGAACAGGAACCCCAAAAAGCTTCCATTTCCAGCTCTCAAGTTATTGTTGGGGTTGGGGGGCGGGGGGGTTCTTGGAAGAGGGGAGCAGAGAGGAGAGCCTACTCTATTGCCACTGCTTATGCTGAAACTCATTAGCTTCACTGGTGCTTTTTTGTGCCTTCATGAAAGGCACTTGAGTTTTATCTTTAAACTTACCTGTGTAAAGGTTATTTGTAAGACTAGTGGTCTACCTGACTTTCCCATTCTATCAGGAGAGAATAACACACACTTAAAACTTTCTGCTTTTATCCTCTAAGATAATGCATCAACTCCTTTTCATCCAGAACTTCAAGTGTTTCAGATCACTGAAGAAAAATTTTATGAACTTAAGTTTTTAGCCAGGCAGAAAGACCCTAGAATCATATAATAGTTTAGAGTTAGAAGGGACCTTTAAAGGTCATCTAGTCCAACCCTCCTGCAATGAGCAGGGCCAACTTCAGCTAGACCAGGTTGCTCAGAGCCCCACCCAACCTGGCATTAACACTTCCAGGGATGGGGAATCCTACCACTTCTCTGGGCAAACTTCCTGTATTTCATCACCCTCACTGTAACAAGATTTCTTCTTTACATCTAGCCTGAATCTACCTTCTCTTAGTTCAAAACCATTAGCACTTGTCCTACTGCAATAGGCTCTGCTAAAAAAGTCTGCTCCCACCTTATGAGACCCCTTTAAGACAGACGAGCCCGCAATAAGGTCTCCCTGGAGCCTTCTTTTTCTCCAGGCTGAACCACCCCAACTTGCTCAACCTTTCCTTGCAGGAAAGATTCTCCAGCCCTCTGATCATCTTTGTGGCCCTCCTCTGGACTCGCTCCAACAGGTCCACGTCTTTCTTATGCTGGGGCCCCAGAGCTGGATGCAGCACTCCAGGTGGGTTCTCATGAGAGCTGAGCAGATTGGGGAGAATTATGCCCCTCAACCTTCTTTTGAAGCAGCCCAGGATATCCACTGACATCACAAAAGCCACACAGCAATAAAGGCAGAACAATAACAAGCAAGTCAGTACTGAAAATTGCTGATATCAAGTTGACATATATCAGGAATGAGCAGGGACATCTTGGTCTCATTTCTAAACAGCTTTTACCAGCTCATTGTATGTTACCACATACACCAGAAAGTCTAGGTACAGCCAGGATTTCAGAGTGCAAATCCACTGTGTCATTAACAGGCTCTGTTCAAATCCCATTTGCTAATGACTGTCTTTCTCTGGGATCTTCCTCCCTTGCTTAATCCATGATCAACTCCTAAGTCTATACAGTAGAGTTATTTCAACTATTATTAAGCACTTATCTGCCTTGCCTTTATCATAGTTTTAAGGAGTTCATACTCAAGTTTTCTTCACACAAAGTGAAAACAGAAATGGCCAAGAAGCAGCTGGTCTTTTCAAATCTTGACGTCAATAACCTTCTGGTTACATAGCAACTTAGCCTGCATCTCTGCTTCTGTTTCAAGAAAATTCCATACTGCTTTACCATTTAATTAATGCAGTCTAGGAGTGTAACATTAAAATATTGCTACTATATTTTCAATACCTCTGGATGCTCAAAGGAGGATCCACACAGACCACAAAGCATGCTTGCATGCAGCAGTCTTGTTAATAAACTCATATCTGAACTCAGGTTTACTCTGGATTGATTCCTTAAGTCTGTAGTTCCCTGCCCTGAATACTTCCCACTGTCTCACAAGCTCCTGTCAAGGCAAAAAGCCTGCTGGTGGTTTTACTTCCCCTTCATCTAGGGCCCTGTTTACACCTCCAGTCTGCAAAGGCCAAGAATCACTGCCCGCAAGGATCACAGACTTTCGTACTTGATTGTCATTACATGATGAAATTACATCTGTAACATCAGTATCAAGTAGTATGTATCACAGAATGCTCTTCACAGAAATTATGTTATATTCCATTGTAGAAGATCTGTCCCTAACTTCTGTTGTTGTACTCTTCTAGCCTTCCAGACAAAACTGTGCACTCCAGATTCCTCTCACTTGGCTCAACCTCAGCAACAGTATCCAAAAGTTAACAGAAAAATATGGGGTTTATTAGTCAGTACCATAATAACTGTAAACACCCCAAATACATTTCCCCTCCCAAATGTAGGAAGACCAGACTTGCTTTACAATTAAATAAATACCAGGGTATAGACCAAACCAGGAAAAGGAAAAATACTGAATTTTTTTTCAACTCTTGAACTATGCTTATGCTAGTAAATGTACTATCACTATTTTGGTAGTGCAAAAGGGCTAAGAACCTAACCTACTTATTACATCAAGAACTAACTGCTTTGAATCACACTAACCAACACTTTTACGTATTTTACAGGAATTAAACAATAAATTCCCAAATGGTGCATTGTGAGAAGAAAGGTGACTGCCATTATTGGTAGAGACTCTTTTTCTAAAGCAAGGCAAGGGGGAAAAAGAAAATAACAGAATTTCTAAGACAAAGGCTTTAGGCCTGCAAACACTTAAGCAAGTATGCAGCTTCATGCATGTGCCTTGGAGGGTCTTACTGCTGTGTTCAAGAATTTGTAATTCCAGTACTTAAGGTGTTGGGATATTTTTTTAGGTTTAAGTTAAAAGAAGCCTGATGTTTCAAAACAAAGTAACTACATGAATAAAGACACACGTTTTCAAGAAGCTACTAATCTTAAGAAAATTAATATCTTTTTGACAAATTTCTCAAAGCAAGTAACAAATACAAGCCCACCATCTAAGTCTTTTTTAAGATTGCTGAGGGGGGGTGGAGGGGAGGAGAGGGCTGGTAATTTTTCAAAATAACATCCAGGTGTTGAAGTACAATTCTCACTGAACTCAACCTGCTGTCCACAACAGCTCATAAGGTTAGTAAAGACAGTTCAGACTCCCATTTTACAGAAGCTTAAGTATCAGAAAGCAGAATTAGTCATATACACAGCACGAACAACTTGTATATTTTACATAGGAGACAGTGTTATCACTGACATTACACAGATGTTAACAGTTTCGACCATTTCCAAAGCAGATAAAAACCCAAAATAAGGTAACAAAAATAAAGCTTTTTAGCCTGAGGAGGAAAAAAATAGAATTAAAAACCTGAAAACCTATGTAGAACAAGGCAGATGCAGGAAGAATTTGCTTAATTACTCATAATATATAAAGTGACAAACAAATTGCTGTTTATTTTTTTTTTCCTGCAAGAGGATTTCCTCATGATATTTATCTCAGATCTGCGTAAGAATAGTGAATTTGCACCACCTGATTTTATTGTGGAATGGCTTTCCTCCCTTGGTCCCAGGAGCAAATTATCCCATCAGGTATTTTTACAGCAGGTGAAGGTATAGGGTAGGTAACCACTGGTTGGATCTAATAAAGGAAATCTCCATTATGGTTTTTACAATGCCTTCCTCTTCAAGGTTTCAAATTTCTAAAATCTTGCAGAAATGTCTCTCTTCCCACCAAACTGGAACATTACAGGAGAACAGAGTTCACAACTACAGCAATGTTTGTAGATAGCCACAGTAGCTTCTGCTCCTCACAGGAGTCAATCCAGAGCTGCATCTGCAGACGTGTAATTCAAAGGATATCCACTAGTCCTTAAACAATTAATCGAGTAAGACTGCTTCAGTTAACACTGAAGGAGGGAAAATGCTGCCTCTAAAGCTCCCCGTCTCCCTGCCCTACTGATGAGCCTGTGCTCACCACTTTTCACATACACACTTCCCTTGACATTTGGCTCTTTGACAAATGCCCACAGTACACCGCCCCTCCAGAGAAGGAAGGGGGAAATACAGAAGGCCCAAGCATTTACTACACACGCTTTCATAAAAATGCCCATCACTCCCCTCAGCTTATCTAAGCCAATTGTATAGTCAGGCAATGTCTGCAAAAGCATTTCAAATCTGGAAGATCATCGTAAGCTGACCACTGCAAACTATCCCATGTTTCAGACAACCAAGACCCACTCTACCCTACTTTTGTTTGCACTCTTGTTCGTTTCAGGGCCACGCCTTCTCAAGTTAACTCATTTGAGAGCTTGTCAAGAGGGTTCGGTTGTACTGACACTCCACGCTACTTCACTTCTGAACAGTTCACTCAGTTTGTTTCCAATTATATGCTATGTTGAAAAAGAATAACTAACAATTCCACCAGGGAAGGTCAGATACAGTTTTAAGCTTATCGGTAAAACACCTTATGAATGGGTGGATTCCAAAGGCTTGTATGATAAAAGTTTAAAACTTCAAATTGCTTTGCTGCAATCTGAGAGGGATCACATGCCACACAATACCATTGAGTTTAACTGTTCTCTGAATAAAATTACTTTAAATAAGCCTTTTGAAAAACAGTCAGATTTTGCATCTGGCCTCATTCATATCACTAGGATGCAAGTAAACAAACTGACCATTCTGACAGAAAATTTTTAGACATGCAACTTAAAAAGCTTTCTCCTCTCTCACCTTGCTTAGAATGAAATACTTCTGCATTCCGTATTTGCACATTAACCCTATCTTGATGTCACTCTGTCCTGATGTCACACATTGTCTTTTGAACACTGATAGTCTAGAAGCAAGCAAAAGAAGGCAGTAGGCTATTCCACCTGTTCAAATACTTATTGACGATAACATGCCCTTACTTATCAGAAAATAGTCTCAGTACTGTTGTGCCTACCCTCAGCAACAGACATGAAGACTTTCCTTCTGTTGCTAGTAAGGCAACAAAATTCATAACCTAAAAGATCACAGCAATTTAGAGAAGGCCATGTCTTCTTTCAAAAGAATATAATTTTGTATAAGCATCAAGTCATGCATTCTGCAGCATGCAGAAACTTGGGAGAGGCCTCTGGACTGGTAGACACAGGAGGAAATGTAGTAACCAGTTGCTGCTCTGCAATTTGGCAAGTCTTTAATTTTTGACAAGCAACTGGCATGAGTCTTCAAGCTTATGTGAAGCAACAGTGTCTGCAGTACCATAGCCCATTCAAGCCCTACCATTGCCAGCAACCTCAAAAACACTCCATGATTCCTAATAATGCTGCTCCTTGGCTAGAATGCTGTGGAAGACTTACTCGATATCTCTGACTGGTGTAACAAGTGCCAGGAGCAGCTCTGGAAGCACTACACCTTTATGTCCTAAACATTCAGGACCAAGAATTTTGTTTACTTTCTTGGATCTGGAAAGTACTCCTCTCCAGTAGTAGAAAGCAAGCAATTATTTTTTCTTAAAGACCTGACAGCAACTAAGAACCTCTCAGCTTTAGATTTTCACCAAACTCAGGCTGATCATATCACTCAAGAAATAGTAAGCTATCAGTAAAAATACTCACCATTAAAAATTAAAAAAAAAAATCTGTAGGTAAATGAACACCTGGCTCAGTTTCAGTATTGATCAGTTCCTCTGATAAGAGTGTTAAAGTAGCAGTTTTGGTTTTACACTGTCTAAATGATGAGAAGCAGCCTGAGTCGGTGCTGGCCTCTTCTGTTTATTCTTAGAGACCAACATGTAAAGAAAAATTAACTGCTTGCATCCAGTTAAATGTATCATAGACCTACTAAGTCAACAGGGCTGTCACAGTTTAATTACATGTCCATCTTAAACCAAAATGTGTAAAAGCCTAGTAACTTCTAAGCCTGTAGTAGAGAGAATTTTCAGAGTCAGGCAGGCACAGCTTAGGTCCCACATCACTTACAGATAAACAGTACTCTCTATCACTAGTAAGTCATTCAGCTGATGAACACTGTTATTACTGTGCCAAGTGGAGGCTCTTAAAACAGCACATCAAAGTAAGCAGCATATTTTCAAGGATCACTGCAGTAATCTTCATCTCTGGCATCACAGAGTTTTGTCTCTGGAGACAGGAGACAAAAGCACTTGCTCATTTGGGTCAAACACTGTAGAAGAAAAAAAGACATTGTCAGGTCACTTTCCCTCTTCCCCTGTAAATATCAAACCCAAGAAGGAATCCGATTAATTTATTTGGGTGTTTAAGATTACTAGTCAAGAAACCAATCAGTTTAAATGCTCTCATACAAACACCAATAAACCAAAACATAAGTAAAAATTCAAGAAAAAAACCAAACATTAAGAACAGGAACAGAGTTGCATGGATATCACAGATATATAAAGGAGTAAGCCTAGTTTTGGCATGATTGCTGTAAACAGTTTCTCTTTAAATCCCTCGCTTATTTGGGCAGTGAAGTTCCCTTGAGTACTACCGCATGCCTCGCATACTGGTAGCCTTGTAAGCATTCAAAAGAAGAGGGAATTCACTGCTCTTCAGAATTGTACAAACCCTAGAAATACAAGACAGACAGCTCCCTTTACCGGCCTTCCTTATCCACTGAGTAAACAGAGTATCAAATGGCCTTCAAGGAAAACAAGCTGTATCATTGGAAAAAGGAAAGAAAAAAAAAGTTTTTTTTAAATACTACATTTCTCTTTGTAAGTGAAAAGCAAAGCATCCTTTTATCCTTTCCTTACCACAGACCTGAATGGTTCCTAGTTGGTAGATACTGTTTTGTCAGACAGACTGCAAATAGCCTTTCCCCAAGCTATGAAATTTTTCCTTCGAGTCTTAAATACTGCAGTGCCCTGCACCTCCCAACCATGCCACAAAGTCTGCACTTACAAATAAGAGAAATTCATTATGAGTAAGTACAGTTCTAGAGTGAGTTAAAGATTCCTGTACAAAGGCACAAATGTCAGAGCCAAGACCCCAACAGATCATCATCAGCGTCAAAGCAATAATTATTTATACAAGAACTCTAAGGATTTGTTTTGTTTTGTTTTAACACAGTATCTCACCTTATGCAACTGCAAGCTGCCACTGAAAGAGGAAGACTCACTTTTCCCTCCACTCTCAGCCATGCGTTCCCAGCTGTCCTGCTGGCACTGGATGCCATGGCAGCTCTAGAGCAAGTCAGTTCAGCCACAGATCCAACTAAAAATGAACTTCTCAAGAGTTCAGAGCCACAAGTGGTAGGAGTGGCTTGGAAGTTGTTTTCAATCTAATCAGAGTGCTGTCCCAGCTCAGACCAATGTCACATGGAAAACTGCAGCAGCACACACACAGAAGGAGACATGAAGCCACCCATTTAGGCAGCAGGCTGTGCCTAGATCTATTAAGGCATAACTATGTAACTACTAAGTTGTTTGTCGTCTCTATGAATCTAATTGTATTCACCAGAACTCCAAGATTAAAGATAGTTATCTCGGAACTGGGAAAGCAGTCCTTGAGAAAGAGGAAGAGGAGAACAAACTATTTACGTTAGGTACTAAGCAACTCCAGAAGAGCTTACCTTCAGCCTTAACTAAGGCACAGTTAAGATTAGCCATACAGAACTTCGGCTTAGTAGAAAAGCTCACAAGCTGCAAATTCACTTTCTGTAGCTAGACATCCTGTTTTATAGATGTTTAAAAGGCATCATGTTTCTTTTTGCTATAAGCTTTACAAAGGAAATGACAACATAGCAGCAGGATGTTAAAAGGAGTGGTATAAACAAGACCTCTTGTAAGGATCTATTACCATTTAAAGCTTCTCAAGCATTCCTAGAGATCACAACAACTGATACACTTCTGATACCTCCCCAAGAACTACACTGCATGTACAACTGCAGGGTAACACATACCAGCAAACAGAAAATAAGCTCCTCTGGGTGCCTCAACTAGTGCACAGAGACAAGATAAACAGAAATGCCATATTATTGATGGTTTTGAAGCTCAGAATGAGGACAATATGGAACGGAAAATTCACAAAGGCTTCACGTAACACATGCTGCGTACAGTTCCTTGGCCACTTTTTACACAAAGAGAAAAGAGAGAAAACTGCAAACACATAAGACCACACAAGCACACAGAGCAGAAGATGCACCTCCTCTTCTCCAGTGAACTTGCTGCAGGTCAGAGATGCCCACAACTCACAATGAACTACATCACCTTTAACTGAATTCTGTTTCAGGACACGATGCAAATAAATTCTCAAACATACTCATTACTAGGAGCTTGCCGAAAGTCAAATGGCTATAGCCGTGAGAGTCCACCTTCATATGCCAGTTGACCGTAGTGTGCCACGGGTTTGAAAGCTTCTTGAGATACAACCAAAGTCTCCACTCTTTCATTGCTCCACAACTGAAAGACTTATCAATTTACAATGTCAATGAGATGAGAAATAGAAACAACTTAAGCTACACAATGATCAAATGATCAACCAGTTTGCCAAGCTGTACCAAGGTTGTTTGAAGTGCTAACCCTTTGCAGACACAGTCTGAATAGCAATCATGGTACAATTTCAAGCTATATAGTAGGTTTTGCAATTGCTCACATCTTATTGCATAGAAATCACCAGCTATTTGGCCTTCGTCTTGGATCAACTGTATGGTTTCCATTTCCAGCAAATCTTTTAAAAATGGGATAAGCACTCAATGCCATACAAAGTTCACAGAATCCAAATCCTCACCTGCTTGAATAACTGAATAATCCTACCCCACCAAGGACATTGTTGGAAAATGTGAGAAGGCCAAGAATTGAAACCCAAGCACTGCTTTGTCAGAGGGAAGATATTTACTAGCCAGGCCAAATCACAGATATTAGCAAGACAACTCAAGTCAGGAGGCAACATTCAAACAAAACACCATAAACTGAGAAGAAATAGCTATGTCTTCAAAGCAAGGCTTCATTATTGAAAAAAAAAACCCACAATCTATACAACAAGCTCAACTACAAATCTTAAAAGTGTTTCTTCCATCTTCAACAGATGAATGTCAAAACGATGTGAAAGCTGGAAACCAACTAAGGGTATAACCAGTCAGCCTAAAAGCCACTAAGAGTGAACAGCTTTAAATCAATAAATCTAGAACTAATGAATTTAAGACAAATCCCACAGTTCAATCTTCTTCAGGTACCAAAAGACAGAGATAGATGAGATATTAATGAAGAAACCACTCTTTTTAGTGACAGGAGTGCCACTGGCAGCAGGAAGAACGACACTATTTCTTGAGATAAAAATCTCCTTCTTTCTCACAGGGCAGGCCAGTATTAGAGGTGCCAAACCTTGTTCACACATTAAGTGAAGCCCAACAGCAAATACAAGTTTCATTGCTTGTGTAAATGATATTAACACTCCAAGAAACATCAGTGCTTTCAAGAACCAGAAAGGGATCGGGGACAAAGAAATAAGGTATGCCTAATCATAAAAATAGCTTGGATGTCAGCAGGCTCACCAACATCAACAAAAGGAAGAGTGCTGGAGTGGAAATTCTAGCCTCTGCTATGCTCAGTGTGGCATACTGATTCACTCATTTCTCCAGGCCTCAAATTGCCATTACTAATTTGGAGTGCTTCTTTTCACCACCTTGAACATGCTCTGCTCTGCTTACAGAGCACAGGCTACTGCCAGCTAAACACTAACCACCTTAACAGTCCTCACTTGGATGGAACACTAACACCTTGATGCCCCTGTAATCGTTAAATACAGGGATTTTCATCAGTTAGCAACTAGGTTTTTGTACTTTAACAACTGACTTGCCTTCCACATCTCTTTAGACATGTAAGGAGACATGGTGACAGGTTCTCTGACCTGGTATTTGTGCTGATGCCAAGTCAAATCTCTTTAAATGCTTCTTTTATTTAAGAAAACATGATCTTCCAGCCCTTGCTATTACTGCATGCCACTGAACAGTATCTCACAGAACACTTCTTCCTTACATCGCTCCTCTACACAGTGCACTGGAATAACCCCTCAAACATACTTGCATGTTCAGAGTACTCTGTACAGCCAAGTGAAAGGCAAGGTAGATGCAATTAAGTTACTGTGACCAGATGCTTATCAACATAATGGAAAGCAAAACACCCTAAAACTCCTTTGTAGGGATCCAGTGCTTCCTAATCCCAGGTTTTCAAATAAGATTGCCAACACATTTCCAAAATAGCTTCTCCAGGCCGCTGAGAAAGTATCCTATTAGAGTTTCACGCCTGCACACTTAACTATTCAGTCATAAATGGTACCTGGACAAGTAATTTGGACTAAGACTTCCAGAAGACAGCAAGGGCATCATGCATATACTCACAACAGAAAAAAGAAGTATTTCCAGTTTTCCAGAAGTGAGGTCACTTGGACTATTTACTCATCCTGCTGCATAAGTTTGCATTAATTTCCCTTCCGAGTTATTAGTAATTAAGTCCTTTTTAATCTGTATATTTTGGACAATGTGATCTTGTACTAAAGGAACAAATAAATGTGCTATTAGACAGTGCAAGTGCAGTATTAAATATCCTTAGAAGTAGACAGGGTCCTTGTTAACTTTGCTTCAATAAAAAGCTTCCTAAAACCTGTTTCCTTTTTGTTTCTTTAAGAAAATGCAAAAGCAATTTGTATTTACAGCTTAGTTCCTGCTTCCAAAATACCCCTTTAACTTTTTCATTATTTTTATGGTGGATATAAATGGCACCAAATTGTCAAATCACAGCTCTTTTCTATGCTACCTATACAAATAGGTCTGATTTCTGGCAAGCCATAAAACAATTATGGCTGAATTCCTGTAGCCCTTTGATATCCTAGCTTGGCTGTAGGGCTTCAAAGCCATCTTATGGCAATGCTAAAAATCTAATTTCCAGAAGACAGAGAGGAAATAAAAGCATTTCAATTCCCACATGTTCAAACTTGAACACACCAAAATCTTAGCACTGGGATGACCATGTTTGAAAGGAAAGTGATTTAGCACAAACATGAACAAGTAAGATACAGCAACAGTTTAAATCAACACTGCTTCACAGAAGGCAGAGATACAGGCAACTTCAGAAAGCAGGGGAGGGAGCATACTACACCTGCCTCTGATCCCCCAATACTTACTGCAAGTTGAGAAGCACATTCTCCTGCTTAATTGTTCAGCTCTCTCCCCTTCTTGTATGGATAGCAAAGAAAGGGGTGGGAAATAATCATAAATAGTAAAAGGAAATTGTGAAACTGCCCAAGCATGCAGAAGCAGCAAAGACAGTATCTTTTGCTTTAAGGGAACTGATATTGCCAGCAACAAATTACAAATACACTGAAAGTCAACTATCACAGGTGCCTGGGGATTTATATAGCTACATTTTATCTCTGTGTTATTATTTATATTATGAAAGGGTCCTCGCCTCACGTAAGCAGGGGAAGATAGCTCTTGCTGTACCAATGTGGTTTCTGATATCCATGATACAACTCAAGAGAGGCAAGGGGATGACACTATAACCCCTTCAAATAACACCAGCAATGCTTTTGCCTCTTTAGTGACCTGGAATTTGAGAGGTGAAACTGAAAAAATTGAAGACTGATGACTGTATTTCTTTGTACGAAAGAAAACTCCCTGTCAGCCAAGGAAAACTATCAGTCTAATATAATATGCAATGGTTGAAAGACACAAAAAATCCAAAACACCTTTAAACTCTTTGCTCATTTCAAGTGCCGGATGTTTTTTGGTGGAAGGCTGAAGAAAATTTTGCCAGTAATTCCTACCATGAGCAGGCACACACAAACACACACAGTCAATATTAAATTAGAATCATGAACTCTCTATTCTAGAGTTACCCTATGTATAAACGATGTGCATGCCCACATGTCCATTTTTTCTCTTCACAGAATGAACTCACATGCTCTAGAGGTGCCACATAAAGTTACAGGCTTGTTTATCACAATGCTAATTTTAAATCCTTCCTTTTAGAACCAGGCATCAACCTGGTGATCTCTAGCAAGGAAAAGAATCAGTCAAAAATTTTTTAAAATTAGAGTAACCTTTAACCTAAGCCTTTTCCTGATTCACCCCCTCTTCCCATTCTTCGGTAGCACTTTTGAAGAAACATGTTTCTCATTTAAAATCTTGCACACTTTTTATGAAGTCCACTGTTCTTAACTTTGACAAGAAAAAATTGAAAAAAACTTTTAATCCCATACCTGACCACGGCTGGAAGGCATTTTGTACTTATACTCTAGTCCTAATTTGCAGTTAAACATTGGGCCCCAACACTGGCTTTGCAAAACTATTATACATACAGTTTAAAGACCAGTTATATAAGATTAATGTACAGTACAACAGGCTGCAGAAAGTGTATGAAAGAAAAAAACCCTCTAGGGAGAGCAGGGAGAAGGAAAAAGCCTTATCTTCAGTACCTGACTGCATGTTAGCCTTAACCACCCTTATGGGCTTCACTGTTTTTCATACAAAGATACAGATACCAGTTTTCTTTTATTGAATAGTTTCATTTTCAAATAAAGAATGTTCCAGAATTTTTCAGAGTTTATATTAAGTTACTGAAGCCTCAAGGCAAACATACTGAGCTAATCATTGCATTAGATTTCAAAATCTACTGTTAAAGTAAAAAAAAAAAAAGCTGGTTATACCTCTAAAATTACAATACATACAAACACATTTACAAGCTACATGCTAGCTACATAGCTTAACTTAATATTTACATATCAAATATTTCATTAAAGATGCATTGAACAACCAGAGGTTACTTTAGATTTTAATCAAGAAATTACTGTTCTCTACACTTCAGGACAGACCACAAAGGAAGAAACAGAAAACAAAATGTAAAATTTTCCGTTGTCTGGACACACAAACTGACAAATTCCCAGATTTAAGCTGCTAACAACAAAAAAAAAAGCCCACCAAAACCATTTAAATATTCCACCTGAAACATAGATACTTTTGACTGTTCACTTAAAATGTCAATCTAGAAGTAATTTATTAGTATTTCAATTCCTGTAAAATTGCAGTTCAGGCATTAAGACAGAAATGTAAGGAAATATCCCTGCAGACTAAGATCAGTAGACCAGTACAACTAAACTTATGTTAGCAAACCTGCAAGACCTACAGTGGTTGTTTAACTTTGCCTTTACTATATCAAAAATTGAAGGAAGTCACCTAATGTAGATCTGCTTCATAGAAACCAGTTCGTTTCTATTTAGTTTCCAGGCAATAGAAAGGATAATGAAAACAAATAATTCACAGTGTATTTGACAAAATTTACTTTGTCAAATAGTAACTTCTATTCTCATGTACACTCAGTGAAGACATTCAGTTTGTTTGGAAATAATTTTGTAAGTGAAAAATAAACTTTCTGCTGTGGGATGAGTCAACATTGAACAATAAAGCCCAAAGCAAATACTAAAAATAATTTATGACTACAATTTTAAGAACAGCCTTTGATTAAGTGCAACATCCAACAAAGACTTTCTGTTTTCTAAAGCACAGGATTTCAAACACAGCAGGTGTAGGTACATCACCTCAACTTAAAATGCTGGACAGCTACAGAATCCACACAGAAACAGTGTTCCATGTCTATGGAACAGTCAGTATTTGTAAAGTGTGTGAGTGTGTGCACATGCACCTACATGTTTTTGTTTGTGGTGGGTTTCTTAAGTTTACTCTCTTTGATGATTGAAATGATTGGGTCTTTGCTCCTAGGTGTTGTAACTGGATTCACACAGAACAATCTGCCCACCTGGGTCCAGCCTGAAGACCACAGGTCACTGCTGCTTCCCGGGAGTTAATCACCCCAGGACCAAAGTAGGTTCTACTTCAAGACACAGCACCATGAGAGCCTTTTTCAGTACCGCCTCTACGGCCTTAAGGATGGCCAGAGTGACTGGCAGCACTGCCAGCCACTCACTGGAAGTGCAGTGCTTGCACAGCACAGCAGTGCCTGCGGAAGCAAACTGAGGGGTTGTACTGTTTGGGGGGTACCTTACTCCATTTAGGTTCAAGGTTTGGTCTTGGTGTATTTGCACAGGACTGCCAAGGCACCCAAACAACCTGGATGGAGTTGCTTCAAAGTAATTTACACAGGAATACCCTACAGCATTTGTAACAGTCAGCTCTAAGTAGCTTCCTTAAAAACAAAAAGTATCTAGGGAAGATCATTGAGATGACAGTACTGAAGAGTAACAAAAGCCAATATCCTTGTAAGAAAGTATGCTAGGTAAATACAGAGTCTGGTTTGAAGGCTACTATGCCCCCACGCTTTCATGGAGGAGACAGAAGAGGCTAAGACCACAAGATAGAGAACATATTTATGTGTTCCAGTTGCCTTTATATTAAGCAAGAGAGTACACCAGTTCTCACACAAAGACCAATCTTAAAATATTTACAGTCCAGTGAAACTTCCTAAAGTATCCCTAGCTTTCAGATAAGGACGTGCAATTGTATTACCGTATTGCTGTTTCTATTAACCTAACTGTAATGAATTACTGTGTAGGCTATCTGTTATGGGTAAAATACTTTTTGATGAGAAGACATTAGAGCAATATTCTGCAGAGTTGGGCTAAAACATAGCTCAAATGAAAGGGACAAAAAAAGCCGCACCAAATTTAAGAAGTTTGATTTTATGTTCTGGAGTATTTGCTAGATACAAACAGGAGCATTTACAATACTAACAGACTCACAGTAACCACACACTTCACAAACTAGTGACAGCCAGACAAAGAAGTAACAACTTCAGTGTCAAAAAGCTTTTAAGTCTTAATAGTGCAGGAATTATATCACAGATGAGAGAAAACCTTTGCAGCTCAAAGAGGCATAACCTTAACAGTAGCTGCATCAAAACAGATGAGGAACTTTCACATATCAAAGAGGAATTCACAAGCAGTTTGAATCTAGTGTAGCACACAAAGAAATTTAAGATGTTATTTTAAACAAAAAGCTAAGCAGAATGGTATGGTTACAAAATACATTTTTTGGTTTTTTTTCCCCTCTCAGACCATATGTATGTCCTTTCCAGATACTACTCTCACCATTAGATTCTGTCTTTATTCCTTGCTCACTATTTTTGAGATGACTGAAGATTACCTGTTGGGGTTTATTTTTATTTTGTGCAAAGCCAGTTAACTACACAAGTACAACTGTACTTCCATCCTCTGGCTAGCTACTAAATTTTGGGAACAATTTGCATAAATGCTTTCAGCAGTCAAGTCTTCAAATGCACCAAAACATTTCCACAGCCCTCCTCACCATTTCTTAAAAACTCCAGTGCAGATCTCATGTGTGTTTATCTGCTGGCAGCAGATATCCACCTCTGCCTCCCTGCCAGCCCATCCATCAGAAAGCAGGTTGCTGGATAATCTCTCACACATTGCCTGTGGCACACAGGAGCCAGTGTCTGAAGCCTGGTGTGAGTTCAGTCAGTGCTCAGCAAAACAAAGCCTCCAAGCCCTGGGAAAGCTCAGAACATGGCAAGCGAGTGTGTATTGGGTGCAGGTCCTCCATCCTGAGCAGTACCTCCAGTTTCTAAGCCGTCCCCTAATGAAAGACAGCAACTGGATATTGGCTGGGAAAGGCTGGGCATTGGATCTGGCTAAAAAAAACCAACTCTGTGCTTATTAGCATCTATTTATTACCCAAGTAGAAATTTACCTTGTCAGAGAGGCAAAACATACCAACATTGCCTCAAAAAATAGCACAAGGACATGCTGTTCTTTCAGAAGTGAAACATCTTCATTTTTATACTTTTAGAGGTATTTAAAGAAATACTTTGGAATAGTTCCCAAAAATTTATTTTCATTTAGATCTTTTCATAAAAACAGATCTGAGTGATTTCTGTCCCACTAATATGACATACACATTTCAGTATATTTCTCTTTCACACAGTTTTATCTACCCTTGCAGTAACATTAAATCATTTTGAGTCATCAAGTGTGTCCAGAAATACTGTGTACCTCCACGTTGGGCAAGCAAAATAAGGAGGAAAAAAAAAGAAATGAAAGAAAAAAAACACTCCACAAAAAAATCACCAGGCAGTATCCCAGTTAAAAAAGCTACCTTTGAACGTTATGCCAGACCTGTGCATCTCTATGTTCAGAATACATAAAATTAAGTTCAATCCACCTCTCCTGCTTTTCAGTAAAGCATGACATTAGTGCTGTGACAACTTAAAAACAACCATCCTGTAAATGGTTTTACCAAGCGCTTCAATAAAATATTCACTAGGAATTTGCATTGTATAAGATGAAATAGGCAAATATTTTTTACTGTCATTTATAGAGCCTGATGCTGGATCACAGAAGGAATTCAAACGCTATTTACCCATTTAATACTTCTCAATGAGAATGCCTCAAGAAAACTTCTGCCCTCCACTACCAGAAAGGCTGTTCTGACTAACAGCAAGTGTTTTTGGAAGTGCCCTTCTTCCCCCCCACACATGGAAAACACCACGGTTGCTCACCTCCAGGCTCACAGCATCAAGTAGTTTGTCTCAATTGAATCTCAGCACTATTCCTTTCAGGATCACTTGCCCTTTAAAATTAAATTAGCACATGAAAGGTAAAATAATGTCTTCCTACAAGTATACAAAGTCAGTCCTCTATTTCCCTTACAATCCTACAAATGCAGAACACCTTGTCTGCCAACTGCTCTTTCAAGACTATGTTATGTTCACATTACTTCTATCTAGGACAAGCAAAATTATTAGTGTCTCATTGAGCCTGATGGAGTTTTTTTATGTACAAGCTTTAGAAAGGTAGGCACAAATAGTAAATTTAGACTTACTACAAACCACTCAGTATCCTAACATTCATCAGCAAAATCAATCCATCTCGCATTTCTTGCTCAGCTATGCTTTTTGTTGTTGTCGTTGTGTATAATAATGCAGTTTGCACTATAATCTCTGCCATCATAACCATCTAAAACCAGAAATACCTATCTTGGTATTTGCCCTCACGAGCAAGCTTCCATATGAAAAATACATATATCCTACTGTATGCTTTTTTACACATAATTATGGACAAGTTACTGGGACCATACAAAGGCAATTCATACGCAACAGCTGCTGAGAACAGATCTAAACCATACTTAAAAAAAGAAAAAAGATATTTGATCTATCATTTACTTGATGTTACAGCTGCTGAGATCTCTGTTGCCACAGCATGCCACAAATTTTAAAATCAAATGAATCCAGCACCACTGGGCTTGTGCAGATGGCTCAAAGGAACAAACCTGAAGTCCTCAAAGAGAGCCCAAGCCAGAGCCAGTGCAGGAACCCAGCATGGGATTAATGGCATACAGCCGGTAGCTGGCAAGCAAGGGAGACAGTTGAGCACAGATGCTCTGCCTAGGAGCACCATCACAAGGACAGTGATGATAAACTCTCTGATGGCTGACTCTGCCTAGTGGTAACAGAATATTATCCACTAATATTAAGTAAATAGCTCTCCAGAAAGAAGTCAACAATTTTTTTAACAGGTACTGAACAACAGGTTTTATCCAGCAGTGTACATTTTCAAAATTATTTTCTACATTGCAAAAAAATCTGTATTTTAGCTCTATCCTTTAATAGTAGACAGTATAACACATTAATTATAAATTAAATAGCCATACAGAGATTTAAGTCAGCATACAAAGGTTTCTAAATACCAGTCTGTTCTTCCTCCCCTTTATATACACTAGAAACCATAGCAAAAAAGCCAACAGTCATACAAAACCCAAACATTTTTAACTAGAAGCTAAGTGTTTTTGTGACAAGATAAGAAACTAATTTTCACACAAACACATAGAAGTGCTAGAATTTGACTGTTCCTTTGTTTTCATATTTGCCTATCAATCACTACCTGGAAGGAAAGAACAGAATGATGCCACTTAGTTTGAACTAAGTTCTGCTGGTTTAAAGTGCAGGCATCCATCATAAGAATCTCACAAAAATTAATGTAGTTGAACTGCAGCAGCCTACAGACTTCATTCCAGATCAAACTTTTGTAAATTAATCTGTGCTTTCCCCACCTATCAAAAGCATTATCAACAGGCTTTACAGGTTGCAGCGATCAAGCTGTCAATCTTTTCCACTGATTCTACTAGAACCAGGGACAGAATAACCCTCTCCAACGTCCCCTAAACCTGAATTTAAAAAACAAACAAAAAATCCCCAAACCCAACAACACACCAAAAAAAACCCTAACCATACTGCACTGCACTGTTATGAGAACAGCCTTCACACCTTGAACTACACCATTTTCCAAGACTTTACAGTTTACTAATACAGCACTGAAGAATCTTAAACGTACTTTATCTCCAGTTGAGACTGTCTAACCTGTAACAGTAAACAATGTTGTTTAGAAATTTCTTACAAGGATAAAGACTGCACAGAATAGAGTAATAATAATAAAAAGCAATCAAACAATACAGCTGTTTTCATTTTCTCCAATAAATGCTAATAAATTTGACTGTCTACTGATTTAAACATTCTGAGGTATCTTCCCTCTCATCTTACTAAAATGATAGAGCTGATCTTACACACAACAATCTGGTTTCCTGTACTTCAAGTGAGTTTTCTTCTACGGCTAGCCAAAAATCTTGCATATGATAGCCCTGAAACTACATTTCATTTCCTACCATCTAAAATCCAGAAGATTTGTAAGCACAGAGTATAAATAATGTAGCTTTAGATAGATGTAGCCCTAGCTTCTAAGAACTAAAAATACTGCATCAGCAATTAAATGCTATTTAAAGCTAACTTAATGTGAAATAAATAACCTGGCTTCTTTTTAAGAGTTAAGAAATTACAGTCAGAACTGACTGGCTGTTCAGACAAATCATCATTTACCCTTGCAGAAATATACTGGCAGGGGGAAGAAACCTAGCAGAAACTAGACATCCCATGCAGAAGAATGAAAAAAGCACACACTGAACACAAGCCACACAAATAAATCACACAAAAAAAATGTGCAGGTAAACTTTAAAATCTGTAAGTTCATGACACTGGAGGATGTAGCAGCATTGCTAGTCAGATGTCCTGTCACACTGAGGTACTTACAGACTGTACAGTCACGTACCTTGAGCAAGTGCTCTGCGCCCATTGTTACACTTCAGTCTGCATTTAATTTCATTTCAGTTGAATACAATGCAAGTCTTCGCAGACAGCAAATCACTGCTGTGAAGAGGGATCATCAGATTTGTGTACTTGTAAACCAGATGTGTACTGCTGTCCTGATTTCAGCTGGGATAGAGTTAATTTCCCTCTGAGTAGCTGGTGCAGTGCTGTGTTTTGGATTTGGTGTGAGAACAATGTTGATGCCACACGGATGATTTTAGTTGTTCCTGGGTAATGTTTATACTAAAGTTAAGGACCTTTCATTTTCTCAGGCCCTGCCAGCCAGAGGGCTGGAAGGGCACAAGAGACTGGGAGGGGACACAGCCAAGACAGCTGGCCCCAACCAACCAAATACTCCAAGCCGTGGAACACCATGTGCAGCATATAAATCTGGGAGGTGAGGTGAGAAGGAGGAAGGTGAGACATTTGGATTTATACCATTTGTCTTCCCAAGTAACCACTACACGTGATCTCCCGGAGATGGCTGGACACCTGCCTGCCCATGGGAAGTGGTGAATTAATTCCTTGCTTTGCTCATGTGCGCAGCTTTTGCTTTTCTTGTTAAACTGTCTTTATCTCAGCCCACAAGTTTTCTCAATTTTACCCTTCTGATCCTCTCGCCCATCCCACTGTGGGGGGCCAGTGAGCGAGTGGCTGTGTGAGGCTTAGTCAGTGGCTGGGGTTAAACC
This sequence comes from Falco naumanni, assembly GCF_017639655.2. Lineage (NCBI taxonomy): Eukaryota > Metazoa > Chordata > Aves > Falconiformes > Falconidae > Falco > Falco naumanni. The sequence goes on along the minus strand of NC_054080.1, from coordinate 49,010,949 downwards.
ATGACAACTGCCCAATCTAGGAATCAAGTCCTTATTACACTGTACACTTCAAAATAAAGCATAAGCATTGGCATTGCATGTCATCGTTTTTAGACATGTACCAGGGAAGGGAAATTATTAGAAACAGGTCTTCCTATACAGGCAGCATCTTACCAAAGCCACCACTTATTTACTGACGCCACTCATGTAAAAATGAAACTTGATAGCTTCTCTATATTCAACTCTTCTAACTCTCTTTGAAAAAGACAGCTGTGAGATGCCCTTGTGATTTGCACTGGGCTGAATTAGGTGTTTTGAAGTGCACTTTCCATGTACTCTCAAAGCTATTCAGCCTCTTCTTAAACTAGTAGCAACACAAAGCCCCAAGAGTTTCTGTTAAACAAATGAAATTACATTCGCTAGACATCAGGAGTTTCATTTGGCCATAGCTGAAATCCACCGAGAAGCAAATCCATTCCCAATAACAACACAATTTTGCAACTGAAGTAGCAGCACCTGCCCTAAAAGCCGCAGTACCAAGCCTGTATCTGTAAGACCGATAGAAAAAGAAATTCCCACATGCCTATCATACCTAGAGGGTTAGGCTTAGGCAAAATGTAAAAGGGAGAAAAAAAAAAATCTAAACAAACAAAACACCTAAGTTCTTACAAGTGTAGCTAAATATCCTACCAAAATATTCAACAGAAAACTGACTGCCTGTTTAGTGATCTTGACCATCGACCTGCACTAGTTGGTACAAAAGTAAAACTCAAAGTCATGGTAAGAACCTGCTTGTGGGTCCTTCACACCACTCAATTTACTAAAATTAATAGTGAAGTCTCTCACTGACTTTAAATGGAGCAGGGAGAGACTTTTTTTTTCCCCTTTACACTTAGTATTTAAAAGTCAGCAAAATAATAAAAACCCCTACCTAATCAAGAACATTGAGATAATATTGTTCAGCCATTTTCTCCAAAATTTTACAAGACAATATACAAGCTACTAAAGGCAGAAATATTTGCAGTGTGGTCAAGACATTAATAAAATGGGGCTAGGAAAGGAAGGAAAGATTAAGGATCTTCTTTCACTTCTCTTCCACTAATGTGCCCCCTAACACAAAATTTGAAAGCAAATCAAAATAAATAAATAAACAAAAAAACACCACACAGTAACCAGGGAAGAACTGCATCATTCCTTCTAATTAAAGTTTGTTCTAAGACATTTCATTCTCATGGCCAGCATATTATCAATATTTTAGGGAGCTTCATGAAGCATTTTCACAGCCAAAATACAAATCACTAGAGATTATTTCAGAATATAGAATGAGATATGCTTTCACAAAAGGATTAAATTGTCACTACAAAAAATTGTCTAAATTTAAACATCCCTTTAAAGCAGCAGGCCAAACATCTCCACGGAGGAACCTATCTACATCTGGAAGCTGCACCAATCTGATCATCACAAGTTAAGCAATTGATGCAATCAATTTAGTTCAGTTTTTGCATAATGAATCCAAACGCACAAAAGCAGAATTTGATTGGCATTTTTTCATTTCAAGGCAGTGTATAGGGCACAAAAAAGCCATGACTTTTTTCCCTAAATCAAGAAGTTTACCCTTTAAATAAAATTCTGCATGCTATATTAGGGTTTATCTACAAATATGTTTTCCCAAGAAGAGCTTATAAGCAAACTGAAGGATGGTCTTAATGCTGTTTCTACTCTGCAACTGCTGTACACTGAGCACACCAGGAAGGGCACAACCCACACCACTGCTGACCTCCACACCACACTTCCCATGCCAAAATATTCTTACCTTGCCATGGCCCAAAATACCATGGCCTCTGGGACAAGGTTATCTTAAAAAACAAACAGTAAAAAAATGCCAGTGATAATGGGGACTGCATCTTTCAGAGTTTCTTCCTCCTTACTGGATTCCTACAACACAATGGATTCCGAAGAGATTTTGTGACTTTTCTAAGGAAGACTATTCAGAAATATCGCCTAGTTGAATTGTGGGAACAAAATGGGAAAAGCTTTCATATGAGAAAATAAAGAATGTGTTTACTAGGAAGAATTCATCGGCAGCTTTTACAGTAGCTAAGTCTATGTCAAAATGTTCTGGTCTACTGAAGTCTCATGCCGCACTAACACACAGCCTTAACAAAAACAACCAATACTGGAAATGTGGACTTCCTTGAAGAAAGTTACAGTTTGATCCATCCTATAGCAGAATAACGAGCAGTTCCACTTCCATCCTTTGCCATATCATTTTAAAACTTCAACCCAGGTGCAGTAAGCATTGTTCTCCTCAGCTCTGCGGAGGAAAGCAACACCTCCCACTTTTCAAATTACATTATTCCAGTGTCCAAATCACTATTTTCATATTTACTACATTATTAGCAAGGAAGTATTAGCCCATCCCTTTCTTAATAAGAAAAATGTAGTTTGTCAAAATGCACCACTGATCAATAGAAACTTAACTACTCACGCCATGCTAGCTCCAATATAGTTTTTTGCATGTACTTAATAATGAGTCATTGAAACACAAGAGATTTATTTCCTTATTCAGCTGGAATACTGTAAGACTAATAATAATCATAAATCAGCTCCTCTTTTGGAGGCAGTATCGCAGCAGATCAAAACTAACCATAACCTGATGACAAATCTTGTTCCACAGATATGCTTTAAAAATACTGCACTATTTTCTTCACATTAATAATGAAAGGCAAGCAACAAACGCTTTGAAATAAAGCTAGAATCTTAGAAATTCTCCATGTCTTAACCAATTTACACCAGCATCATAGAACAGACGAGGCTTTCTAAACAGCCGTATTTCTGATTGCATGATGATTTTGGAGAGCATTTGTCTTGCACTCTATTCAAAACTGAGTCTGGGCATGAGTCTGCTTACTTTAATGTGACAAGCAGTCCTGTAGCCCCATAAAATTACTCATGGAAGTCAGATGGCAGGAGCAGCCTATTAAATGGGAGGAAGTACAGGGAACCAGCCACTGTGAATGCCTGTATGCTCTACTGTGCAAGGATACACTGAAACACTCCGTCACCATAAAGCAAACAGAAAACAATGAAACCGCTGCCAAGCTCAAGTTTTTAAGGTGAGGCCCAGTGAAAGATGAAGGAGGCTATTTCTTAGGTCACCTTATCTTTTCGACACCCCTGTTAGTCACCATCACCTTCCCATCCTATCTATACACACAAACCAACCAACCTGCTCTGCTCTCCACTGAATGCTGTTCCTAGCTATGTTGCCATCTCTAAACCGATGCCAACTTCAGGGTACAGGACCCTGCTTGCTCTGCAGCAATTATTAGCAGAGCAAACACTTGGACACACCTTTGCAAACTCACCACCAACCTCCAGTACTAATTACCAGAATCCCTACTATAGCCAGAACAGATAAGCAAAGCCAGAATTGTAGCCAGCAGTTTATCCAGCTATTCTCATAAACTTGCAAAATGAATGTGCCAAAAATAATTAGTCTCCCTTGTCCCCCTTGATGTTTGGCATGACTATGCCCCTAATAAAAAGTGATCTATCAACAGAAACACATTATGAGCTAACAATAATCACGGTAGCCTATTCATTCGTTATTTTCAAACTGATCATGAGCTCTATAAATAGACTTAATGAATTGAACTTTTCCTAGCAAGCATTTTTACAGCAGCCATTCACAGCATGAATCTAGAGACAAAAAAAAAACCAACAAAAAAAAAAACACTTACCAGAGAACTGTTATTATGGCTAGTCAGTATATTAGTACTTGTTCTTGATTAATATTGTACACCTACCTCAGCTTGCTAAACCCATGGCTCAGAATTAGTTTGAGAACTTACAAAGCATCTCCAATAAAGTATGCAACTTCAGAAGAAGTGATGGAAAACAAGGTAGTTTGACCAACTACAAGCAAGCATATCATTCTTATTAAATATGCAACACTTAAGACAGCACCCTGATGGCCATCTGAAGTCAAACTATAAGCACTGATTTACAGAGCGCATTTACTTTTGTCAAAAAAATTAAGTGTATTTGTAAATTAGAAAGACAAACAAAATGTTTCCATTTATAAGGCACAGATCACCACCACTCTCCTGAACACTTCTGAATCACAGAAAAAAGTGCTAGGTAATTGATACATGGATTGCTCTTGGCAGCATAATGCCCATCTCTCCCACGGTGACTTCAGGGGCCTGCATTTCCTCACCATCTATTTTTCCTTCATTGCTGTAGTTTTAGGAGGCTAAGCAAAGCCCAGAAGTGAATGGGGTGCTCGCCATCTGAGCTTACACTCTGCAAGATGGGAGCGGCTGCAGCGCTCTCCCATAGTCCAAGTCATGGGCAATCACAGTGTGACAAGTCCCTCCCAGGCTACATAAGCTGGCATGTTTCCCAGCAGTTGCCACATCATGAAAATGGTGCATGCGAATAAAACCCCAAACTAAACACTTTAAAACAATGGCATAAATGACTCCATAACTAAACTCAGCAGCTGGAGACAAAGCACTCCCAGTGGCAAACCATGCATCTCTCACTTGCAAAAGTCCTAAATTAGCAAGCTCCACATCACACCTAGCAACCAACCTCCAGGTCTGGGCTGCACAGCCATGTCCCCCGAGGCCAGACAACAATAAATAAATAAAGTATGGATAATAAAAGCATCACAAACACCCCCTTCAAAGTATTAAATGTAGTTTCTACCACTGATTTCAATAGATCATCTAATTCACTGAATATGCATAATGCTACCTCACCTATTTAGGCTACTCAGATGTGTTCTCAGGAGTTTCTCTGCCAAACTATTTGAAATTACTTCAAGTTATGTTTTTTCTGTACAAGAAATAGAAGAAAACACGAAGAAGACTCCACAGCACAATCTGGGCAATTTAATTCATCAGAAATACTGCAGTATTATATGTGATACACTGAAAACCATTTGTGCAATACTGCACTGGTTTACAGTAGATCTAAAAATTGATACTCTGATAGTAAAAGGGAATTAATAACTTATACTTCAGAAGATAATCTTAGCAGCTAAAATACTGCAATTCTTACACTTCATTGCTTAAGGGAAGGAAAATATTCTAGAAGAAACAATATTTGACGTAAAAAAAAAGTCACAGCTTGGTATCTTCAAACTGAGAAAAACTAAATCAAAATACATTTTTACCTTACCACAAAAAAAAAAAAATCTCAACACAAACTGTCTTTTGCTCCCTGAACATTCAATTTTTCTCCACTAGCTCTAAGCAGACAGGATTTATGATGATATTGTTTTAAGGAACTGCAGGAGTTCTAGATACCAATAAAAATTACAGATCAAATGAAAGATAACTACTAACCATTGTGTCTGCATAGACAAATAAACCTGCTCACTTCTTATATTTGTACTGTTACCCCTACTAATCCAACTACAATAACCAGGATAGTAAGGGCTCAGAAATCAGAAACAAAAACAAAAGGCTTCTTATACCTCTCCCCCCACAACTTACATGCATATGCACACACCACACACACCTCAAGAATTTTTCATGTACTCAGGCAGGGGTGAAGCCGTGACGATGAACTATGGAACAAAGCAGAAAGCAAAGCTCTGGGGGAGTCCAAATGCAAGTACCACAACTGGGGCAGGAACACATTTTCAGGCAGATACTTAGTACATCGAGAGATAACAACACTAGCCAGAAGAAAGCAACACGTGAGCAAAAACCTTTGGTGGAGACCTACCCTGAGAGATAAGTCAGCCCCATGCCACTGTCCTTGTTTCAGCTGCGACAGAGTTAATTTTCTTCTCTGTAGCTGGTACAATGCTGTGTTTCAGATTCAGCAGGAGGACACAGCAATTAAACCATCAGCTTAAGTACTGATTACTCTAAACGAAGAACTTTTCAGTCTCCCCTGCTCTGCCAGTGAGCAGGTGCACAGGACGCTGCAACGGAGCAGAGCCAGGACAGCTGACCCGAACTAGCCAAAGGGAGATTCCACACCACAGAACACCATGCCCGATACAGAAACTGGGCACAGTTGGCCGGCGCTGCATATCGCTGCTGGGGGACTGACGGCATCAGTAAGCGGGTCATGAGCAGTTGCACTGTATGCCACTTGGGTTTTTTTCCCTCTGGGTTTTATTTCTCTCTCTTTTTCATTACAATTGTTACTATAATATTTTATTTCATTTATTGAATTGTTCTTAGCTGCACCCATGAGTTTTACTTTCTTCCCCAATTCTCCTCCCTGCGGGGGGGCTGCAAGCAAGCGACTGCGTGCTACTTAGCTGCCGGCTGAGGTTAAACCGCGACAGCCACCGACAAGTTAAGAGACCGGGAGGAGCCGGGACCCAGACCCGAGTGGAGACCCCCGAGGGAGCAAGTGCGGGAGCGCGGAGGGGGCAGAAACGAGACCGGACCCCACCGCGACACCGGGCAGCCCCAAGGGGGGCGGGAAAAGGGCCGCCGGCAGCCCATCACCTCAGCGACGGCCGCTTTTGTTCTGCGCGAAGACCGGCACAGTGCTGTCAGCCGTGCCCGCCCCGAGGCGGCCGGGAACCGCTCGCCTGGAGGGAGCCGCCGCTACCGGCCCCGCGGCGGGCCCTACCTACCTCTTTTAGGCCTGGGGAAGCTCTCGTGCAGGTGAAAGATGACTTTCTCCACGAAGTGCTGAATGTTGCTGTGCTCGGGTCCTCTGACGAACACCATCCAGTCGTGGGTGAAGCCCTCCACGGTGGGTTTCTTCCTGACCTGGGCTCGGTGTCCCAGCTCCAGCTTCACCTGGACGGCGCCCTGAGGGGGGAGAGGCGGGGAGCGCCGGTGAGCGCCCGAGGCAGCGCGGCCGGGCGGGCAGCCGAGGGGGACCGGCCCCATCGCAGGCGGAGGAGGGACACAACGGACACAACGGCACCGCACACCCGGCAAGAGGCACAAAAACAAAAAGGCTTCACCGCAACCCTGCGGCAGAAAGCCGGACCCGCAGGCGAGGGCGTAAGGAGCTCTCGCTGCCGCCGGGAGGACGCGGGAAGGCGCGGCCACCGGCCCGCGGTGCCGTCCTGCGGGCGCGGGCAGCCGGCGGCCGCTGTCAGCACCGTCCTCCCTTCCCGGCGCCTCCGCGCTCGGTGTCCCCGGTGCGGCGGCAGGAAAGCGGCTCAGGCGACACCCGCCGCCTCGCTGCGGGTGCGTGCGTGCTCCGTGCCGATGCCGGAAGCGGCGGGGAGGTAGCGGGAGGCAGGGAATGCCGCAGGCGAAGACAAATCCCCCGTCACGCCACCCCTTCCCGGCGGCGAGCACCGGCGGCGCCGGGCAGCGCGGGGGGCTTGGGGGCGGGAGCGCAGTACTCACCGAGCTGGCCATGCCTGGGGCGCCGGTTCTGCTGGGGCGCTCGCTCCGGTCCGTCGCCCCCACCCGCAGCGCTAATTCATGAAGACGTGGAGACGACGACGGGCGTGCAGAGAAGCGGCGGGCGGGCGGCGTACATCATCTGCCTCGCTGCTCCCGCTGGCTGGCTGGCTGACTCGCTGGCTGCCTTGCCTCGCCTCGCACCGCACCGAGCCCGCGGCGCCCTCGGCCTCAGCGCTCTCGCCAGCCCCGCCGCCTGGGCGAGTGCCCGCCGCGCATGCGCACCGCCCGCCCGATTGACACCGAGACACAGACATAACAGTGTGCGGAGGGGGGCGGGCACCAGGGCCGCTTGGGCAGCCAATGGCGCTCGGCGGCGCGGCCGCGAGCCCCTCCGCCCAGCCCCGCCCCTCCCCGGCAGCCCTTACAGTAACAGGTTAGGGGGGGCTGGCAGCGGGGGGGGTGCTCGGGGCGGCCCGCGGCGGCGGCGCCGAGCCGTGCACGGGGGTTGGCGGCGCCGTGCCGAAGCGGGAAGGCAGGCTGAGCAAGAACAGCTGCGAGCGAAACAGGCCGGCCTCCCACCCCGCCTCTCCTCACGCCAAGGGCCGCGGCGCCGTGCCCCGCTCCCCTGGCGGAGCCGCTCAGGCAGCGGGCGCGGCGGTCTGGATCCGCCGTTACGAGCGGCGAGAGCCGGTAGCGCCTCACGGCAGCGCGCTGAGTGCCCGCCCGCCGCCCTCCGCCGAGCCTGCAGGAGGCCTCCGGACAAAACTAAGTGAAAGGAGTCCCTGTGCCCAAGGCACGCTGAGGAGGGGCCGCCTCCCCAAACCGCGGCTTCTGTCCCGCGCACCGAAACAAGCGGACGTTTCTGAAGAGCTCCCAATAAATCCTCTTGCAAAACAAAGGGAGGAAGACAGGAAGGGAATGCCCTAATTGCACGGGTAGGACAGGTGATGGTGGCCAGCAGGTGGGAAATGACAGCCGGGATCATTTAACACGTATTTGTAGCACCGACTGCTACTTCTAACATTAATGGGCCGATACTCTCTTGAAAAAAAACAAATACTAGCTCAACAATTTCCATATCCCTTCCATACTGTAAGAGATAACATGCTGATTCACGCCACAGGAATATGCTGGTGAGGAGCAGCAAGTGATTTACTAGGAATGACTAAATCACAGTACTGATGCTTGTGAGGTTATTTTCCGACAAACATAAAATCGTCCAAAATTGTCTATATTAAAATTTTGCCACACCGAAAACCGACTCTTGTCTGTTTGATAATTACATTTTTGCTAATTTCCTGGTGGCAGTTAAAACTCACTGATCCCACAGCCAACGCAGCCATCCTTCCCAGCAGATGCACGCGTACACACTGACACGCGCCCCTCGGGCGGCCCAGATTTCGCCGAGAGATGGCGCGCGGCGTCCTTGCGCTAATGTCCTCATTTGACCTCTCCGGATCCCCATCCTCTTGTCTTTTCGCTTCGGAATGAGAAACGCACATTATCGAAATTCTAGCATAATTTAATACTTCCTTCAAAGGTGCTGAGCTGTATCTTATTTTTTCCCAAAGACGGTGTAAGTGTCAGTAATAACACCTCAAAAGGGTGAATACCATTTGTAAAAATTGCACAAGTCATAATGCAGATCAAATAGTTCACATATTTTCAACTAATCTTGCATTGAGCTAGCCAGCAAGCCAGCTGGCATAAGAACTCCTGCTCAGCCCATAAACATCAAAGCTGATTCTGGTAATTTTAAAACTTTGTATGTGCAAGATAAATAGAAAAAGATACTGACACTATTTACTAGGCTGAGGATTATGCATATGAGTGAGGACAGCAAGGTTGGACCACTACTGCACTTAATGCAGTGGACTTCCCAGGTGTCAGGGCCCAGCTGAGCTGAGCTGCTCTTCTCGAGTGTTAAGTCACTTAAGAGACTTGTAAGGACCAAGAATAGACCATCTAGAGCTTTTAACTGTCTAAATCATGCTAGTTTCATTGGAAATCATGACTCTTAAGCATTTTTGAGTCAGTGAGAGATTTTGATGTTCAGAAAACACTAGAAGTACTCAAATGCAAAAATAAAAGCATCGATCTAAGTTGGAATATTTCTACTTCTTGTCCACCTCCTTCCAGCTTTTTTTCTTCTGCAAATATTTGAATTAGTCTTACTAAGTTTGTTCTGGAGATCATTATTACTTGATATCATTTTAAACCTCTGCCCTTTTAAATTTATTTCTCCCTCTGTATAACCACACAAATGATTCATAGCTATAGCTAGACAGAAGTCACAGTGGGCGTGATCCTGAATGTATGATCACTTGCTGGGTTACAGGGTAGAGGTGGAAGCAGGTCTGCAAAGATGATTACTATCTTGCAGGGTAAAAGCCATGATGACATTTTTATACAAGATATACTTGTACATAGATTTATTTATTGATATGCCCTGCTGCCCTAGTTTCAGCTGGGAAGGAGTTAATTTTCTTCTTAGTAGTTAGTAGAGTGCTGTGTTTTGGCTCTGATGTGAGAACAATGTTGATGGCACATGGATGTTTTTAGTTGTTGCTGGGTGATGTTTATACTAAATCAAGAACTTTTCAGTTCCTTGGGCCCTGCCAGCCAGAGGGCGGGGGGGTGGGGGGCACAGAAAACTGGGAGGGGAGACAGCCATGACAGGTGACCCAAGCTAGCTAAAGAGATATTCCATACCATATGACGTCATGCTGAGTATATAAACTGGGGGAAGAAAAAGGAAGGGGGAGACATTTGGTATTATGGCGTCTGTCTTCCCAAGTAACCGTTATGCATGATGGGGCCCTGCTGTCCTGGGGATGGCCGAAAACCTGCCTGCCCATGGGAAATGGTGAATGAATTCCTTGCTTTGCTTTGCTTGTGTGCACAGCTTTTGCTTTGCCCTTTTTTCCTCATCTTTCCATTTTGTTATTATTATTATTGTTATTATTGTTGTCCTTACCTCTTTATTCTGTTTAAATTATTAAATTGTTCTTATCTCAACTCTTGACTTTTTATATTCCTTTCCAATTCTCTTCCCCATCCCTCTGAGTGAGGGGGAGTGAGCAACTGGCTGCGGTGGTGCTTGGTTGCCGGCTGGGGTTAAACCACAACACCTGCTTTTCTCAGAAGGCTGTAAAGATATGATTTAATTTCTTTCTTTCCTCCTGATATACTAATTTCTGAGAAAGGAAGGGTTCTTTTAGGCCTGGCAGCAGCGAATGTATGTACTGCAAAAGAGAACAAATCAGATGAGTGAGAAAATAATTGTCTTTTGTCTCCACAAAGTGTGTGCCTCTGTGTTCCTGCTGGCTTTTATGCTGAAGTCAAGAAACCAATGTCCCTCCTGAACCTTTGGAGATTTGTCCTGAAAGCCACAAGGCTATAATCTCTTTAATGATTGTCCTGTTACTTTATGGTATCTTTGGCATCATTTTTGTTTTACCAGAATTAGAGTGTAGATAAGCAGAACAGCTTTTATACTCAGGCTACTTCAAAAGAGAAGTTTTGGTAACAGCGTTGTCAAATAGAGTACATTTTGGGTTTTTAGTAGTAGCTCTAATACAGCTGGTGACATCCGAAGCCATTTAGCAAGACAGAAGGTGTCCAAAAGGTAAAGTCTCTACTACACTGTAGGATTATGGTTGCTGGATTTTTAATTTTCACTGATAGAGGAAACAGGAAATAAGAGTGAAAAAAAAGTCTTCCACTGAAGGAAGATATTTTTTCTTCAGTATGTGTCACAGTTGAGAATAAGATGAAATAAGGTTGTCAGCAAGCAGAAAATTCATTTATTCTTAACAGATACCAGTGAGACAATTCTGTTTTCCAGAATCCCTTAAATGGCTGAGTTTTCTGGCATAGACTCACACTCCATACTCATCTCCCTAACCTAGGATTCTACAGGAAGAAATAGAACTGGGTAGTCCTCTGGAGTCTTTCAGTGCTGATTTTTATTTCTTATGTATGTGGACAAAAATATTTTCCTCTTGACTTGGAACAGAACTGAATCAATATAAGCTGCTTTCCTATGTTGCACATCAGTGTAACAGGGTAAATGCTTCTATTACCTAATTTTTTCATTCTAATGGTCTTCTTAACAACTTAACTGAGACCACTCAGTTGAGTAATAATTACTTAAAAACATCTGCAGATTCAGGCTCAAATTTGGAAAAGAGAGTTTTTTAATATATGTCAGTTGTGAAGCAATGTTGATTATTAAACAAAAAAAATATTAAAATACCACTTGTATTCAGGCTGAAGGGGTTGTGATGCAATTACAGCCATTTTAAAATTACCAATTTCACAAACTGTAAATACAATCTTTGGCTGACAGGAGCAGAATCAAAGAACAATCTTAAGCTGGTTAAGTGACAAACTGTTGCAACTATTTCCTTCATTTTGGATTAAAAGTTAAACATTCTTTGATCTCATTACAGCAGATGGCTGCAATTATGTGCATATGAAAGTGCAAAGACCCTGGCTTAAAGAACTACAAAGTTATAAATGTGAAGGCAATTTTCTAGTAATACTATCCAGTACTGCTAAAACAGCATTTACAATAGAATAATTATACAGTTGCTGGAAAATAAGAGACATTTGAGTCATGCTCATTAATGTATTTAACTACCTAAAGGTTTATGTAATCAGCTCCTGCGATGCTGAAAACAGTTGCACATTTTGTGTCTGCTGAAATAACTGATGTAGCTGTAGGCTTCCCAGCAGGCACCAGTTCCTATGTTCAGACACGTTCAGACATACCTACGTCATAGAATCATAGAATCGTTTAGGTTGGAAAAGACCTTTAAGATCATTGAAGCAACTGTAAACCCAGCACTGCCAAGTCCACCACTAAACCATGTCCCCAAGTGCCACATCTACAAGTCTTAAGTATCTCCAGGGATGGTCCCTCTACCACTTCCCCGGGCAGTCTGTTCCAGGGCTTGTCAACCCTTTCAGTCAAGACATTTTTCATCACATCCAATCTAAACCTCCCCTGGCGCAACTTGAGGCCGTTCCCTCACATCCTATCACATGCTGTGAAGTGTGCTGCACAGATCCCAGATCCCTGACTTAGAACATGAGTCAATATTTCTGCTCAATATGCATCTAACTCTGGAAGAGCACAGCTGAGTTAGTGCAGCATTGCACCCGACCTAACAAGAGCTAGTTTTCATAGATATACTGTTGGTGATTCCACACGTGCTGAAAGGAATTGCTGCCTTTATTGTCTTCTTACATGTTGCAGATATATCACAAAAAAGGAGGGTGTTTCCCAGCTCACTTGGACACATTGAATTGTCTTCAGTGTTTCAAACACAGCTGTTTTAAATTTCCATTTGAAGTTCAAATTAAAACAACAAACAAACAAAAAAAAGTAACCCAAATATATGAACTGACTTTTACATGGGCCTTGTCTTTAAATGTTTCAAAAAAACAACTAGCTGATGCAGCTAATATTCTGGCTATAAAGAAAACCACAGTGCCTTTTAAAAATATCATCAGTCTGAATTTCTCTGTATCTGAGATCTTTTAATTTCCTTATGCAGACAACATATAAAATCATAGCCTATTCCTGATCCAAGTCAGATACTTTGACTACAATGTTAAGATGCCAGTCTGAACTAGAGCCAAAACTTAAAATAAGCCTACAGCTTATCTTACACATACAACAAGGAGTATGTATAAGATGCTTTGTAATGCCACTCTGGCTGCCAGGAATTAATGGCAAAACACCCTCTCTGTATTGGCTTTTTTTTTGAGTTGGCTACATAGGCTGAACAAATGCCAAGCAGCCTGGGCCAAGTGTGCACCTGTTTCGAGGTTTTATTTGCTTGCCCATTTCTAATCACAAACCAAACAGAAAATAAGCACTTTAGTTAGTAACATATTAAAACCTTAGACAGTATAAAAGACATTTAAGAGCAAGAGCTGTATGTTTTAGGAAACCATATAAAATAGTTTATAACTCACCACCAGCCACCTCAGAGGGATGTTGTAATGACAAAAGATAAACGCAAAAAAGGAGTCCTGGCTATGCACAGTATTACAGTATAAAAGGTAAAAAAAAAAAAAAAAATGTTTAAAGGCCTCTAGGGACACATAAGGAAGTCTGTTCAAGGTGGAAAGTCTTGTTGAAAGACCTACAAGGAAGTATTCAGTGGGGTTTTTTTCCTCACAATGGTGCATCCCCTAGAGGAAATCCTCCTGTTAGGCAAAGAAACAGTCAAATTCTGTACTCAGTTTTGGCTTGTGTAATGACCAAGTTCAGAGAACCTGTTCTAGATTTCCACAATAGCCGGGACAGAGTCCCTCACATATGCAAAGGAGCTATTCAAGAGTAACTTCACTGAAATCAGTGTTCTTGGTTCTTGGCCTGACAGGAGATTTCCCCACTGGAAATCAACCAAAGAATGTAAAGGAATTACATGACTGTCCTCACTCTGCATCAGGTTCTTGTGCTGGCCACTGTATTGGTTACATAAATTGACCATTATCCAAGATAGCAGTTTATGCATAAGATGACCAGTATGTCCTGGTCATAGACTACTTGGCTTATGCTATAGCTTGGTTACAGGAGTATCAGAAAGGCTGAGTACACTTCCTTCACACTTTCTGCTGCGAGAACCATAAACCAGCCACATCTTCCTTATTCTCAGTATCAACAGAAAGTGAGTGAGAAGCTAGAATGATGTGGGAAAAAGCAGAATCCTTTATCAGTGACAAGTACTCATACGACCACAGGCTCTTAGCTGTCCTCATCTTTAATGAACTCATGCTTATGCCATCATTGTGACTCAGAAAGTAGTTTTAGCTTGACTTTTATGGATAGGGAATTGAAACAGATTAAATTACTTGAATAAGGACAACAAGAAAAGGCATGAAGTGGGGAAAGCAGTTAAACCCAGTGAGGACAAAGCTTGGCCCTTAAAAAAATTAAGAAATGGGGGGGCGGGGAGGGGGGGGCAGGGAAGTGCAAACAAAGGTAGTATGGGAGAGCAGAGACTGAAATTCACAGCTCGCTCAACAAATAATAAGAAATGCTTTGACAAATGGGGAATTTTAAAGAACATTGCAAAGTGTGAGGAATATATTACGTATGTATTTGCAGAAGTCTGTCCTTAAGGGCTTGATAGACATATTTGAGAAGTCTAGAAATTGCATGAATGAGAAATAGCTGCTTTTACACATGGGAAAGTTGTAAAGCAAGACTGCACAACATATGTATGTTTGGGAGCCAGCTAGTAATCCCAGCATTGCAGGGAAGCTGGAGGTAATCTTTATGAAGGCACAGAGGGGAACAAAGCAGAATTAAGGTAGGTGGAAATGCTTTGCCAGCTGCTGGAGGGGGACCAGTAGAGCTGCAGTCTGTATATTCTGACTTGCCATGCAAATTTCAGAAGCCATTCCATATTAGCTCTGTGTGGTTCACTGAGTTCAATAGATTTTAGTAGTCAAGCAGCTGCACTCTGTTTGCTCTCCTCCTAATGGTAGGCAACCCTCAACACACAGTGAATTTCCTATCAGAATATGTTCCATCACCATATGACATTAATTCCAGATACTTTTCCATGTTATTTACAATTTCAAATAAAACTCCCCAGCTCTCCAAAAGATACAAATGCAAAAAGCATGGTGACCTGATCTACCGCAATTTCCACCTATCAGTGCTCCACTGCCTCTTTTTTACCCATGCCCCGTTTATTTGTTCTCCTTACAGCGTATTTTAAACTGACCAAAACTATCAATTTTATATGCTTCAAATTGCAAATATATACAAATACATGTGTGTGTAACACATATATACTATATATACACACGCAAATTTAGAAAGTAATAGTTCCCCAGCACATCATTCATCAATGTCCTGTACTTGCATCTCCACCTCAAGGAAATCCTTGAGAGACTAGGGTACAAAGGGGCACCTCTTCCTATGAAAATGGATGCCAGGAGGCCTGCAAGTCTTTTGGGGGAGTACTCAAATCATAAATAATTTGCTTTCAGAGTCCAGGTCTTGAGGAAGAGAGGTCAAACTCTACTTGTTCTAAAAGCCTCTCTTCAGTGGGAATAAGTTCCACAGACACTTTGTAGGGCCAAGAAAAGACAGAAAGTTTGGGTCAAGGAAGTGTTTAAACTGCTATAGTTGATACTGCAAATTGGTGACTGAGTTAGTAATGATATTAAAATCTCGAGGGTTTCAGAATGCTGTCTGAAATGGAACCAAAAGAAATTTAACCCTAGTGAACCCAGAAAAATATAAGCCATTGGAAACACAGCTCTAAAAGTTCCCTGAAGAATGTAACTGGGCAGTAAAAAAAATGTAAGATGGAAACACAGCAAAAATAAAAAATAACTTACCAGGCAAAACACAAAAATGAAAAAGCACCTTAAGCAGTGAGAAAAATAGTATGTTTCACTGAACATTTTTTCAACAGTGAGTTCACTCATGTCATTATTCTTCCCTCATACTGCTGGTCCCTTTTGTATCACTAGCATTGCCTATCTGAAAAGAAGTAAAAGTACTTGCAGAACTTCCCAAGAAAAGGCTCACATCAGGTCTCAGTTTTAATTTTTGCATCAATGGTTCAGGTGGAATCCAATGTACTTCAATGAGAACATTAAAATTAAAGCCTTGTCTTGCAAACACACCAAGTAAACCTAAAAAAATGAGTAGTCTTATTAATGGCAATGATTTGAATGCTCATCTATTTTAAATTACACCTGAGCAGTCCTATTGCAGATTTATGACATTAATTAATATCTATTTAAATACATGTAGAGACTAATAGATTCCCTAACTCTGACTTCATGGAAGAAGAAAAGTGGTGGCACAGCATCCAGGATTTGAAGATCTGTGTCAGTTTTCTGTCTTTGGTGTAAAGCCTGACCTAGGGGCTTGTCCTCATCATAGAAATTCCAAGTATTGTCCTTTACCCCAAGTTGGAAGCTGTTGGAAGAAGGGTTCGCCGCAGTCAAGAAGACGCTTAATATGAGTTATGCATCTTGCTCAACTTTATTAGTTTCTAACACTACTTATATAGAATCGATACTCATGCATATTTGTAAAGCAGAAATATAATTGGTTAGTAGTCTCTAAACACGCATGGTTCTCACACCCCTAATTATCATGACTAAAATAAGCATTCTATCCATGTTGCTAATTGTGTTGCTGTGCTTCAGCCTTGTAGTTTGTTACTCCCTATATTCCCATACCGGTCCCTACCTTTCTTGGCCCTGCACCTGCTTTCCCAGCAGCTGTAGCTTGTTACAGCCACGGCCTGTTGGCACGACATAATTACTTGGTCTCAGGATTCAAGAATAGCTCAAGGCTACCTTTCTTGTTAACTTCAGCACAGCAACTTCAGTACAATTCTGATTACAGGCCTATTCTAATACAGCCTGGATTGTGCAGATCTTCAGAGATTCTAAGGCCACGCTTCTGCAGCCATTCTTCTACAATTCCCCCTTTTTTCTTTTGCACAAGCCAGGCCTGATTGGCTATGTTAAAAACTACTCTCTTTAAACAAGAAAAAACTTAGCTAAAAACTAAAAGCATTACAATAATGATTATAACAAAGCGTATTCCTTCCCTCAATAACGTCTTTAACCAACCTGTTATGCCCAATCCTCTCAACCATTCATCAAAGGGATTATCATCAGCAAGAATATGCTTCATGTTTCCCTGCAGTTGTGACAACTTCTTGTGGATAGATATGGAATGATCGGAAAGGTTCACACAACACATCCCTTCAAAATCCTCACAACCATGTCCATGTGCTAATAACAAAAAATCTACTGCAGCTCTATTTTGTAATGTAGCATGCCTAACACTATCCACGTCAAGCGATAACGAACTTAAAATCTGCAATGTAAGATTAAATTGCTTCTCTCCCCAACACGCTAACCTTCGTATATTCTTAGTGTTTAATGCAGTCATTGCTCCTGGCATAAATATGGAGGCTAAGACATTTGTTGATACAGACTGCAGATCGACTCGGTC
The DNA here is from genome assembly GCF_017639655.2 of Falco naumanni. NCBI lineage: Eukaryota > Metazoa > Chordata > Aves > Falconiformes > Falconidae > Falco > Falco naumanni. Next base: position 48,993,609 of record NC_054080.1, on the reverse strand, counting down.
ATTACATGTTTCATCAAAGGTGCACAGTGCCCTCCGTGATCTATGAAATTGTGGAGTCATTTTCAATAAGTCTTTCATACGTGGAGCAAACAAAGTTAAACGCCCTAAATAACATGGTCCACCAACAGGATTCAAAGGAATCCCTGGCCATGCTCTGTCTCCACTATCAAAAAGACTCCCGGTGGCAACTGATAGCCCCCTGATACATTTACATGTAGGCCTCCAGTTTTCAATTCACCCCAAATAGGTGAACCGGTTAGGTTTTGAAACCTTGTATAAAACTCCCATTCACCTTGACGTGCTAGCCACAATCGCCACGGTTCACCAAACCAAATTACTCCAGTGCCATTTACAGGTTGAAGTGGTGGTACCGTGTCGTCACATACTGGCATTCCCATTGCAGTTACGTTAACGTATTTAACGGGCACAATGCTACACAATAGGTCTAACTCCTGCAATGGCAAATGATATGGTCGATTTAAATTCTCAATAACCATTTTCTGCCACGTTGCATTATGCATAGAAGGCCAAACAAATTGCCCATTTGGACTCATACACGTACCATTCTGATTGGAAGTCAGATCCACTGTTTTAACATTTCAAAAAACCATCAAAATTTGTTTCATTCTCTTGCCAGGGAATACCAATTAAGCAAGTTCTAAAGGGGTTGTCTGCTTGTTGCAGACTTAAACAAAAGTCTGTTACCCCTGTGATATTTGCCCATGTCACCCATATGTTTGTTCTAGGCAAGATGTCAAAAATACTTTGGCCAATGGGTAAAAAATTCATCAAGACCATAAACCAAGTCCACCGCTTAAACATGTTTAGTTCTACAATTTCCACAGGGTGTTTTTTTTTTTTTGTGGGTTGTTTTTTTTTTTTCATTCCACCCCACAAATCTGTGCTTTCACAGATTCTGATGATGTATACTGTCTCCAATCAGCATGGTATTACACTAGTCGTATGCTTTCTCTTGCTTCATGCCCAGTTACTAATCAAACACATACACTCTTTACACCATTTACATTTAAGCTTTGGCTTACAGAACCGTTTTACCCCACGTAGCATACATCGGCACAATACCCACGGGTTACATCCCTTACAACATAGACAGTTTATTCCGTCTGCTCGCTCTGAGTCTTCTCTTCTGTCTTCTTGATGTACAGGTCGCACAAACTTGCTAGGGACCCATATAGGTCCTTTATCTGTGGAGATACAAAAATAACCTCTACCGATAAATAACACTAGATTAGGTCCTTCCCATACACCTGAAGCCATATTTTTATACAAAACATTCAAACCAGGAACTGTAGTTGTTTGGTTCCCTCGCGCTGTTTGGTGATGTATAACAACAGGTGGTCCCTCTCTGTCCTCTGTAAGGGAGAGATAGTTTAAGGTAAACAACACCTTAGTCAACCGTTCAGTTACGTCTATGTGCTGCGATACTTTCTGTCTCTGAAGATAATCCTTCAGGATACGGTTTGCCCTTTCAACAACTGCTTTTAGTTCTAAGGTTTGAAGGTTGTCCCGTGGTTCACCTGTGATCGCGTGTTTCTGCCACTGATTATCGGATTGCCAAACACACGCAGCCTTCTTCATCTTTCATCCTGCATCTGTAAACACCGTTGCCCTTCAGCTGGTCTTTTTGAGCGTAACAGTCTCACAATCCACTGATAATGTTCTAACATCTTCCAGAGAGGTCCTTTTGGCCGGTTGTTGTGTACAACACCTGTATAACCCATCAAGGCTTCCTGTATGGCTGTTGAATGTCTCAGAAGCCATTCATAATCATCACCACGGACTGGAATACTGATATCTGCCGGTTCAGTCCCATCAATTTCAACAATCCTGTCTCTTCCTTTTCTCACCAAGGCCGCTACTGCTTCAGGGCGACTTAAAATACGATGTCTGGGTTGCAATGGCAAAAACAACCACTCTAAAATGATCGCCGTATTTTCCCCCTTTTTCTTTTGCCATTGTAAAATAAGGGCAAAAGGTGAAGTGGCAACATTACAAACCAAAATAGATAATGGATGATTCACCATACGGCGACCACACCAGCCAATCTGAATCTTGCGGGACACAACTTCTAGGGCAGCCCGCTGTTCTGGTGAACAAGTTCGAGGACTGTTGGCTTCGGTGCCATGCAACCAGGATCGGAACGGTTGCAAATCATCGTTAGTGAGTCTCTTTCTGTGTCATCAGGGTGTAAGGGAATCGTGAAAAAGACAGAACAGTCTTTCAAGTCTATCACAACAATTTGCCAAATCTGAGGGACCATCATAAAAGGTGGAAGAACAGGTTGCAACACTCCCATCGCTAAAATCTGATCATTAACCTTCCATAAATCATGTCCCAGTTATGTGCATCAAGATTATTAATCAGTACTGGACAAGCTAACGAGCTGGTCACCTGCCAGTCACCCTCCAAAACAGCATCACGAGTAACACCAGACCAACACTGTAGAATTGGATCTTTTCTCGAGTTCAGCATCGGCAGGGTAGCTGGGCTAACTGGAGGAATTACAGGTATTGAAGTAGTAGGCAGGTTCATTTTAACTCGTTTTACCGGGTTTCTTAATTTATCTATTACCTCCTGTAAGGATTTCTCTGTATTGTTATCACAAGGTTTCTCCCCGCCTTCCTCCTCAGACCCGCCCGATGACGTTCCAGGCCGAGGGGGTGCGTCACCGCGCGGCGCTGCAGCCCGCCCTGACGTGATTGGTGCCGCGTGACCCGCTGCCCCGCCCTCCTGGGGCGGCCCGGCCGCCTCTTCCGGGTTCGGCTCAGTTACCGCAGGCTCCCGAGGAGGAGCTTTCGGTTTGTCCGCTGGCTTATCTAAAAGCTCCGGCACGGTTGAACGCAGGGGCGGACATACCCTTCGTAGGACGAGTATGCCCAACTCCGAAAAGTGTAGCCAAGAGAGAAGGCTTAGGTGAATCACCCTTCTGCTCCACCGGCTTTGCTACACAGCTCTCCCCAACGCTTCTATGGCTGCCGCCGCTACTTTTTTTTTTTTCGCTTTCATAGTTTCCAGAGTGTTAACTATAGACCGCCACCCCAGAGGCAATTTCCCACTTCTCTCCATTCCGCAATACTAAACAATAACGCGGCTCGGGGATCTTATTCTTTTTTGGGGGGTTTTGTTTTTTTTTTTTTTTTTAGCTTTTGGGGGTTTGGGGTTTTTTGTGTGGTTTTTTTGTTTGTTTGGGGGTTTTTTGTGTGTGGTTTTTTGGTTTTGTGGTTTTTTGGGGGTTTTTGGGGGGTTTTTTTGTTGTTTGTGTTTTTTTGGGGGGATGGGTTTTTTCGGTTTTTTGGTTTTTTTGGTTTTTTTAGGTTTTTTTGGGTTTGGGGGGTTTTTTTGGGGGGTGGTGGTTTTTGTTTTTTGTTTTTTTACTTTTTTAGTGCCCAGCGAACTAAGGTCTCCACTTCTGTCTCTTTAACGCCCTCCCCTCTCCCAAGGACGATGCCAGTTAACAGTTTAATTGCCGCGTCTAATTCCATCGCGGTCTTCTCAGAGCTCTCCCCTTTCACAGAAAGGATATCAGCGCGGAGAAGCCCTGCCGCGGTTGCTCGTCGCGGCCTTCCGTAGTGACACCCCCCCCCGAGAGGAATTTAGCGTAGAGTCCTGCTGCGCTTTACTCTATGCGGTCTTACTACCGGCGGGGGTGCGATCTGCAGCTCCACACCGAACTCTGGACTCCGCTTTGCGCCAGCAGCTGGGGGGATCCGTGGCGGTGGGTGGGTGGGTGAGCAGGAGGAGCCGCGGGCACGGCACGGCACGCTGGCGGGGCGCGGGGAACTGTGCTGGTGTAGGAAGCAATCTGGCTAGCGAAGTACAGTCACTGGGTGTCATGATTTCAGAGTCAAATAATTCAGCAGGTGCTTGACTGGTTCTGATTGTAAATCATACTGTGTAACAGTTTGTTGCAGCTGCTGCATAAACTTCCAATCGAAAGGTTTCCACGCTGCGGCTGCTGAACCATCTGGTAACGTGGTGGTCCGCACCAGGCATGCAGCAGCAGTAGCAGCCTGCCACTCTCCCTCCAATATATATATTGGTCTCATATAACCCCAGACTAATGACTTTGGGGAGCGGCAGGGTGGAGGATAACGCCTTCCTGGCTCAGACCTGAAGATCACGACAGGCAGCAGGCAGATGGCAGATGACGTTCGTTCAATTGCTGCTGCAAGCGGTTTAGGGTCTGGTAGGAGCGTTTTGTTCGGGGACGGGGTATCGGGATAGCTGGGATGGGTTCATTTTCTTTATCTGAGTCTGTGCTCTCATTCAGAGGCACACTCCGACCCGCACTTGTACCCTCTTCCTCATCTAGCACGGGGGGCGGCTCTTCGTAGCTTTCAGGTCGGCATGGAGCACGTGTTGCAGCGGCACCCTCCGGAGATGGTGTCGGCTGTAATAGCTCTGTCGCAGAGTTTTTAATAGGCACAATTATGCCTTTTGCAGACGGAGCGCCTTGACCAAATAATCGGATAGACTCCGACTCGGTTTCCCGACCGAGGAGGTCTGAGGCAGCCATAGCCATTTTTTCCTCCGCAACCATTGATCGTAAATGGTTCATGACCTCCCTCCAGGTAGTCCCCAAGTCCTCGGCCGACTTGCTGCTGCTAAGGATCGCATCGCAAAGGGAATCCCCGATCTCTTGCCACTCAGTCACACTAAACATCAATTGCGGGTCTTTTAAGTGTCCTTTTTCATTCGCCCACCTACAGAGCTCATGGAGCTTCTCAGTGCTCACAATAGCCTCTCGCTTAGCAAGAATATCAGTAAATAGCGTGAGTGCCGCCTCCCTTTCCATTATCGAGGGAAAAATGGTCTTAGCGGTGCAGGTCCGTGCAGTAGCTCACTGCCGGATTCAGACATCTTTACTCCTTACGGACGCCTTCCTGCTTGAACTCCTCTCAGCAACTTTCAAATCGCAAAGCCCACTGTCGCAATGCAAAGGCAGAGTTTTTCCAGCTATTTCCAGCTTTCCCGTGGTTCAGGCGCCAAATGTTGGAAGAAGGGTTCGCCGCAGTCAAGAAGACGCTTAATATGAGTTATGCATCTTGCTCAACTTTATTAGTTTCTAACACTACTTATATAGAACCGATACTCATGCATATTTGTAAAGCAGAAATATAATTGGTTAGTAGTCTCTAAACATGCATGGTTCTCACACCCCTAATTATCATGACTAAAATAAGCATTCTATCCATGTTGCTAATTGTGTTGCTGTGCTTCAGCCTTGTAGTTTGTTACTCCCTATTTTCCCAGACCGGTCCCTACCTTTCTTGGCCCTGCACCTGCTTTCCCAGCAGCTGTAGCTTGTTACAGCCACGGCCTGTTGGCACAACATAATTACTTGGTCTCAGGATTCAAGAATAGCTCAAGGCTACCTTTCTTGTTAACTTCAGTACAGTTCTGATTACAGGCCTATTCTAATACAGCCTGGATTGTGCAGATCTTCAGAGATTCTAAGGCCACGCTTCTGCAGCCATTCTTCTACAGGAAGCTACCCATAAAACTAATCCAGCTAACAGAGCTTTTCAAGCACAGAGGAGTAAAGGTCATTCTTTACATATTTTGTAATATAGGCTTTTTTTGCCTAATACTCAAGTACCACTTCAGCTTTGGTCACAGAAATTGATGAGATTCTACTGCTTTTGGAAAAGCACCACAGAGCATGATTCTGATATTTGACATGTCTATGCTGGCAGACACAGTATGGTCCTCCTCTCTGACATACCCGTACAGTTGCAACTGGCAGAATTGAACAGGCATATTGCTCTGAGATGAGCTATTCAAGAACTGAAGGTTACCAGGTGATTACCAGGCATCTAGACAAGTAGATTATGAAGACAGTAATTTCAATCTCATGTAGCCTGAAATGTGCTAAAGTAGAAAACTTTTTTTTTTTAAGTAGCACTTTTACGTTTTGAAAATGGAGCTGAGGCATAAAACAATTTGAATCACATCCTTAATTGCATTCCTTGAATCCTCCTCATGTTTAGCTGTGCTGCATTGTGTAAGTGAAAGTAGAATGCAGTTTATTGTTTTGAGGTCACTTGTATCCCAATCTCATGGCTTGTTTTGCTGGAGCTGGCAATCTTTTATCTGGAATGAAGAATCTAGAAGATCATTACTGATTAAGGTGTTGCTGTAATATGAAGTATCATTTCAAAACAGCAGCTTTAAGGGACTGCATAAACTGATGGGAATATAAAAGTAGACAGTGCGATAGCCTCAAGGATTTGCAAAAATATATTCAAAACACTTGACAGTTTAAATCTGTAATGTGTTTTTCGTACCAAGTTTGAATTTCCCACTTGGATTCTTATGTTCCAATAAAGACTTTTCATAATTATTAATTGCCACAGACCACAAATGACTATATCGAAGACATGTTATCTTATTACTTTGATCACCCCATGTTATGAAAACCCTAATGAGATTCTAACTTTATGTTTGAGTAAGTATGCATATGAAACATCTATTCTTACTTCAAAGTAGAATTCTTGCTTTCTAGAAAGATATTAAACGTTGTTTCTAAAAATCTGATCTGAGAAATTTCCTTTGAGACTGTAAATGTGATTATCTCAATCACTCCTGAAGATATTAGGCAGTACTGACCCCAGTGTCAGCCCTTGATGTACACCACTAGTAACTGGTCTACAACTAGGTGTTGTGCTACAGATCAAAAACCTTTAAGCCTAGCAGTGCAATGCAGTTGTTATCAGTTTCTGACACATTAATATATGCACAAGGTGTTCATACCTATCAATTAAAACCATGCCAATGGAATACAGTCTAGATAATAGTAAGCAGAGTTGGAAATTATTTCTATATTTTGGGAAAATATGAAAGGATACCCATTCAAACTTAAACATTCTTGTTGACAGTGGGTATCACTCAATCAGTGCTTTCCTTTTCTGAAAATGTACTAGGAACGCTTAGCATAGTTGCAAGTCTGCCTACTCCATCTTAGCTTCTCAGTAAGTGCAAAATTATTAATTGGAGCAAAGCCATTTTTTTGTTTTTGTATGTGAATTTCAGACAAAATTATGTTGAGTATACGCATTATGTTCGGGTGAAAAATGCACATTTCTGCACCCTCCCCACACCCAAATATCCCAAAAGAAAAATGCTGCTAATCATAGAATCATAGAAAGAGCCTCAGGAGAACATCTAGTATAACCTGCACGCAGGCAGGATGAAATATTTGTGGAAGTAAACCAAATCTCTGACCTTTGTAGAGAGATTTTTGAAGGACCAAGGACATAGGTTACCATTGTCTGGGTTGGACGACCCAGGCCTGTTAGTTGAAGCTGCTGAGCAACTTTAAATTGCCCTTGGAACAAGCAGTGTGAGAAAGAAAACCACCTATGCCCAAACAAGAAGCCAGGTGCAGAGCAAGTCCTGGGAACTGCGGAATCAACACACTCTGACCAGCACACTCTGACCAGGCGGCTGCAGCATGCTCACCCGTCAGCGACACGGACTCCCTGACCAGAAACTTTTATCCAATCACAGGAACTGGAGAGCGGCAAGCCTGTCTGGCAGCCCAATGCAAGCTGAGTTCTATTGTTTTCTGTATAACAGATAGGCCACATTAAATCCAAAAGGAAATTATGATGGGGACACCTCCCAGAGGTGTTGAATTTCTTTCAAATTTGACTAGTGAAAACAGTTTTTTCAGCATAATCTGCAGCTGCTTTGAATCAAACTCAGTTATGACTTTGGCACCGATGCTGCCTTCATAAGTCCCAAGTATTTCTTCGATTTCAGTGAAAGACTTTGGAAGCTGGGGACACCAGTGAACTACAGAAAATACACTTCAGTTACACAGCCAGGCTCTAGAAGACATGCAAGTCAAAAGGCAATCAAAAGTAATAGCTGTGAATTCAAGCATGTCTATTAAGAGGTATCTTCTGCTTCTTTCCTGCTTCTGAGATCTGGACATAGAACAGAATGGTATTAAAACAGATTGAGACCACAGGACAGTAAATAATTTCATACAGAGGAGATGGATTGCTTTTGTCTCAAGCCAGGACTGAGTCTCCAGAGCTACCAAAAGCCCTTTGTGAGAATGTTTATGTTATGTGCATTCAATATCCTCATGTATCAATGTTCTTAGATGACCTGCATGAAACTCAGGGTTTTGAAACAGTGCTGGGAACTAGGCTCCAGAGCTGAATAATCCAGACAATGGATGTGATAATCCCTGATACCCCGATGCGAAGCATGAAGCCACTCTGGTGAAGCTCTTCTCATAGCAAGATGCTCCACAGTATAAGCATGATCAGAACTGTCAGCATCAAAATATTTCAAAAGCCTATATGCTCCTTTACCCTTGAGAGATCTCATCACAATTTTAATCTAACCGAAAGCCATTTTGGCTAATGCTCATTTGGGCAATAGCAGACTTAGCACCATACTCAGAGAGCAGTGGTCCCCTCTCGGGTGTAACGTGGAGCTAACTAACACAGAGCCAGATAAGTTTCTTTGGTTAACATGCTACTGAGACACACGTCATCTGTCTAGGCAAGCTCTTGGAAGCTTCAAAAAGAAAAACTAGTTGGCTAAAAGGCTATGTGGCAACAAACAAAAATAGCCTCTGTCAAGGCAGGAGAAAAAAGGTAAACAGAACAACAAAGCAGTGTACAAGATGCATCCACATTCCCATGTCTACCTACTGCAAGAGTGGACGTGGTGGCAGTTGGGACTGACTCTGCCCCAGCAGCATGCAAGGCAGGGACCTGACAAGCTGTGTTGGGAGTTTTGCATAAGACTAAGTCTAATAAACTGTTAAAAAAAAATAAATAGGCTACTTGCCTCCACTTACTGTTGGTTTCATGTTTGTCAGCATTTCACTACTTTCAGCTCAACCGACTCAAGAGCACACACCTTTCAGTGACGTTAGAAAAGAATCTAGCCCTTTCCAAACAAATTCACGTCTTGCAGAAGTTGCCTGATGCTTTGATGTTCATGAATCGAAGTGCTGTTTGGTGTTAAAATAACAGTCTTAACTGAGAACACCACCTCGTTAGACCCTGCTGCATAGAGCTTTCAACCTGTCACTGATGCAGCTGTCACCAGTAGAGCTGTGAGCAGATTCACCTACTTTCCTGCCTTTGAGAAAGCTGCATAACATGCAGCACAGAGAACAGCATTCGTTTTTCATGTCCAGTGTCTTCCTGTTGTCCCTGCAGTTTGCCTGCCAAAATATTTGAAGACTGAAGAGACTCACTCTGCAGTAATTTTGAAGCTGATGAAGACATTTTTATATTCGGGTAATATTTAATGAATTACCACATCCTTTTCAGTATGTTACGTTGCTTCTGTTGAAGTATCTGGATTTAAGCCTATGTCTGAGTCCGGATGCAACGGACTCCGCAGGCCCGGCTCACGCCCCGCGGCGGCCGCAGCAGCCGGGCCCGCAGCGCCCAGGCGCGCAAAGCCGGGCGCACCCCGCCAGCGGGGAACGGGGAACAGCCACCGGCCTCGGCGAGGCTCAGCGCGCCTGCGCAGCGGGCACCCGCATCTCGGGCCAGCACCCTGGTGGCCCGGACCCCTCTCGTTCCGATGGCACCGTTTAAAAAACCCTCGCATGTCCGTTACAGCGGCCAGGCGCACCCAGCAACGCCCGCCGCACACCCCGCCGCGGAGCTGCCCCCTTCCCTCCCCCACCCCCCGCCCAGGCTGGCCGCAGCCGCGGGGTAGCCAGTGCGCAGGCGTCGTGCGCCGCGCAGGCGCCTTCGCTGGGGGCGGCCCAGTTTCAAGCCGGTGTCAGCGTCCCGTCGCTGCGGGAGAGGTGGCGGGGGGCGCGGCGGGAGGTGCCGCCGCTGGAGCCGGGCGGGCCGCGCGGCTTGGTGAGGCCAGGTGAGGGGCGCGGAGCGGCGGGAGGCGGCTGCGCTGGCCGTGCGGGCGGGCCTGGCGCCGGGGACGCCGCTGCCACCGAGGCGGGGAGCGCGGTGCCGCGAGGCGGGTGCCGGGGCAGAGCCGTGGCCGGGCGGTGGGGCCCGCATGGCTCCCGGGGCCGCTCGGCGGGGCTGCCGCGGCCTGGCGGGGAGGGCGACACCTGGCCAGGCCTGCGTGGAACGTCACCGCGGCGGGGCCGTTAGTCGCACGCGGGGGGGACGGGGCGGGACTTGTTTTTTATTTAAACCTGGTTCTTGTGAAGTGTCGCATGTGTGACGATAAGCGGTGGGAGCGTTTGAGGGCACACCGGTTTGAATCGAGAATCCTCAACATCGAGCAAAAGGCAATAAACACGGGGAATGGGGTCTCGGTGCTTCCAGCGGTCACTTCTGTTACAGAGCGTGGCTTACCGTGTCATCGTTAGTGTCGGTAACCTGGAACGGGCCAGGTCTGAAGGTGTAGTGCCATGGAAATGCTTGCTGGTTCGGTTACATTAGCAGCACTTGTCTTTTTAGCGTTAGGGTGCTGTGTCTGGCTTAGTTGTCTGGCAAGATTTCGGTAGTGTGGAGGCTGCAGGGGTGGCTTCTGTGAGAAGAATGTCAGGGAAGCTTCTGGCATCAACAGAGTCATTGCCAGCTGGCTCCAGGACAGATCTGCTGGTTCCCAAAGCTGAGTCCATCAGCGATGGTGGTTGTGGCAGCGCCTCTGTGATAACATTTAAGAAAGGGTAAAAGCTGCTGCACAACAGCAGCCAGAAGAGAGTAGGGAGAATGTGAGAGAAGGAACTGTGGAGGACCCCACGCTGGGGTAGGTGGGTGCCCAAAGGAGGCCTTGACCCCATGAGGAGCCCACGCTGGAGCAGCTCCTGGCAGGGCCTGTGGCCCCATGTGGAGAGGAGCCCGCACTGGAGCAGATTTGCTGGCCAGGCTTGTGACCCCACGGAGGACCCACGCTGGAGCACTTTGTGAAGAACTGTAGCCTGTGGGAAGGATCCACAGTGGAGAAGTTTGTGAAGGACTGTCTCCTGTGGGAGGGGTCCCGCGCTGTATGAGGGCAAGAGTGTGACCGCAGCCCTCCGTTCCCTTTCCACCTGCTCTGCTCAGGGGGAAGAGGTAGAGAAGTGAGGAGTGCGTGAAATTGATCCCAGGAGGAGGGAGAGGTGAGGGGAAGGTGTTTTATGGATCAGTTCTTATTTCTCATTATCCTATGGTTATGATTTGACTGGTAATAAATTAAATTAATTCCCCGAAGTTGAGTCTGTTTTGCCTCTGATGGTAACTGGTGAGTGATTTCTCCCTGGCCTTATCTGGACCCACAGACCTTTCATTGTAATTTTTTCCTCTTGTCTAGTTGAGGAGGGGAAGTGATAGAGCAGCTTGGTGGATGCCTGGCAGCCAGCAAAGCTTAACCCATTTACAGATGATTACCATTCACATTGATGACCTTGGGAGAACAGGCAAGGGTCCTGTTCTTTTTTTCTTTACCTTTTGCATGGGTGTATGCATTGGGTTATGTGGTAAATGATGTGAAGTGCCTCTTCAGCAGTGGCAATAGGAAAAATACAGCTTAGGACAAACAAGAAAAAAAGATGGCAGGAGAAGAGAGATGTAATCAGTTACAGCTGAACAAGGTAGACTGCTGATGTAGTAATTTTGGGATATGTTTAGTAATAAATAGTAATAATATGGTAATTTTGGGGATGTTTAGAAGCTGGCGTATGCCTGCTTTGGCAGTTATTAGCAGTATGTTAGGAGAGGACTGCTGTAAGAATCTGCAAGGTAATTATTCCTTTTCTTAGTATTGCTGTATTTCTTATTTCTGGAGGCACAGAAATGAGAAAGAACTGCTCATATGGAGCTTGTTTTGGATATGGATGAATTGGTTTCAGAGTGATGCTGCTTCCTTTGCAAAGGTTGTGTTTTGTATAATGCTAATATGTCAGCTGCAACATGAAAATAAATTACACAGTGCTGCAAGTTGTTAATGTTAAAGAAGATTCTGCTAATTGGTGGGGGTTTTTTTTGAGGCAGAATGCTGTCCCAACTATAAGTTGAGGTAAAGCTGCTCAGTAGTTTTCAAGGCTGTTGTTGATAGGCCATAGAGACCCTTGCCAGCTCTTGTGAGGCTGACCCTCCTTTTTTTTTTTTTGGCATAAAAGACAATGAAAAATAGGAAACACTGCTCTGCTGTTGCTTTTCCAATTCTTGGGATTATTGTATGGACATTGTACCATTTCTGGGAAGGAGAGAAAGCGGCTGCAGAAAATACTGATGCTTATACCTATTTATAGAAGGGGCTTGACATACTGACAAGAGTGGGCAGTAGCCCTTGTTCCTAAAGGTGAAAAAACAGTTGTTCAGATAGTTGGTTTTTTATTCATAGAAAGTGGTCTCCAAATTCAAGTAGCTGCCTAAATTGAAGAAGGAGAAAAATTCCTCACCGTTTTGTTTTCTTTCTTTCTTTTCGTAGTGTCTAAGTCTTGAACTAATCTTGATGGTTTCCATGTCTTGAGTGTCAAAAAGCTAGGCACTGGATTAAGAAAAGGGTTTGTTTGTTGCTTTTTTTTAGTAACTCCAGATTTAGGTAGTGGTGAGGTTCTATTTTATACATCATACTTGGAATTTTCTGCAATGATTTTGACTATCTTTTGGCTTTGCAGTTACTGCCAACGGCATCTATGCTTCTCCAGGATGTTCTTCTTACTGGCTTTGGCTCATCACAGGATCATACGTGCACAAATGATTGTATGATGTTTCTGTGGAGGGTATTTGCTGTTGGGAAGACTGGAAATGACGTGTTTGAGAAGTGGGATATAAAGTAATAAGTAGCCTCATAGGGAGGTGTGTCCAGCTCAAAAGTGCTTTTGGCAGTTCCTTTTGCTTGAAGTCTTGAGCTGCTAAATTCAGTTGACCTCCAGATGCCAACTTGAAGGTAATGTGAAAACTTATCTCCTCAAAGCTTTTGAGGAACAGCAGCTGCTACCCTTTGACTGAATATTACTTCCTTAAAGATTTCCTTCTGGTGATTTTTAAATTTGCTAAATGTTGTCTGTGAACTTTTTACATCTTCACAGAGGTTGAGATGTTAATGGTACCCTGACAACACTGCCAGTAATAATCTTCCATGATCTGTTTCTTTGAGGGTGCAGTCAGCAGAGAGAAACTGAATGTCCCAAGTAATATGCGGTGAGAAGAAAGACTAACTTTTGCACAGATGACTAACTGTAGAAAAGCATTTAATGTTTGTATTTTACTAGTGTGAAATAATACTATTAAACAGCCTAACTGCAATGAGATATTCTATTAAGTATGTGTATGAGATAAAAACTTTTTGCTCTTTGTACCCGCACAAAATCTGTGTGCGAAGTAGATAATGAGACAATCTATTAACAGTAAGCTTTATTCTCTTTTCTTTATACAATGTTTGAGCATTACATATTCTACCCTAACTATATTTTAGTTTCAATTTTTTTAATGTTACTTCGAAAGAAAGAAAAACCTTCATGCTTAGTATTAAGTGTGTAGGCAAACCTGTGCCCACTCAGCAGACTCTTTTACTATGGACAGAAGTGCTTTGTTGAATGATGATATAATTTTGATGCTTGAAGTTGTTCTTGTAGTTAACGGTGATGGTGTTGGATTTCTAGCTTGTCAGGTGTCCAGTATGTCCTGGTTTCAGCAGGGATGGAGTTAATTGTTTTCTTAGGAGCTACTATGGTGCTGTGTTTTGTCTTTGATGTGAGAGCTTCAGTTCCTCAGGGCTTGTTAGCAAAGAGGCGGGAGGGGACACAGCCAGGTCAGCTGACCTGAACTAGCCAAAGTGGTATCCCATGGTATGGGATGCCATGTGTGGTATATGTACCTGGGTGGGGGGCTTGCTGGGGTGGGTGGGTCATTGCTTGGGGACCGGCAGGGCATCGGTCAGTGGGTGGTGAGCACATTGCATTGTGCACCACATGTTTCTTTCTTCCCTCTAGATTTTATTCTGTGCCTCCCCCTTTTCATGATAACTGCTACTTTCATCATTGTTATTATTGTTCTTTCATTTTTTTTCCTGTTTCAATTATTAAATTGTTCTTATCTCAACCCTTGCGTTTTGCATTCCTTTACAACTCTCTTCCCCAACCCTCTGGGTGAGGGGGGAGTGTATGGTACTTGATTACCAACCCTGGGTTAAACCATGACACAATACTATGTGTTTTTAATGTGCTCTTCAAAGAATGCCATTAGAGTTGGATGATGCAGTGGATTCTTGCATTTTTCTCGATATTTTGCAGTTGCATTCCCCTCGATGCTTTGCAGCAATGTGGAGGGTGGCATCTTTATTTTTGATTCATCTGGTTCCCAGTTCTAAAGTACAGATCAGAAACTGTGCAAGCATCTGTTCAACTGAGGATGCAGCTTTCTTATTTCTACAGTGTGATTTTTATTTCCTTGTCGTGCCTTTGGTTGTAAATAGTCAGAGCCCAGAAAGAGAGTGATGAGGAGGGCCAGTAGCAGGACAGACCCTGAATTTCAGGAGAGCAGATTCTGCCTTATTCAGGGGTACTTTGGTAGGACTCTATGAGAGGTAGCTTTGAAGGGTGAAGGAGCTCAGGAAAGCTGGCAGAGATGTAAGTACAGGGTAAGATGCAAGAAAAGACCATCCCAATACTCACGAAACCAACTAGATGTATTGGGAGGCTAAATGGTGTGCTCCAGTGCAAAATTGGCAGCATACAGGAGGCAGGAGCAGTCTACAGAGGCACAGTTTAGAAACATTGCTTGGGCATACAGAGATGGAGTTAGAAAAGCCAAAGCTCCATGTGAATTGAAAATTGCAAGGCGTGGCAATAGCAACCAGAGGAGCTTTTACTGTTACATTAATAGTAAAATGTTGATAAAGTAGGATGTTTTCATGGTGCTAAGAGCTGGCCAATGTCCTTGTGTGGTGGCTCTCTGTTGTGGCTTTCAAAGGTTGTGGAGCTCCTTTTCAAAAAAGAGAAGGTCAGCATGCAGTAGAACAAGCCTGTCAACCTCACTTTTGTCTGTAGGAAGATAATGGAGTGCATCCTCTTGAAGCATGTTTCTGGGCATGAGAAGGAGGAAGATCCAGTCAACTGCAAGTCAGTCAGTATCAATTCAGTCCGTGGGAAGGCTTGGGAATATATCCTTGTAGAAGCCATTTCTAAATGCAAGAATTAGGTGTGACTAGGAGCAGTCAGCATGGATTTAGCAAGGGTATGTCATGCCTGCTTGACTAACCTTATTGCTTTCTGTAATGACATTATTTATGCTGTGAACAAGAGGGCAGTGGATGTTGTATGTATACTTTACCAATACCATTAATACAGTTTCCATTGTCTCCCTGTCATCAAATTAATGACATACAGCCTCAGTAAGTAGACAGTATAGTAGCCAGTGGAAAATTGGCTGGATGGTTGGCCTGAAAGGGTGGTGATCAGTGGTGCAAAGTCTATCAGACTGGCAATTAATGGTGTCCCGTAGGCATCAGTATTAGGCTCAACACTGCATAGCGCCCTTATTAATGACTTGGATGATAAGATAGAGTGCAGTCAGTAAATCTGTAGCCAACACCAAATTGCGGAGACCATTCAAAGCACTGGTATGTAGGGTGTTTTTCCAGTGGACCTGGGCAGTCTGGAGAAGTGCACTGACAGGAACTTCTTGCAATTGAACATGGAGCAATGCAGGGTCTTGCATCAGGAATGAAATAATCCCATACACCAGTACAGGCAGGGGCTGACTATCTGGGAAACAGGTCTATAGAAGAGATCCTGATAGGGGGTCCTAGTAGACAACAAAATGAATGTGAGTCAGCAGTGCAGTATGCAGGATGGATTTACCAAAGAAAAAATTATGCTAGACCCACCTGATTGCTTTTACTAAAGGATAAAGTAACTGGATTTGTAGAAGAGGGAAGAGTGGTAGATGTTGTTTAACTCTACTTGAGCAAGGCTTTCAACACTGTCCCCCACAGTGTTCTTGTGTCAAAGGCAGGCAGTTTGCCTGCTGGTGGGGCTGCCCTCTGGACATACTAGAGGAACAGTCTGATGGGAACCTCAGGAATTTCAGCAATGACAAATGTCCTGCCTTGCCCCAGCCCCTGCAGTACAGGCTGTGTGAGCAGGGCACAGCCTGGGGAGCCAGGTTGGGGGGGGTGTTGATTCCCTTCTGCTTAGGAGTCATTAGACCTCACTCATATTGACATGTCCGGTTTTGGATTCTCCAGTACAGGAGGAACACTGACCCACAGGAAAGAATCAGCGATGACCACTGAGGCCGGGGGGCTGGAGCCCTTGCCTTGTGAGGAGAGCCTGTGGGACTGGGGCTGGTTCATCTGGGAGGAGGGACAGTTTTGGGGGTACTCAGCAGCAGTGCTGGCACCAGTGGAAGGGGGATGAAGAAGACTCAGCTAGGCACTTCACAGCAATCCATAGCAAAAATGCTCAGGTTAGCGATGAAGAGAAAGCATTTATCAGTCAGGACAGCTCAGTAAGGTGGTGCCTTTTCTCTTCTTGGAGGTTTTCAAGCCCTGAGAGGACAAAGGCCTGAGCAGCCTTGTCTGACCCTGTGGCTGAACTTCCTTTGAACAGGAGATCGAACTAGAGGTGTCTTCAAGATCTCTGCCAGCCTTGATTATCCAGTGATGTTGTAAAGTTTCTAGGCATTCCATATGCAAGTGCCTTTGCTGAGGGTCAGTGCTGAAGACTGAAGAACTGTTTAGATGGTAATTAAATTCACTAAATTGCACTGATGTAGCTGTTGCATTGTAAATACTTTGTAGGTGTTTAGTGTAGATGGAATGAAGTTGAGGAATTGTTTCTGATGCGAAGCAATAGACCTCTAGTCTGCCTGGAGTAACTGATTGGTGCTTCCATTGAGAGTTATCTGTTGTGCTTCTAATGATCCTCTACTGTAGCTTCTCCTTTCAGTATGAATAATAAAAATCACCTGGTGGTAGATAGCATATAATTCCAGTGTGTTTGTGCAAAACTGCCCAGGGAGGAACCTTCCATCATTTTGGTGCTTGTTAGGTACAGCTGGAATGGGTTGGTTTTTGTGACTCTGTATACAAATAGGTGAATGTCTCTAATTCACTGGCGTTGTTAGACATACACAACAGATCTAGGTATGTCTGGATTTGTTTGCTGTAGTGATAATTTTTCTTTAAAAAAAGCAAGCTGTCAACTCTAGTTTAATGTGTGTTCATACCTATCATCTCAAAATGCAGGTAAATCCATAAAACCCATACAAACTCATATTGGCATAATTCTGAGTGCAGTTAAGAGTTTTGTGGGGTTTTTTTCTCCTAAACTTCCAGTAATGTAATTCACAAGTATATGGAATATTTTGCTGTTTAACTGCCAGGAATTTATGTTTATTGAGGTGGTAACCATTAATTTTGAGTTTTCCTGCTGTGAATGGTATTTGTTGTGGCACATACCATGTTTGCATGTTTCCAGGGTTTCAGTCTGTATTTTTGAATATAAGTGGCAAGATTCTGAATACATCACACCGACAGCATGTCTTGCAATGGGAGTAGTGTGCATATATATGTTTTCTCAGTGCTTACTGCAAAGGATTGCACTTAAGTTTTCAGCAAGTGCTAGGTTTTTTACTTTAAGGAAGCCATTCCAAGTGACTAGAGGTGTTTATAGTAGACTGAAATGTTTTAATATTTGCTATAGGCCATCAGTTTCACTTATGTACAACAAGGTAAGCTGGGTTCCAATTTATCTCCAATTTAGATTCCTGTGTGCTTGTTGGTGCCTGCATATTCCAGCTTACAGAGAAGGTTGGTTTTTTTTTCAAGTGTTCCAGCCCCTAACTACAATTACCATTTAGTCTCACAGGTGAGTCTTTTGTTTCTTTTACTTACATTATTGCGTGAAACAATTGAAAAATTTATGGAGAATTTTGCATTTTAAGTCATGCTTTAGAAACTGAACACTACTCTTGAGCTGTCCCATTTTGAAGTCAATGAGATATACTTAAAATGCTCCCAAGGGTAAGTGCTCTGAGCACACATGCTGTGCCATATGGAATTGTGTATTTGCTCCAGCTTTAAGAAATTTGGATCACCCATTCTTTGTGCAAGAACCATGAGTATTCAGCATTTCTTGGGTTTAAACCCATAAAGCAAAGTGATATGATAGACTTAGGAGGGGGAAGAAAATGCTTTAATGCTTACATCTGCTGTTAAGTACGAAATAAATCTTGTGGGTTTTTTTCTGGTGAATAGCATGCTTTCTTTCCCAGTTCTAAGTACATTTTTTTTTAATCTCTTTTGCAGAGTAAGAGTTTGTGTCATATGACAGAGCCAAAATGTTGGATGACATCAAGAAGCGGTTTGAATTTCCTAATGCAGTTGTTCAGTCACAGGTAATTTTTTTAAAAAGCATTAAACAAAAGGAATTGTCTGTGGATACCTTGTTCCGAGGCCTGTGACCTGACTATAAAAAGGTGATAAGGTAGACTTCTTTTGGGGTGTTGTTGTTGTGGTTTGTTGTTTTTTTTCCTCCAAAGGCAGAAAACTATGGAAGTAGGGTATTACTAAGTTGCAAACAAATGCCAATTCCCTTTCTGTGTAATCCAAACATTGGACGTAATTGCTCATCACTGTAAAGCCTCTGCAGGAAAATCAGAAACTTCCCAGGGCTGGAAGGTTTGAGTGGTGGCAAATGGTTTTTAGTGACCCCCTGATACTGAGAGAAGCCAGGAGTTAACAGATGTCATGTGTGGGGTTGAAATACCTGACAGTACTTTATAGAACTGGTTTTAGGACTGATCTGTTTTCTTCCTGGGTGATGAGAGCTGATGAATTACTGCAGACTCATCTGTCATCAAAGAATTACTGTATACATTGTGATTAGCAGACCAAACCACTTTATTTTCAGATCCATGCCATGACTCCTGATCATGTTTACGTGAAACTCTTTTTGTGTAAAATGTTTATCATAGTTTTTTAATGGACAGAAAGGAAGAAGGTAATAGGGTCTGTGGAAAAAATACACCTTCCTTGCTTTGGCCATCTCGCATTTCAGGATCACAAATATTATCTTTTCAGCTGTAGGATCATTGCCAATGTCCTCGTTTTCTTCCTCCTGTTCCTGTTTTGAATTCAGGATTAAATATGTAGCCATTTGTTTGATGGAATAAGCTGATGAGAATGCAGTCTGTGAAACCTGGTATCTGCCGCCTCTTCAGTTCACCTCAGTCTAAATTGGTTATTAGGTTTGAAAGAAAGATGCAGAAGTCCCCTTCTGATCAACTTGGCATTTAGGAGAGGAAGTCATGTCCCTGAAAGCTAGAGTTATCTAAGGTCTAGCAGAATGTCTTGTACTGCAAATCAGTTTAACTTGTTACTAGTCTTGATGAGCAGGACTTGGCATCTTTGAACCAGTTCACTTTTCTTCAGTGCAGAAGGATGTCCCTATGGTACAAGTATTGCTGAAATGTCTTGGCTCATCACTACAGCTGCGCATCATTAAGGACTACTGGCATGCTTTGGTTCTTTTGCTAGTTTCCACTTAACATTCTGTGACCTCTGATAAGCATGCTGTAAGCTTCAAACCATCACCAGGTTGGGATTCAATTTCATGACCGATGTCTTGGTTGGTCCCAGAAAGAGAAGACACCTGCTCTGCAGAGCATGTAATTTACACAGACAAGGATCAGCAAAGTGAGGAACATGAGCATAGTTTTATAGGTCAAGAAGTTTTGCTGGTGAATCGAGTTCTTAGAATGCAGTGGGCTAATGTACATTTTGGCTTTCCTGTATAGCTCACTGCAAAAGCCATTTTCTATTGGTAAACCCCTTTTCCAGTGTAATGAAAGTGTTTTAAGGATGTGGGTGTGAATTAATTTTTGAAGTTACTTAGAAGCAGAAAAAAGGAAAAAAAAAAATAGGAGATTCACTTTGGCAAGTGCACTGAAAGAGATCTGATCTGCCTGGCAAGCATGTTGTTGCTCTTGCAGTGGGATTGCTTTAGAGAAGTAGAGATAAATATCAGACTTTGTCCCAATTTCTCGTTCTGTTTTCACAAGAGTAAGATTCCCAAATAATAACCTGTATTTTTATGTCAGATGTGTTAGAGTACATATCCAAAGCTTTGAAAGGCATAATCCTTGTAGTCTAGGGAGGTTTAAAGTGTCATCTTTCCTGAAAATGTGGACTGTTATCTCGGAGTGGTACTGTTTGTCATGTCAGGCTAGCAACTAATATCTAAATGAAGTGTAAATAAATCCTGAAAGGAGAAGGAACCTGAACGCATTTAAAATAATCCATTCCCGTCATCTTATATACTAAAACCCCAGAAATGTTACTATTATTTTTTTGTTGGTGGCTTCCAAAAGTAAGGATCTGTCCTACCATAGAGGAACAGATGCAGCTGCTCTTCTGGGTGTATTAATAATCTGAAACATTTTTGTGCTCTTACTATTAAAAGATGTTTTCCTGTCTCTCACAGAAAGGGTTTTCTGTGTAGCAGTATCAATGATTATGAAACTAAGACAGGGTAAGGCATTAGAGAAGTGTCAGAAACAAAAGCCTGGATTCCAACACCCTGAAGCCTTTAAGGGTATTTTGTATTTCAGTCCGCATATAGATTTCTAAAAGCGGTTTGAGGAAATCGGACATTCCTTCTATTAAAATAGAATTAGATTCTTAATCTTAAGCCTCAAATGAAGAAACACACTCTTTTTTTAGAACTGAAGCATTATTTTTGTTTGGATGACCTTGAAAATTTAAATCTTGTTCATGATCTTTGCCACAAAATAACCTTATGAGGAATACTGTTAACTTCAAATGCCTTGCTTAAAGTAAATTAAACATTTCTGGTAGTAGGTGCAGTAGGGATGTGTGAAGTACTTAAGGTGTGATAGCATGTTTGTTGTCAGTGTTCAGCAAAACTAGTGATGTGAGAATTTGGCTAAGTTTCTTATATTTGGTGTGTTCAGATTCCTCTGTTGCTTTCCCCTCCCTATATAGTAAAGGATGTAATAATTATCTGTACTCCTAAGTATACTGACATCTGTACAGCACTGGATCTGTAGTAGTGTACTGATTCCTGAGTAGGTACCTGATTCTACTTCTATGAGAGTCTCTGTACAAAGAGACCCTTGGATCTATGTGAAGCCATATGGAAGTTTGTTTCTCTTTTACCTCAAGATAACGGTAAAAAGTAGTATATCAGCATTATGGATATTTTTGGCCCTAAAATGTATTTAGGCTTCCATACCAATAAGTTTGGTATTTGCAATCATGATAAAATGATTGTATGCCATAGCAGTATAAATTCCTTCTAATGGACAATTGAAAAATAATGCTTAATCTGCATGTGTGTGTTCTTTTTTTTTTTTTTTCTTTCAGGCAGTGGGTCATCTGATTGCTGCAGTACTGAAAGAAAATGCTTCTTCGGAGAAGATCAAACAGGCATCTGACCAGGTTTGTGGCATTCTTTCACTTCTGTCTCCTCTCCCATCTGTACATGCTTACATTCTTCTATGGCTTCCCATTCCCCCATGTGTAGTTTTAATACATGCTTTAAGTTAAGTAAGGTAGTTAGCAATATTTGTCTTGGTGTACAGGTAGAAATGGTAAATCTTTGAAATCAGAGGAGTAGTTTTACCTCCCGCAGAAGTCTTTAATTCTGCAGAATACCAACATCTAGACATGATCAGTTTAAGATAATTTTGAATTTATTTACATTCCTGCTAGTGAAGTGCCATAGGGGTGAGACATTGTCACTTGAGTAGGGAGGTCTTTTAGATAGCTATAAACATTTCAAAAAGTAGGGCATTGCACATACCTGTGTCGCGACAGAGGGGACACTGTCACTCATATTGAGTGATCAGCAGACTTCGTTTATTGTGCCTTACAGTCACCTTTTATGCCTTGTTATAATTAGCTCATACATATTACAAAAGTTAAGCTTATTATTGGTTAGTTGCCTAAATACCAAGCCCGCCCCTAGTTTCTCTTCTGTAGTTATCTGGTCCCACCTGCAACATTCTTTTCCCACCGCAACCTTCCTGTTACTGTGTAACAAGAACAGCCAAGGACAGTGTATTTTTGCTTTACTTCAGGTAAGCTGAGAGCGATGTACATTTTTGTCCAGCCAGCTGGACTATGTCTATGTGACCCTTTTCAGCCAGCCAGTTATCCACATACCTGTATTGATGTTATATTTCATATTAGCTAAGCAGAGCTTGTATTTCTTTGAGAGAGCATGGTCCAAAGGCATGCTTTGCCTTTTAGTTGAGTCAAGCTTGTTTAAGTGCAGGTTTGAACTGAGGGACATGTGTAATGCTGGCATTTGCAAGTGTCATAGCAGTGTAGGAGAGGTGTGAGTTAGGATTTACTCCTCTATATTTTTTTTTCTCCCCAAAAGTTGACTGGTACAAAAATGAGCAGAAAATTATTTGATTCTGCCAGTTGACAGAACAAGAGGCAATGGGCACAAACTGTGACAACAAGAAGTTCCATCTGAATATGAGAAAACTTCTTTACCTTGAGTGTGACAGAGCAGTGGGACAGGCTGTGGATATCCACTGAGAGGCTGTGGATACTCCTTCTCTGGAGACATTCAAAACCTGCCTGGATATGATTCTGTGCAACCTGCTGTAGCTGAACCTGCTTTAGCAGGTCATTGGACTAGATAATCTCCAGGAGGTCCCATCCAACCCTGACCATTCTGTGGATTTTTCCTGTCTGCAATCCTAAACACCTGTGTCCTGCACCCCCTCCCCCAACCTAGCAAACCCAAACCTGAAAAGTGCTGAGTTTTGATGTGAGGGAACAGTGGTGTCTACCTTCTATAACAGAAGCTCCTCCAACAGTCCTGATCATAATCATGTTCCCAAATGACATTCTGCTCTGAGCTACAAGCTGACTGTTCCCATTATGCTGTTCCATGAAATAGAGCAACACTTTCTAAAATGCTAAGAAGCAGAAGATGTGCCACTTAGATGTTATGGGCTGCCTTTTTATTCAAGAGCATTTTGCAGTGTTCAGTTGTTTAGAGGTTTTCCTTGGTTTTCCATTTGAAAGCTACAAATTAGCAATCTAACCTGTGAATAAAAATTTAACATGAAAACAAGCTGCAGTTTTGATTGCTACTGCCCAATCTCTGTGCTTACTAGCAAATGGAGAGAACTGAGGACTTCATATGGTGAGTAAAGATGACTTACCTTTGAATAGTCCTTTGCATGCCTGCCTCCAGGTCTCTGCACTATGCCTTTCTGTAGACAGAGCCTGATACAGGAGTTCCTGGATTATCTCCAATTGCATCTTGATATTTGTAAGGAAGGTGAAATGGTGGTAGCTTACTTGCATAGGCACAGCTGAAGAATTTGTCTGCCTTACCCTTCTCAGAGACTCCTGTCCCAACTGAGGGCATAGGCAGTAGGGGGCAGGAAAGTGGGAGCTGTCCTAGGAAAGGCCTTTCTTGGGTGTAAAATCTGTACCTTGTCTTCCTCTCTTGTGCTCTGTAAGACTTCAGGAGATGTTGTTGAGCCAGGTCTTACTTAGAAGTGTGTTTGAGAGGAATGAAGAGAAATCCATGTCAGCCCTCTCATTGCTTGTGTCTCATTCTTTTCACTTCAGACTCCTGCTCTGAACTTGCTTTGGGAGAAGTGTTGCAGTGAGAATGTTGCCTTGCGAACAGCCTGCTCCGAGGGGTTGGTGGCACTTGTTGCGGAGAAACATGCTGAGCTTGACTATGTTCTTCATGGAGCTCTCAACCTAATTCCCTCAGCAAGGTAGTATTTGGTTGCCTGATTGTGTGTCTTTTGTCAGCTGGTTGTCGGTCATTGCTTTTCCCTTGTAAATACAGGGTTAAGATGAGAGGTTCTGTAAATGGCAGTATCGTCAAATAAGCTGTGGCATTAAGGACTGGCATTTTCCTGCCAGTCTGCTGCAGCCTGTTGCTTTCATCTCAGCAGGGTGACGGTGTGGGTGAGACTTAAGAACTCGAGAGTACCCTATGTGTGCACTGAAACTGTTAGCAGTTCAGACTAATGCTCTGAACTTTGAATTGTGGAGCTTCAGAAATCAATGCACTGCCTAGTTTTGTTGCCTCTGTCATGGAGAAGGGGGAAGAAAATTGCAGCAGTGTCCATTATGGTGGAGGGAAATAGATCTTTAATCAGGCTGTCCAAATGACTAGTTGCTCAAATGGTTGCTATAAAACTGTGGGTGAGGATTAGGAATACTGGGTTTTGTTTCCCTCTCTGATGAGGAAGAAATCACTAACTCTGCAGCTACTTCGTTCTGCAAATACAATGCCTACATCTCACAGTGGTGTTTTGAGCTAGACTGCCTGTGCAATGTCCTGAGAGAATGCAGTTGTGGGGAAAAAAGACACTGCATAAAACTTATAAATGGGAAGTCAAATGATGATTGGGAGGATGCTTCCTTTCAAATGATGATTGGGAAGATGCTTCCTTTCAACTCCACCAACCTTATAAAGTTCCCTGGGTTATCTTTTTCTCATCTGATTTTTGACAGCTAACTGGATTTTTGCACTAAGCCTTCTCATTTTCTTCCTAGAGGATGCTGGAGTTGCTTTTCCAGCAACTAAGCCAGCTGGTTGGTGCTGTACCTGTGATGTATTATGCTGGTGGGATCAGCATAGAGGTTTCAAGAACCATGCTATTAAGACATGTTTTTCACCCCTTCTAACCTTCATGTAATTAGTTTTAGGCTGAGTTTTCTCACAATCTGAGCTACAGGTGAATTTAGGTTTATGTAAACTAATGAAATGCTTAAGAAATCAGATATTTTAAAATAAGGACTGTTTCTCTCCTTGGGATATGCTTGTTTACAGCTAGGATCTTGCTGTGATGATGCTGATTCTATGCTGACATTACAATAGGTGGTTATGGATCCCTAGGAAGGGATTTTTAAATAACATCTGCAAACCACTGTCTTCCTAATGACAAAATCTTAGTGGTTTAGTGGCTTATAGTTTGAGGTTAAGGGAAGAAATAAAAGCACTGGTGTTTAAGCTGAAAACATGAGTCCTGTGGGGTAAGGTGGGGGGAAAGTTTCATTAACTGTGGCTGGCAGACTAAGAAATGTGAAATTCCTGTTCAGCTAAGGGTTTGTTACAGTACTGGTGGTTTGTAAGGAAGTTAAATGTTAATACAATTTTGTACTTCAGAAAATAAAAAGTATAAGGGAGCATATTTAGGCTTGAGTTAATGTTAAAAACAAAATCAGTGTTACATATTTAAGGGGCTGGGATCTGCCCCATTTCTACATCATTCTTAAGTTTTTCCATGTGTGAAACCAACACTTGACTGATGGCTGTAGTAAGTGCTGACAAATTACCCAGGAACCTTTTATGTATTTTTGGCTTCTCCCCTCCCCAAGCTGCCACGATTCAAACCACATCCACTGTGGATTGCAAAGCAGAGTTTTTGTAGGCTAACCACAGAAGTCTGTGAGTTTAAAATGTATGTAGCCTCAGGAACTGTTTAAACTGGCAATTTCAGATTGATTCCTTTCAGTGGTGATACCTTTTTTTCTTCCTTGACTCTTCATATTGTAGCTTGCTGTTAGTCATCATGTTCTGCCAAATTTTCATCTAGGTTTGCTCTGTCGCTGTGCAGTGCTGTGTGTGTAGTGTCTCTAAAATAAAGCATATGTGTGAAGTTAGCAGCTAGTGGCAGTGAGCAGAAAGACTTGCAACAGCTGAGCACCTTTTGGTGCTGAATGGAATTAGGTGAATGTTTTGTTGGCATAGGCTACTCATCCTGTGTTCTTGCTTCTCTTCCTACTGTTACAATGAATTTAGCATGGGCTTAGTGCACCTGGTGGGTTTTATTTTGTCAGGTGTATCAAATACTGAGTGCTAGGAAAGAAATTTTGCTTTGTCAGAGGTGAACATCCAGTGCTTACCTGAGTTGACTTGTTCTGTGGTTCACGCTATCAGCTGATTACACAAATGAGAATCTATTCTTCCCTCTGTGGTACGTCATTGTACCATGTCTCTTAGACCCAGTGTTCAGTTTCCTGTAATGCCTCAAGAGTTTAAACTTCATGGAACATCACATTTATATGTGTTTGTGTGCATGCATATATCCAAAATGTGTATATATGTGTAAATATACATGCTCATTTTTACACACTTTTAACACTGGTCTCCAGCTTTCTGTAGATGATGATGGGAAAACTCTGGCCTGTATTCAATAGTGAATGAGCATATATAATAAAGTCAATCTATTAAAAACCTGTGAAACAATGTATTATTGTAATCTTAAATTGTGAGAAGGATTTATGTGTGTAGGTACATTCAGAATGTTATCATCACCTGAGCATCCCTGCCTGTAGGAGGTGGGGAAATTTTTTCAGTACATCATGTCATTGTGCTGCTTGTGTTCAGGAGCTGAGGGCAAAGCCTAAAACAGCCATCCTCCCCCCACCTCTTGCCTGGGAATTAAGACCAGCAATACAGGAGTTTCAGAACAGGGAAGCTGTTTTCTTACTGAGTGTCTTATGGTTTGTTTTTCCCCCTGCTGCATAGTTATCTGAAGCTGGGGAATATGCTAGCAAATTCCCATTTAACTGACTCTTTCTAGCCATGAAGTATCGAAAATGTTCTCTCCCTCTCCACCCCTGATACCCATCTAAAAGGCTGTCCGTCCTTTGTGTGTTACATTGACAGTATTTGGATTTGGAAGCCTGCTACCTTCCTGTTTGTTGCTTTGCAGCATGGTTCTGTTGAACCTCATGTTCTCATGTTTTCTTTTATAGCCCTGTTTCTGTGTTTTGAGAGCCAGGTGTCACGACAGTCAGTCAGAGTACAGGCACATCTTACAACTGGCACATTTTTGGAAGAGAGAAAGAAAACAGAAGCGTATTCTATTACTTTTGATCTTCTTCAGTGTTTTCCAGTGCTATTGGCAAAAGTATAAAAGACACAGAAGATAATATACTACTTTGCTTGTATCTGGAATATGAAACTAAGCATTTACTGGTGGGGAGATGCACTGTGGGAATCCGTAGATACTCCGTAGCGTGTCATACCAGCTTATGGAAGAGTCCATCAGCAGGTGGTGATGAGTACAGTAAAGATCTGGCAGTTAAAAGTGGTATTTGCCTTTGTGTTTCAGTTTTCTTTTATGAATCGTAGGAGGAATTTTTAAGTTATGATTCTGTGATCATACGATCATGTGCCATTTTTTGAATCTTGAGAAACTGTAAATATCAAGTCATGATATTTCTTTGACTACATGTCATTACCACACGTTGTTGTTGCGCTGATGTTGGTCCAGCCTGTTTGGGTAAATTCCTGTCTTTTTACAGTGATCATGTTAAGTCTCCCTATTCTTTGATAGAAATTGCTTAAATCTGCTCAAGACCTTTTGGTGTAGCTTAAAAGTCTAAATGTATGTATATGCATTCATACTTCAGGAAGATGTTTGTGGAGCATACTACACTGTGACAAACAATATTACTGTATCTCAGGTTGCTGATGTGTTAAATGAGCATAGTTGTTCTATGAGAGGGTTACATAAATTCTGCGTAATTGTTTCTAGTTCACCATTTGAGGAACTCTTGCAGTTTTCAGTTCACTGATGGAGAAGTGGCATTACAGATACAATAGATTTCTCAGAATTTTTTTCCTGCTAGGAAGGGAATAAGGAGGAACAGTAAAAATAAAAACTACACGTTGTCACCACACAGGGCAAGATAAGGGAGGAAAAAAAAGAATTGGGTGCAAATCTCATGCAATTGTGTATTGTATTAGCTCTTCCTGTTACTTATGTGAATAAAGTGAAGGGTAAATTATGCTTCATTAACATGAGTAGTAAACTATGTAATAGATTTTTTTTTTTAAGGGGATGGTGGTGCAGTTGTATAGCATATTCTAGATAAAAAGTCAAAAGAATCAAGCATGATTACTTTTTTTTTCCCCTCTGTTTCTATATTTTGGCCTTGTGGAAGTGTTTCATTATAGAATCCAGGCTATTTTCTTGAAAAATGATTAGGTTGGGTATCTGGCATGGTATGGTTCGAAAGGTGTGGAAAGCACTGCATTATGAAGAGGAGAGCAGGATTTAAAGTTGTCCTTGTAAGCTTAGCCAAGCAGCAGTAAGCGCTGTACTTCTTGAACTTTTTATTGCATGGTCACAGGGCTTTTTTTCCCCCTTGTGGTGGACTTCATTAGTTTCCTTAGTGTCTCTCCAGGAGAGTATGCTAAATCCTATCAAAATTCCAGAAATACTGTTGTTTCTTGAATTTTCCTGAATGGTAGATTAAACATAGGAAGAGGCACATAAAATAGCTTTATGTATCTATTTTATGTAGTCCTTGGCTCCTGAGATCAAAAATCAGCACAAACTAGATGTCTCAAATGTCTTTTATCACAGTGTGATTTCTCTTGTTAGACAGTGGCATGATTGAAATTTGTGTGCTTGCATTCAGAGAAGAGGTAATTTTCTGGTTTTAACATACTAAAAGCACCAGGTTGAATTAAGCTGGGGCCAGCAAATGTAAGATACTGTTAGAAACAAGCATCACAAGTTTTAATTGGTGCATTAATTATTCTCTCTGGTTTTTTTGCTTGTTATGTGAAAAGGGATACAAAGACACATGGATGCATCACTTGCCCAGAATTGTGTAGGCAGATGTGAGGATGTCCTTAAAGAGAACTACAGGCTTCTTGAATGTTAGTTTTGTTCCTGGGTTCCTCCTGTTATGGAAGAATCAAGTAATGTAACTACAGATGTGACAGTAATGTATTTCTTTTTGTCAACAGGAATGTGCATGGTTTAGTAAAAACTATTTGGAAATTACTACACATTCAAGCTGTTCAACTGGGAAAAGATGGAGATGAAGCTATTTGGAATCTGTATGGAATCAGGTTAGTTTCACATCAGTTTTATTTAGATACCATAATTTGTTTGATTTTTAGAAAAAACTTAAGATTGTGTTGATACTGCTTTCAGTCTTTGTGGTTTGTTGTTTGTTTGGTTTTTTTTTTTGGGGGGTGGGGGGGGTGGGGTGCAGGGGTAACTGTGCGGGTAATCAAGCACTGGCACAGGTTGGCCACAGAGGCTGTGGAATCTCCATCCTTGGAGATACCAAAAACTGACTGCATGTGATTCTGGGCAACCTTCACTAGCTAATTCACCTTGAGCACATGGGTTGGATTAGATGATCTGAGAAAGTCCCTTCCAACCTAAATGATTTTCTGATTCTGTGTTATATTTTTTTGTTGAAATTTTTAAGGAGTCTTATAGTACAGTGATAAAATTGCCACCATGAGCTCAAAAAGTGCAATAGCAACATGAAGGCTGTGTGCAAGAATGAGCAGATCAATACTGGGACTTGTTAGACATACATTATTGCTAATAGTCCTTTCAGTAAGTCTCTTAAGACTGTGGACCACTTCCCTCTCACTTGGTTTTCATGCAAGGTTCCTGAACGCTGTTGCTGTTAAGAGTGGCTGCCATGTAAAAATGGCAAAAAATTCATCCAGAGCTACTTACATAAAGCTGCTTGTCATGCAGTAGCAACCTTCCTAAGG
Source organism: Falco naumanni (assembly GCF_017639655.2). Classification (NCBI taxonomy): domain Eukaryota; kingdom Metazoa; phylum Chordata; class Aves; order Falconiformes; family Falconidae; genus Falco; species Falco naumanni. The sequence continues at coordinate 48,964,151 of NC_054080.1, read as the reverse complement.
GGGCATCTTTGATTTTGTCCAGCTCTTGAGAAACCATCACTCAGTGCTGACATTAACTGCACTTTTCTGGAGAAGGTCCTAGCTTGGTAGATGTCATTAACATTTTTTTCAGGTTGCTTTTAGGCATAGTAGGCTGTAGCTGTAATGCTTTAAGGATATAAAATTCCACTATTTGGAAGATGGGAAATCCTGTCTTTACTTAAGCAAGATGAAATAGTGAGGAAGAGCAAAACAGACTTTGGAGTGCTGGATGGGCATGAATGCCTGAAATCCTGTGTGCCTTTGTAGAAAGAACTAATATCACTGATACAGAAGAATGAAGTCCATGCTCTTATAGAACCGTTTTAATTGGAAAGGCAGGTAATGAAGGGTAGTAAGATGGACTTTCTCTGTAGTAAATGAACTTACTTAAAATCTCCTGGTAGAAGAGGCTAAGTTAAACCAACTTAATCCAAGCTCTGTGTGAAAAAGAGGGTATTAGGATGTGGCTGGAATAAAGAAATGGCCTCTCCACAGTAGGGTGAAGAATGATTTATTATGCCCTCTCCCCACCCTCCCACGCCTCAAAAGAAAATGCTGGTAAGATACAAGGGAGGTGAAATTTGGTCATTCAGAATGGTTTAAAGTGTTAGAGAACTGGAAATAAGCAGCAGACTTGCACTTAGCCAGTATGTTTTTTTGTTTTTCTTTCTTCCAGTTACCTTTAATTATCAGAGATGTCGCGTTGTTTGACTTAGATTTGAGTATCTAGTAGGTCAGGGTTCTGTGATTTTGAGATCTGACTTTCTTACATAACAGTTTTTGTGGCTGTGTTCTATCAAATGCCATTAAAACTTGCTTTCTTAAAGAAACAACTGTGTGCAGTGACTTGGCAAGAGTAACTTCCTATTGCAGTGTTCTTGTATTACGCTGTCAGCTATGCAAAAGTATTCCATATGGAAACCATCAATGAGAATCAAAAAGCACCAGTATGCTCTCAAGTAGTTTGCTATTGTAGTTGTCTCTCTTGGGACATTTTAAAACCAGTATTAAAGGTTAATAAACGCATTTGGTTTACATCAGTGTTAACTCTGGACAGTAAAATTACTTTTATAATACTGCTTCTTGTGATGATGTAATATCATGAACAGCTCTTGAAAAGAAATGTGTGAAAATAACGTCTTGCAGTCTTGGGGGTTTTGTCTGGTTATGTTGTTTGCCTAGGGTGGAGTTAGTTGTCCCCATAGCAGTTATCAGTGCTGTGCTTTGTATTTGCAACTAGAATGGTGTTTGTAACACTAGGTATTTTGACTGCTACTGAGCAGTGCTGTCTCTCCAGCCCACTCCTACTCCTTCAAAGGCCAGTTAAGGTGGGGTTGGGCAAGACTTTGAGAGGGGATACAGCCAGGACAGCTGACCCAAGCTGACCAAAGGGATATTTCATACCATATGACGACATGGTCAGCAATAAAATCTAAGAGAAAGGAGCTGGGGGGGAGCATTTGTCTTCTAAAGCAACCACTACTGAAGCCCTGCTTCGCGGGAAGTGGCTGGACATTACCTGCTGATGGGAAGTAGAGAGCAATTCTTTTTTCGTTTTCTTTCAAGTATGGCCTTTGCTTTTCTGTATTAAACTACCTTTATGTTGACCCACAAGTTTTCAGTCTTGCTTTCTCCCTGTCCTGCTGAGGAGAGGGAGTGGAAGAGCAGCTTGGTGAACACTTGGCAGCCAGGTTGACAACACCAAGGTCAACCCACCACAGAGGTTTTCTGATTTCATTTGGAGAAGCCTCTATAGTAGTTAGTGCTGGGATTCTTCACTTTCTGTAACACGCCTTGGAAAATAGAGATTACCTCTGTTCCTACAGAACAGAAAGTGGGAAATGTTCCTTTTACCTTAGTAAGTTGGTAGAAAACTGCCCCATATATCACTGAATTTGGGGATTCCTAATTACTTCCATAAGCTGTGTAAGTATCACTGGTTTCTGTGTGGTTTTTTAATAAGTAGTATTCCAATAGTGGAAAATACCGAAGTAAATATGCTGGAGTTATTCTTAAGGATGTGTGAAAAAGGTGGTGATTTTTAAATTCACGTATATGATGTGCACTTTTTGGTATGAAGTTAGGACCAGCTGTAGCAGACACAGTAGTCTACAAGTTGGTCTCACTGTAGACTAGAACTGAGCATTCCCAGTGGCTTTATTTGTCATCTGGCATGAAGTTGTCTGTTTCCTATGCATATTAATATAGCTGTCCAGCAACCTAAGCTCAAGCTGAATTGAGGGGGAGGGCAGGGAAGAGTGGTTTTTGAGGAATGCTTGTTAAGATTGTCAGTGCAGGTGAGTTACAACATGCATGTACAGAATTTTACTGTAACTTTTACTGAAAACTGTTCATTTTCTTTTGTAATGGACTAGTATTTTACATTGTTCTTAATGATTGACTATGCATGGGGTTTATATTGTGCTAGAATTCTGGAGAGCTGCCAACTTTGTGAAATAAAAATTCAGACCAGGTAGAAAAATGCTTTAAAAATGTGTATTTGACGGAGTAAAGTGCTATTCCATCTCTCTGAAAGGCCAGGGAGACAGCTGCATATGCAGAAAGGTATGTTGGCTGCAGACATTGTTGCCTCTAAAGGAGCAGCAATCTGTCACTGAATTTGTGCTCTAAATCAGATTGGAGTTCTCCTGTGTTCAAAGATGTAACAAAAAGGTTGAGGTGACCGCAAAAAATTTTTTTTATTGTTGCCCCTCACATAAGATTTATCTTTGTTTCCCTAGGCATTTATTTGCAGGTGGATAACTGCTATTACTGGTTGTGCATTTTGCTTTATCCTGAACCCATTGATGACAGTTTAGGGTGGTAGCACTATAATGTCATTTAAAGATGGGTGTTTTACACACAGTGCTGTGCTGGCAGTTCTTAAGTTAGTGTTGATGATAAATTGCATCTGCACACCTCATTTTCCGTACCTCTAATAGCATTATTGAATAGAACTTTTTCGGGTTGCACATTTCAGTGTTTCATTATTAATAACTGTTCACTATGGAGCTTAGCAGATTACTTTCATCGTCCAGTTCCATGCAGTTAGCTTCAGAACACACACAATTTTTTGTAAAAGGCTTGCTTTCTTCCAGATAGTAAGCCTTTTTATTAATTTTTAGACCTGTGCTGACTTCATAAAGGTTCCAATGACTTCAGTGTCAGAGCAGCACTTAGATGACTGGAGATGTACCCTTCTCGTTAGGAAATTTAATTAATTCTTAAAATATGGCAAAAGTATTGAAATAAGCAGCTGTTGTAACTCTGTATGTCTATACAGGGCTACATACTTTCAAGGTCCTGGCAGGTATGTGAACAGTATTTCTAGCTTGCTGCCTGATAAATGATCCTGCTTGTCACCTTGCAGGATTCAAGTGCTAGACAGGCAACAAGTTTTTCTGCCTTTTGCATGCTGTCACCTTGGAAGATTGCTATGAGGTAATAACCTTAACCTTTCTAGTCTTTGTATGTGGATTGTAAAAAGACTCCAGCTTTAGTAAAATATTTACAGAATCAAGGAAGGGGGATGTATGAAGGCTGTGCATATAAGTTAACAAATTTTAGAGAAATTAGTGTGAAGTGCTAGGCTTCTAGTCCCAGATATGAAGGCCAGACCTGTAATATATGCATACTTTGTGATCTTAGTATTTGTTTTCCGAACATGCTTAAAGTAATCCATCATATCAGCCAGCTTTCTGAAAGTCCCTGTGTCTTCAGATTATTTGCCTGAACAGAAACACCCCTCTGGAAGAAAAAAATTGTTTGAGGAGCAGAGGGAGAACCCAATGTAAAAAAAACCCAAACCCACCAAACCCCTGAAACCCAGAAAGCCCCCAAAACAAACAAAACCCCCTACCCCCTCTTCTGAGCTACCCCCGAAACCCAGAAAGCCCCCCAAACAAACAAAAACCCCCTACCCCCTCTTCTGAGCTTGATAAATTGTTCCAGCGACTGATTCTTCCTTAGTGAAAATACATTCTTTTTTCAGTCTGATTTTGCCAGTTTAATTTACCAACCTCTGATTCTTGTATGCTACCCTGACAATTCTTGCTGTATGACATTCCTAGACTCAGCCCAGAGTACTTTCACTGCAGTGACACTGCCCTGTAATCTAATCCTTGTTAGCTTTTGCTTACACAAAAGGATGTGTTTTCCTATGCCTTCGTGAGATAGCCGTAAAAAATCTGCAAAAGTTTAATTATTCTTTACTTTAGTTTTGCTTCTGGCAGAACAAATTACGTACTTCAGTCTTCCATCCTGCCCAGCTTTTCCTCCACCTGCTACTTAAAAGATAGTCGCAGTTTGATGCAGGCATGGCCTTCATCATTGACTTTGGAAGTGGGGAAGGTGTTGGTGATAGATTCATCTGAGAACAGGTGACTGTTAGGCCTCAGTACCTTGTCAAATGTCAGAGGGCTGACAGTAAAGTGGAGGTCTCTAGGCTGGTGGTATGGCCAGCCTTTCTCCTTTCTTGCTTCTTTGACTGCCTGAAAAAAAGGAAAAATTAACTAGTAAGTGGGATGATGGTCACCTGGATTGGTCTCGAGTGCTGAAGAGTTTTACCTATGCTTTAAAGACTAGACTGATATGTGACATGTAGTTCAAGTTTTTCTGTGGATGTTACTTGGCGCCCACTGCTAGAGACTAGTGCTGCTACTAGTGACTCAAATCAGGCCACATATTTGAACAGTGATCCTTAGTTGTTAAAAAAAGAAAAATCGGATCAAGACGTTTCAAATAGAGATTTTGTTTTAATTGTTTCCTGGAGTTCCTAAAAAAAGTGTTCTTTTGATGGTGTAGCAGTTTTAGCAAAGCTGGTAAAGTGAGTTGGTAGTACCAGGGGCTTAAATTCTCTATTTCTATAGCTGCTCTTATTTTGAACATAGTTATTTTGCACACTTGCTTTCTGCATTATAGATACAAATGTGATTTCTTTATGTTTCAGGAGCACTCCTCATCCATTAATCACTGTTCTTGAAAACAGACCTGATTGCTGGCCGGTTCTACTGCAGCAGATAACAGTGTTCTTCCAGCAGTGTCCAGAGAGGTAAATGAATGCATAAATAAAAAATAGCAAATGTGTTTGTATGGTGTGAGTATAACTTTTTTCTTGAAGGCAGCTGTGAAGAGCAGTAAGAATTGTCTTTTGAAAAGTTAATGACACCATTTGAAGGTTAAACATAAAATATTAAAAAAATACTAAAATGATCCATCAGCAACCAATTTTTATAGGTCTCTTAAATTCTTGATAGAATTTTTATGGACTTTATGGATATGTAAAAATTTGTGCAAAATTGATAGCACATCTGGAATTGTTTTTAAAAAATAAGCCCTTTGATTATTTGCTTTGTCAAGTTTTTCACTGCTTAGTCAAAAAAGATGACGACTATGCAGGTATAAGTCAGCTATACAAAATGGTGAGATGATAAAGGGAAAGCACAGATGATAACATCTCACAGTAAAGGATGAGATCTTTAAAAATCATGTATGCTACTCGATTTAAAAAAAAAAAAAGACAAAATCAGTGGTACAGCTTTATTATAGAGTACCTTTAACAGTGAACAAATATTAAAGCTACCAACAGTTTCAACACTTCTTACGCTTATTTCCAAGGAACTTCAGTATAAGATACCAAATGCTGTAGCAGCCTTAAATCCAAATGTTTTCAGTGATTTTTATACCTAAATGTATGCTTTTCAGATGAAAGTGTCTTTTTTTTTTTTCTCCTGTTCTGGAAGTCTCAAACAAATCCAACAGAGTAATATACAGTGAATTGACTTCTGTATTCTGTTGTTCTGAGTGAACAAATTAATTAATATCTTACATGGCTAGCGGGTGTAGACTGCATGATCAACAGTAAGACTTTCAAGCAAAAGTGTGTTTTGTTCCATTTAGTTAATTTAGAGTATCTTTAAAATACTGTTTGTAGACTTGTTCTTCCACTGAGCTGCTAAATCTGGGATTCATGAATGGTCTGATCAGACGTCTGAATGGTAGAATAAACTGTGGGCTTTTTGCTGGTGACTGGTTGAATTGCCATGGTTTAACCCCAGCCACTAATTAAGTACCACACAGCTGCTTGCTCACTGCCCCCCTCACCCAGGGGGGTGCGGAGGCGATAAGTTTTATAATTGAGACAAAATAAAAAAAAAAGAACACTAATAACAATAACAGTTGGAATGAAAAGGGGGCAGAGGGGGAGAGGAATGAAATCCATAGGGAAGGAAGAAAAGAATACAAATGATTCACCACACAGTTGCTTGCCACATGCTGATGGATGCCCAGCAAGTCCCCCAGCAGCAATCAGCAGCCCTGACCGACATCCCCCCACCCCCCCTCCATCCCCTGCCCTGGTTTATATACTAAGTGTGACATCCCATGGTATGGAATACCCCTTTGGCCAGTTCAGGTCGGCTGTCCTGGCTGTGTCCCCTCCCAACTTCTTGTGTCCCTCCAAACCTCCCACCAGCAAGGCCTGAGAAACCAAAAAGTCCCTGACCACACTGTTCCCACACCAAACACAAAACACAGCACTGCACTAGCCACCAAGAAGAAAACTAAGTCCATCCCAGCTGAAACCAAGATGTGAATTAAAACAGGAATTGTTCTCGCTGAAAAGGAAAATATCTCAAACTCCCTTTGCTGCTTTTTGTGCAGAGGTTTATGTGGAATAAAGTTCTGGACTGGGAATGTATAATCATGGAGTCATTTGGGTTGGAAATGACCCTTAAGAATACTGAGTCCAACCATTAACCTAACGCATCCAAGTCCACCACTAAACCATGTCCCTATGCATGATGTCAAAAAGTTCCACCTGTGTTGACATATATCTGTTACTGAGTCTTTGTAAAGCTTTGTGTCAGGCTAAGTCTTGTTTAAAACTGACTTTTAATTCTGATTCCCTGTATATTTGTTAATGTATTGATCACTAGCTTTATTTGATTGTTTTAATAATGTCAAGCAAGAATGGCAGGTATTCCTGACAAGGTCAAACCAAGAGAATTGTTCTGTGATAATTTTTTTACTGGGAAGCCATCTTGGTTAAAGCAGTTCTTGTTTCATGTAGCTGTTCAAGACCACTGGGCAAAAACTGGCAAGGAATGGATGTCTCTAATTGAAATTGGGGTTTATGTGTCTTAAAGATATTTCTGAATTATCTTGTCCAAATGCTACTTCAGAGTGGTACACTAGTCTTTCATGACATTCAGCAAGGAAAGTCACTTTCTTGAGTCATTGAGGTGGGGGAAAAAAAAGGAATAAGAGTGTCATAATCTGCAAGTACATATTGAGTAGTATTCGTGCTTAAATATTGAGTCCTTTCACAAGTGTACTTCACTGTATGGTTGCCATATAAGGTCTTACAACAGTATTTCATGCTGGTATGAGCATTTTCGTGAGACTTATTAATGCCTTTCATAACATGTTTCTGTTAATTGCATCCTGTAAATTATTGCACAGAATGCCACATAGCTTGGGTTTTCCTTATGATTTTTTAAGTTTTCAGTAGAAAGTGTCTTGGCAAGCTTATTTCTTGATCTACAGGGCACAGACTTCATGTGTTGCCCTCATGGCTCCATTTCTAAGATACCTGTATTGTGAACCATCTCAGTTACGGGAACATGCTGAACTGCGAATGGGTTTACTTAAGATCTTACTTCAGCCTCATGGTCCAAAGCACAAAGAAACACCCTCTGAGCTGGAATGCCAGATTCTTCAACTTCTGTGTGATTTGATTCCACATCTTCAGGTACAGTTGTTGTCTGACCCCACCTTTTACAAATGAATGCTATCAAAGAAATGGTATTATTATTATTGTCTTTCAAGCATGCCAACACAATATTCTCTTCCATTTCCTATAGACCTGATTTGTTGGTAGTACTGAAATCTATAAAACTGGCTTTTTCTGGTAGAAGGTAGAAGTTTTTGTAATTGTTCAAATCTGATACACCTGCGTCATGGTTTAACCTCATACAGTAATGAAGTGCCACGCAGCCTCCTGCTCGCTCCCCGCTCCCCCAGAGGGCTGGGGAGGAGAATTGGAAAGGATTGTAAAACTTGAGGGCTGAGATAAGAACAATTTTATAGTTGAAATAAAATAAAAACAAAAGAACAATAGTTATGATAACAATAACACTTAGAATGAAAAGGTGGGAGGAGAGAGGAATGAAACCCAAAGGGAAAGGAGAAAACTAGTGCCATACAATGTAACTGCTCACCAGTTGCTGACTGATGCCCAACTGGTCCCTGAGCAACAAATCAGCAGGCCCTGGCCAATACCCAGCACCCCTGCAGTTTATATACTGAGCACAACATCCCATGGTATGGACTACCTTTTTGGCTAGTTCAGATCACCTGATCTGGCTGTGTCCCCTCCCAGTACAAACACCACCCAGCAATAAACAGTAGTTACCAATGCTGTTTATAAACCAAATCCAAAACACTGCACTGCACTAGCCACCAAGGACAAAATTAAGTCTATCCCAGCCAAAACCAGGAAAACCTGCTAAGGTGACAATTGAAGCACCTATTTACCATAATTATTTGCTAGTAGTCACCTCAGAAAACTTGTAGAGATACCCATGAGAGTGAAAATATTGTTAAATGGTGAGGTATTTGTTAAAACCATGCAATTTTTAACTTAACATGGATAATACTGAAACAAAACAAGTTGTACGAGAAGTATGATTTAAGTACTCCTAGGTAGTCCTTTCTCTGTCTTTGTAACAGAGAGATTAGTAGATCTGAAGGTGGAAAATCCCTCTGGAATGCTGAAGTTTTTGTATGGTTTTAAAGTTGCACAGTGATACTTGGTAGGAGCTTGGGATTTAAACTTTGTCCCCTTTGGATAGGCGGTCTGCAGTGCTAATTAACAGCACTGCTTTTCATCATGCTTTGCTGTGATGTTGGTTGAGCATTTTTGTACCTATGTACTTTTTCCTTCCTCCTGAGCATTAGAGCAACATCTTCATTTTCAAATATATTTGGTCAAACATGAGGTGCTTCGGTATTACTGCCATAGAGGAATATACTCAAACTATGGCCCATGTGCTGGATACGGCCCCTCAGGCTCCTCAATTCGGCCCCTGGTATTTACAGACCTGCCCTGCACACCACCCCCCCCCCCCCCCCCCCCGCCAGGGGTTGGGGGGGGGAAACCAAGCAGCCGCAGATGGCTGCCTGCCACTGCATCCGCGCGCCGGCCCCCTGGTTAAAAAGTTTGAGGACCCCTGCCATAGAGAGAGGGTTTGATAATATTGATAATGTAAAGTTGAATAGGCTTGATATGAGGATATTTGGCAGTATCTTCCTCCTGAGGAATTTTACTAGTGAAGTCTACTTTCTACTGCTAGCTGCTTTCTGCAGTCGTTTGGACTAATAGTAACTTGCATTATACACATTTATCTTGGTTCAGGTCTAGTCTTTGTGATGACAGGTACGTGCTGACTTCTTCTGGTCATGGGACATTCCTGATTTTGCCTTCAAGTTATACCTGAACCTCAGGATAACATTGTGTCCTGAACATATGACCAGGCTTCTGACTTGGTAACATTTAGCTATAAAACTGGTGCTGAGGGAAACTTAGAAAATTAGTTATGAAACTTTCTTTCCTCCATGCTTGTTGGTGCTTTTTTTTTTTCTAGAAATCTGTTGCAGTTTTTAAAGCTCAGATTATTTAAAGCTCAGATTAATACATAACTGTTTTGTCTTGCCTGAGATACAACTTTCACAATGGAAAGGGAAGTTCTTCATCAAGAAGCCTGTTTGATGGGCTGTTTTATAACCTGTCATTCCTTCTTCTTTCTCTGAACCTCAGGTTGTTCTTATCCTTCCTTTAAGCTTAGCCTTATTTAATGCTCCTTATTGTATGAATGCTGGAGTGCTTCCAAGTCATTTTGTCTGACAATATCAACCAAGCTATCAAAAGTACAGTTCATCACCTGCAGACTTCACTGTTGAAAAATTCAGCAGATCTGAGACTTCTAATTAGAGCATATTATTCATAGAATTTGTTCAAAGGGACTAAAAATTGAGATGTTATCCTTACTGCTGGCTCCAGAGTTTGCATGGGAACAACTGAGTGCCTGGAAGTAAAATTTCAAAAGCGGAAATGCTGTCACTTAATACATTAGGATTTTGCGGCAACCTGCTTCTTTAAACCTCTTTGCTTGGCTTTCGGGTATGGAGATACTGCTTTTGGGTATTGCACTTCAGCTTTTCATCTTTGTGGTAGGTAGGTTATGTGGTGGTCTAGGAGCTGGTAACACCACTGCCTTTGTCTTTTCAGACATATGTGAAAATCTTCGTGGTGTGGTTTAACCCCAGCCAGTGACTACGCACCACACAGCTGCTCACTCACTGCCCCTGTGTTGCGATGGGGGAGAGATCTCAGATGAGTGAAAACCAGAAGACTCATGGATTGAGATACAGACAGTTCAATAGGGAAAGCAAAAGCCGCACAAGCAAGCAAAGCAAAACAGGGAATTCTTTCACCACTTCCCATGGGCAGGCAGGTGTTCAGCCATTCCCAGGACGGCAGGGCTCTGTCATGCTTAACGGTTACTCAGGAAGGCAAACGCCACTATGCCAGAATCTACCCCTTCCTCCTCCTTCTCCCAGCTTATATACACAGCGTGATGTTCTCTGGTAGGGAATACCCCTTTGGCCAGTTGGGATCACCTGTCCCCTCCCAGCTTCTTGTGCCCCTCCATCCCTTTCACTGGCAGGGCCCGAGAAACTGAAAAGTCCTTGACTTTAGGGCAAACATTACCCAGGAACAACCAGAAACATCTGTGTGCTATCAATATTATTCTCACACCAAATCCAAAATACAGCACTGCACCAGCGACTGAGAAGAAAATTCACTATCCCAGCTGAAGCAAGGACAGTTGGTTACATTACAAAGGAGGCAATAATCCTAGAGCACGGTGTTTCCATTACAAGAGTATCTACCTGCTACATTGAATCCCACGCAATTTGTTTTATGTTGCTGAGAGTGCTCCAAGATCTGAATTAATTTGCCATTGGTTTTGAGGGAAAAAAGATTGCTCATCAGCTACCAAAAAATCTTTTTATTCTTTTACATTTCTAATTTTACTTCAAAACATTAAATAGGAGGTCATGTATTTTTTTGCGAAGAATTTGTTTAAGAGATTCCTGTATTTAGTTTATAATTGTGTTTTTTCAAAGTCTAAGTAATATTTGCAATGGAAACATTGCAAAGCTAGTAGAAGTAATTCTAAACTCAGGGAATTCTGTGTAGGTAGGAGGGGAACTAAATCAGTCTCTATTTTGTTTTTTAACCTCTCTACAGCTTAAGGACTTACTGCAAGTTACAGAAGCCTTTTTTTTTCTACAAGAACTATTCCTTAGCCTACTGCGCTATCCTGTGTTTTGGAAAGTTCAGTTATCACATTTTTGTCTGCAACTGTTAAGCTTCTGTGAAGTGTGTTTAAATGTAATGGGAGAATGCTCATCTTTGATCTCTTTAATAGAGGACAACTTTGAGCTCTTGAAAGAGGTAAGAATTATTAGGGAAAAAAATAAAACAATTTTATTGAATTTAAATAATGTTCTGTTTAGTACAGTATTTAAATACATGGCATTCATCAGAATGTGACCTATGTTGTTTCAACAGCTTCTAATTTTTTTCAACCAATTGCAGGTTGAAGACCTTCACAAGGCAAAAATGTAACATATATACATTAACCTTTTAGTATGGAGTTGGTTTAAACAGAGCTGAAGTGGTTTGAACAACGTAACAAATTAAAATGTTGTAGTTATTCAGTTAAAATGCTATTTTTACACTATTTATTTTCATCATTGTGTGTACTGTGTTGCTGTGTGTGTATTTAGTATGTTTCATGAAGAAACTTGTTACAGTCTGGGTTGTTGCCCGTCTGTACTGTTCAATGGTACTGAAAAACAAGACTTGAACCCCTCTTTTTTTCCTTGTAGGTATTTCCAGTGGAACAGTGTATAATTGGGCTAGCACTTCTACTGCTGCAAATGCCAGAAAGTCAGCAAAAGTCTGTCTTGAGTCTAGGTAAAGTTTTTCTTGTGTAAGAGGAATCCATACTTCCAAGACAGACATTGTTTCTTCATGTTTATGAAAATAAGCCCTGCATTGACCTGAAGTTGGATTGGGCAGTGAAGTATCTTTTTGTATAGGCAGGATTTTTCCTGCTTTAAAAAGTAACTTTTGATCTGATGGTAATAAGGATGAATTTTCCTGCTACACTGACTTTCTGTGGATGTTACTGTATTCTGAGCTCCCTGCTCTCTTGGAGCTTATGTGTTTCATTTTTGAGTCAAAACCAGGATATTCTCAGCTGAGATTCATGCATCCTGAATGGTTCCTTTTGACAGATATCGAGAGCAGGCCTGACAGTCATGGCAATGTTTGACTGAGCTGTTGACTTAGAAGTTTTGATTAGTGGAGTTATTTCAGTAAAAGCAAAGGACAGTGCTACGTTCCGTTGTTTTTCTTGCTGCCATCAGGTACTTGGCTATAAACAACAGAAATGTGTGGGTCTCTTAAGCTGAATTGGAGTTTTACCAAAAAAGTGTTCTGCACTTCAGCTCTAGTATGCACATACTGTAATTCTGGGGACTGTTAATGCTGCTTGACCAGAGTGTTGCCTAAAAATGTTTGTGTCATGCCAAAAAGTACCAACTATGTTAGTTCTTTTTTCCCAAGTAATCTTTGTTTTTCCCCACCTTGTCTTAAATAGCCTACAAGGTCCTTTCCTGCTCAGAAACCCAGAACTTCTCAATCACAGTCCTTACTTTGGTGATGCCTGTGCTACAGATGCTATCTTCTACAACAGTTGGGGACTGCCTATCAGAGGATTATTCTGGAACTACCAGGCAGCAGCTGGCTGTAAATCTTTTAGAAATATTACAGGAAGAAGGTGTGAAGGATAAAAAGGAATTGGTAAAGTTATACAGTTTCTTCCTTCTTCTGGGGCAGGTACCAGATGCATAGGGTGTGGGGCCCCATACTGGTCCCTGGGGGACCCCACTTGTGACAGGCTGCCAGCCTGAGTAAAAGCCATTGACCAGCACCCTGAGTGTGGCCTGTGGGACACCTGCCTGCCCATCTCACAGATCACCCACCCAGGCTGTACCCTGACAGTGTGTCCAGGGGGGGCTGTGGGAAACGTGTCAAACGCTTTGCTGAAGTCCAGGTGAGGCACATCCGCTGCTCTCTCCATGTCAACAGAAGATGTTTTGTTGTAGAAGGTTGATCAGGTTACCTTGGCATGATTTGCCTTTGGTAAATCTGTGCTGGACTTCCCCAGTCACCACCGGCTTCATTTGGCTTGTAACAGTTTCTAGGAGGACTCGTTCCACCACTTTCTCAGGGACTGAAGCAAGCTGATGGGCCTGTAGTTTCCCGGGTCCTCTTCTGGGCCATTCCTGTAGATGGGTGTGACATCTACCCTCTTCCAGGCGTCAGGAATGCCCCCTGATCTCCACCACTTTTCAAAGATGACAGGCAGTGGCCTTGCAGCAGCGTCAGCAACTTCTGTTAACACCCTGGGGTGGATTCCCTGCGGGCCCATCCACTGATGTGGGCTGAGCCCTTGCAGAGGGCCACTGCTGGTGGGTCACCACGTGCACCGTGGTAGCTACTTGGTCCTGTGGTCTGGGGTCCAGCTACGCTGGTAGAGACACAGGCAAGGAAGGTCTTAAGAACCTCTGCTGTGTCAGCATTATTAGTAAATTGTTTCCCTGCCCTGCTCAGTAATGGGCCTGTGTCTTCCCTGTGCTTCTGCTTAACTGCTTAGGTATCCAAAGAACCCTTTCTTCTTCTTGATGTCTCTGGCCGATTTCAGGTTGTAGCAGAGCCTTAACCTTCCCGTCTACATCTCTGCATGCCCTAGCAAGGTTCTTGTAGTCCTCAGTGGGTGTATGGCTGCCTTTCCATAGCCAGTATGCTTCCTTTTTGCTTTCAAGCACATCCAAAAGCTATATTCAGTGGTTTTGTTTTTTTTTCCCCCAGTGATGTTAATAGGAAACGGTTATACTTGTAGTCCCAAGATTTTGAAAAATGTTAGGATGTGGCTAACCTGCACATTAACGCCCCCTGAAAAAACAAAACACCACACCACACCCCATAATAGTCTGATCTTGATTTCAAGTCCTACAATCTTGTAGGGGCTGGCAACTGAACAATGCAACTTACAGATCCTGAAGCTCTTCTTAGTCCACTGTATGTTTAAATGTCTTTATCAATAAATGGCATTTTCACAGTTATATCCAGAAGACGTTTTTGGTTTCAAGTGATCTTGCCAGCCAGAAAGACGGCATTATAGATTGCTGATTTTTTCACCTACAGTAGTTGAAAAGCATAAGTAGTGGAATGATCTGATTTTAATTTTATTCTTAAAAGGGCATCTAAAGTGCAGGGGCATTCTACCTTCCATTAGCCAAAATAAATTTGCATTGCATTGAACACATGATTAAAATAAAATTCTGCAGTTCTGTGGAGAACAGCTTTTGCCACTCGGAATCTCTTTTCTTGGTAATTTAAAGGTGAGTGGGCCCTGCCCTCTTGGAGTCTGAATTCCTTGTTTAATGTTTGTTTGGAGACTTTATCAAATACTTTCTTGACCTGTTTTTTATATAAATATTCTTCATTTAATTACTGCCTGCCAACTAATATCTTGATAATGGAAAGATTCGGAAAACATAGCATTTTCTAAGGAAACAATAAGTAGGAAACATGATTTTTCTTGGTTTAAGCTTTTTTGTTTTAATCAAAAACTTTGAACTTCCAAATGAACTTGCAGCAGCTTTAAGATATATATACTTTTACATAAATAAATCCCTGAGTTATGAGGATTCCTCATTTATATTTTACTACTTTTCTGCTTCTAAATGTTATTTTCCGTGACTGCATCTATAGAACATTTTGTTCTGAAAAGTGACATAGTTAAAAAATGTAAAGTCAGATTAACTAGAACTGTGGTGTTTTATTAAGTGAAGAGAATTTCCTTAAAGTAGATGATACTTACACTGTTGTGATGTACCTGTGTTGTGGTTTATCTCCTGCTGGCAACTAAGCACCACACAGCTGCTCACTCACATACCCCTGGATGGATGGGGGAGAGAACTGGAAGAGTAAAAGTGAAAAAAGTCATGGGTTGAGATAAAGCCAGTTTAATAGGGAAAGCAAAAGTCACACAAGCAAGCAAAGCAAAACAAGGAATTCATTCACCACTTCCCATGGGCAGGCAGGTACTCAGCCATCCCCAGGACAGCAGGGCTCCATCACACATAACAGTTACTTGGGAAGACAAATGCCCTTTCTCCTTCTTCGGCCAGCTTTATATGCTGAGCATGACATACGGTATGGAATATCCCTCTGGCCAGTTGGGGCCATCTGTTCCAGCCGTGTCCCCTCACAGCTTCTTGTGAAGCCACCCACCTACCTGCTGGTGTGAGGAGGAGAAAATGCGTTGGCTGTGTGTAAGCCCTGCTCAGCGATAGCCAAAACATCCTTGTGTTACCAACACTGTTGTGGTCACAAATGCAAAACATAGGCCTATACTAACTACTAAGAAGAAAATTAACTCTATCCCAGCAAAATCTGCCATTGTCAGAAACAGAAGCTTTTAACTTACTCCAGTGATATTGTGTCCATTTTAGTGAGGAAGTAGCACAGCTGTTAACAACAGGAACAGGAATGATGGATGCCAGATAAAGGGGGAACTCATGAATGGGGAGTTAGCAACCCATTTAAATATCCTTAGTGCAATAATTCATATAAAGAACTGTAAAGAAATGTATTGCAATTTATTCTTAACATTTATTGCATTAGGACCCTGAGAAAAAGATTTGTTTTGGGTGCCAGAACTGGATTAGTTAATGATTTTTCTTTTTTCTTTCATAGTACCTTATTTGTTTGAGAATTTTGTTTGTTTTACTTGTTCCCAGGTGTCCTGCAAACTTCTTTTCCCCATAAACAGCTCTTACAGCTCATTGTATACAACGTGGAAGATCATAGAGCTCATGAAAGAGAAATCTGCAGTTACTAACTGGTTATCTTCAGTGAAATCACTGCTGCCTGTTACCACTCAAGTCCCTGTCCATGTTTTTCTTGTACTGGCTTATCTACTGATCCAAGAAAATGGAAACACTCTTCGTGATGTACTCCAGGCCATTACAGAAATAGCCAAGACTGATTGTTCTCAGGTGAAAACTTACTGTTAGTAGATGTTTTTTACAGGAATTGGACTGCATTCTGTAGCCTGAGAGAGGCAAGGCTGCCACATCTTCATGGCCCCAGGTCCAACAAGTGCAAGACTCTGTCTGTATTCCCAGTAGGTACATACACATGCCATACATGCATACACTGTGTATTTGTGCTTATATGTATATAATGCATACACAGAATACTCACAAGAACACAGAGCAGCACCAGGGGCCCTATGCTGCTCCGCTTTCTGGCTGAGTAGGATGGAGGTCTGCTAGTAGGAATATGTGTACAATGTGTATATATATGTATGATAGGTACAGTATGGATCCCTCCAGCAGTGGAATACAGATGGTCAGTGTGCACAATAGGTGGTCTCTGGATCTGGACATACAAGCCCCTGAGGCTGCAGCTTCAGTGCAGTTGCTGGTGCAGACTGCCCCCCACCCTGCAGAGAGATGCAAACACGCACATGCACAGCCTCTTCCACAGCTGATGTCTGAGACTCCCCTGGACCCTGTGTAGGCAGCCCCCTCTGTGGTCTCACCTTCAGACAGACACATAGCGCACACACACATATAACCCGAGGCTGCCTGGAACTCACCTTTTATGCATCACAGTGAAATATGTATTGTGTCTCTGGTTTGGAGTATTTTTAAATTGTTTAGGCTTAGGAAAAATTACTGGCTTATTTGATGGTATTATCTTGTAAGTATGAAAATAACATAAGGAAGTTGAAAAGAGGCTACTAAACCATTTCTGATTTTTTGTGGCCTCATAGATTATTCTCTGTGTTCTTTTGTGCTTACTGGAAGACTGCCAGGTCCCTTGTGATAATCCATATTCTTGCTTAAAAATATATGCATAGTCTTTGTCTGCTTTCATGCTGCACCCAAGCCAGAATTACGCAGTATACTTATACTTACCTAAATAACTTGGAAGGAATGGGGATATCTAGAAACAGTAATAGGTAATTATTTTAGAGGCGTTATACAGAAACAGTCATGTGTTATTTATAAAATAAAAATATAGGGAAGGGAGAAGTGTTGCTTCAAATTTTATATGCTGTCATAAAGACAGGCTTCAGGGTTTTTTTAAACTGCTTTCTGTCTCAGGGTTACATGCTGCAACACAGATAAAAGAATAAATGTGTCCACAGGAAAAAATGAGAAAGTGTCAATGTCACAGCCAAACTGTAGACTACCTGTACTACAGTAGAATATATAGAAGTGCTGAGATACGGTGAGGGTCCCTTTTTCCCTTTCCCTTTCTTCTCTTTCTGTTTCACCTATATGACAGCTATCAATAAAATCACATATAGGCAGAGTAATGTTTCTGGAAAGATCCTATCCCTTAATTAAAAGTGTGTAAAGATGGGGAAGAAAATTCAATTTACTATTCTAGAGATGATAATGCTTGGTGAAAAGCAATGCATGAAATCTTAAGCCCTACCCAAAATAAGTTGTCTGCAGTAAATTAGTAGAGTATTTAAAAAACCTTGCTAAGTTTACAAATAATTACTGTGGTTGATTTTGCAGACACTGTTCTGGTTATACTTTATTTTTGTGTTTTCTTACCCTTTCCATGAGGAGAGCCTACAGAGGACTCCTCCCCCCCAGAGTAAATGCATTTGGATGGTGCAAGATTAGTGATAATATTAGGTCTGTGTTTAGCTGAGGCATTTTGGAGTAATGTTCTGAAACACTATGGAAGAAAATCCAAAACTTTTTAAAAGTCTGAGGAATGAAGAGTAATACATGGGCTTTTAGGCTGTCTTAAATCAAATCATTGCAAAGGCTGTACTGACACGTGATTTATGAAAGATTTAATACAGTCCTTCTAATCGGATGAATTTTCTTGTTGGGCAAAAACTGTTAGTTATTACACTCTGTGCAACCAGCTGTGCTGTAAGGAGAGGAAAGTAAATCATCTGACTGAGAGGTCACTGGTGAATAGTAGCACAAGATCTGTTACCATTATTAGAGGATTATGAGGCTCTAGAGGACATCCGTTCTTTTATGGCCTTTCAACTGCTGGAATAAAATACTGTGATGGTAAATGACACCCTTATGGGATATCCATCTGAAGATGTGTTATTTTGTGTTTTTGGGGGACTGGGAGTGCAGTAAAAAAATAAATAGGTAAAATACATTTTTATTTCAGTAAAAAACATGTTTAAGGATAAGTTGAACTGGATTTGGCTCTCTCAGGTGGTGCCTAATGATATTGTTCTGTGTCTGATTATGTGAGCTTTGGAGAGTAGCTGTAGGGAAACAATCATATTATAGTAAGATCTTGTGGACAGATTATTCATGGTTGAAGCTTCTTGGTTAAGATCCTGCTGGAGTACGTGAAACTCTTGAAAACTAGAGTACTGAATACTTTCAAAAACCTGCTCATTTCACTGCCTTGCTTACTGGAGAAGTAAATTGGTGCTACGTGCCTTCCAAAATTCAGCCCATTTCACAGAAATTAAACCCGGAACTTTGCAGTGACATTTGTTTCCTGCCTTTTGGTTGGCTTTTTGTGGGGGATCTGGAATGATCTCTTAGTTTTAAAATTAACTCAGAAGAACACAACAGCATAGGCATGCAAGCAAAGGAAGTGTGGTGGGAATATGTAAAGTGATACCCTGCATTTAGAACTTAAAATGCGGACAGCATATGTTAATATGTATTTGGATTATATTTTTTTGAAATGGGATTTTCTTTTTGAACATGGCTTTACTTATCTTGCTGTTTTCTGGCTGTCTCTTATTCTTTGTTCTAACACAAGGGCTGCATGAGGACAGTTTCTCTTCAGTGAAATGAGAGGAAATGTGAAGGAACAGAAGAGGAAGATTATCTTCCTCCCCTGCTATCTTCCCTTACCTTACGCTTTTGAAGAGTAACTTTCCTGTAGCTTAGAAAAAGGAAATCAGATCACCAAACTGCAGAGAGTGATAACAGTTCTCAGACCTATTTATTAAATAAAGGCACTTGGTCTTGCATTTTTAATCTTACTTTAAAAAGGAAAGTTATTGACATGCCTCTGCATAATTTTTTGAAGATGCAAATCAATTTTAAAAAACAAACCCCATAATCTTGAAACGCTTCGAGGTTACTGATGGCAAATGTGACCTAACTGGCACATCTTCAAGGAGCGTGGGGGATGCAGATGGCAGTGTTGCCAGGCAGCATGCCATTCCCTCTCTGGAGCTGCTTCCTGCCTAGTGGGAGCTAATGAATTGTTGTATCAGCTTTTTGCCCCTACCCCCCCCCCCCCCCCCCCCCCCCCCGCTTTGCTGTAGTAGAACATTTTGGGGTTTTTCTACTCTTAAAAATTCAATTTACAGTTCAAACCAAGTACACTTAAAGACCAATACCTATAGGGAAATAAGTAACTGGTCTTACAGTAGTACGTGCTTCGTCTTTTCCTGTACTGGATGTTAGTGTAGAAGTTACTATAGAATTTTCATTTAATACCTCTTCAGTGTAGAATAAACTTTGTAACTAGAAAATTAACGCAAAGGACTTGGAATGAACTTCACATCACAGCTGATGAAGACTAGGCCTGAGTAGAGTGGTTAAAGGGTTTGAATGTTTTATAACTAAGGATTATGAATATAATTTATTATAATATGTATTTGAACATCATTCAGTCTGATTGCCATATGTGTAGTCCAGTGCAGATACAACTGAGGTAAATGCAGGTAGTAGCTATTGAATAGAGAGCTAGCTTAAGACCAAATGGAGTCGCATTAAGACCCTGCCCCTGGAAAAAGGAAGAGGCGCTATGGGGAGAGATCAGAGGGAAGTTAGGTAAGGAGTTTCATCATTGTAATGACATATCTGACTACGCATTTTTATGTAGCCTTTTTGGCCAGCAGAGGGTAGACTAATGACAGCATTCGTCAGGGATGAGTATGGTTTAAAGAATTAATGAAATCTTATTGTCAGGGTTGAGAGTCTTCCAACCATGCTGCTGCATACAAAACTTTCTGGATAATACTGTTAGAAGGCATTTCTTCCCTGTTCACACATCATGTCAATAGTTGCATGGAAATTTTATGTATCTCAGTGGAGGAGCATGTGTGACCTTTCTGATAGTTTTGGGACTTAAAGTGGTGATGCACGTTGCTGTGTGTGTAATTAACTAACATAAATAATTAACATTAGTTAATGATTGCTCCCCTTCCTCCAGAGGTATGGAATATCCATTGCTTCCTTGTTGCCCTGCAACTTACCTTGTATCATTCAAACATTTAGGTAAATCAGGTGATGTATTTTTTTCTTAACACTCAAGGTACAACAGGTACCCAGAAATAAAACTGCCTCTATCAAGTCTCCTAGCCTCAAGGGGATTTTTTTTTTTTCTTCCTGTATTACTTAGTTTCTGTGCAAGATTTCTTTTCCTGAAAGCTTGATTTAACCCAAACAGGTTCTTGCTTTGAGGTCATTGAATCTTTGGTACGCAAGTCTTCTTTTGGGTTCCATTTCATTTAATCAGGAGGTCAATTTTAGTTTTCTTCCTGTGTACTGATGAACATAATTTTCTCTCGGGCAGTGCTGTTGTCCCTTTGACATGGGTGAAGTGGGGAGTATAACTGCATTCTGCATAGGTTAGTCTAAAATCATTACTGTTGGAGAGTGGAAAGGAAAGGTAGAGCAGCAAATTAAATCTCGTGTTATGAGTGAAGGTTTCATTTTTCTGTTTTTCAGTGTTAATGCAGAAATCTTATTACTGAATTTTGACTGGGACCAGAATTGATGTTAATCAAACTCTGCCATGTGCTCATGAGTTTGGAATGACATGCTCCCCCCACCTGCGTTTGTACTTCAAAGAATGTTATGATAGCAAGGACTATTCTTTATGAAGCAGGATTTATAAAATATCAATGAAAACATCAGTGTGCTTATCAGCATTGTTCTCACATCATAGCCAAAACACAGCACTTTACTAGCTGCTAAGAAGAAAATTGACTCCATCCCAGCTGAAACCAGTACAAAGTTTTTTACTTGTCATACAAGAGAAAATCTGAAAGAAACTAAGAACAATGAATTCGTTGCTTCTCGGGGTACGTTGCGTTCAGAGGTATCTTATTTCTTGTTAGATTTTAGTCTTTCTTCTGCAGGACTGTTTATTCTGGATGAGTTAATTTTTTAATGAGAGAGAATCAGATTGTAATTTCAGAGCAACTTGCAAAGAACCACCACTGTTCTGGTGTAAGTCGGGTTTACAGCCACTTGAACAGGAGGAGTGTTGCCCATCTCATAACCTACCTTGAATTGTTGCAAAGTTGGTGTGACTTTATACAGTTAATGGTAATTTAGAAACACATCAGAATTATCTCTGCCTACAACTGTCTGGGCTACTTTGGTCTGCTGAGACAAGGTTGTTTGGTTGGCCTGGGAAAGAATTGGTTAAGAATGTTGGTTGAGAATGTTCGTGCTGGAGAATATAATGTAAAACCTAATCTCGGTGGCTGACTCTTTCTTGAGGTCCATCAGTTTTACCCTTAGCTGTAAGGTAGTAATAGTGCTTATTATAGATTCAGCTTTTGGGAGTGAAGAAGCAAAACAAAAGACTGTAAAAAACCAAAGCTAGCAGTATACTTCAGGTCAGAAGCTAAATTTGTCACTTAGAGCTTTGCATATTCAGATGAGCTATTCTCACTGCCACCTTCAATGCTGATCTATGCTATAAGATATGCGCAGTTAGATAAACAAATAACCTCCACTTAATTATCTCTGAAATTCTGAAAGTTGATTGACATATTTTATTACACATTGGCTTTTGAAACTGACAGTTGAAGCCTCGATTCCTATGGAAGCATCTATACAGATTTCCAGTTGTCTGTTTGCATAAATCTAACAGTCTTGTGGTATGTGTAAGGCAGGATGCTTAATTAACCCACTTGTAATTTACATTTTCTATGTAAAAAAATAAGTAATTCATCTAATGGAAGAAGTCTTGCTCATACAGCTTTTATTTAGAAAACTGATCATTATGTGGTATAATTGGAGGATTGAATGTTCTCTTTGAAATATTGGTGCTTCTTAGGAAGTTTTTTAGCTTGACAGATCCTGCATCATCTCTGACTCTGATACCTTATTTCTATATTGCTCATCTGCCATTCATTTTTTATGTAAGAGGTGACTTAAAATAAATTAACCTGTACATGTTGTGCTTTCACCCCAGGGGGCAGCTGAGCCCCACAGAGCCACTCACTCCCCTCTGCTGGGATGGGGGAGAGAACTGGAAGAGTAAAAGTGAGAAAATATAGAGGAATGAAGCTGGGTTAATTAGCATTGATAACATACAGCTGTGGGCTGGCTTCGGGGGCTGTGGGTTGGCTGATGTAGATAAGGTGCAGGTGTGGCTGGTTCTGTTAAGTGATTGAGAGCAAATGGAAAGAGAGCAGCCAAGGAAGAAGCAAGAGAAGAGAGAGAGTGCCCTGGATGAGGAGGGGCTAGGAGAAGGCAGTAGAGGGACTGGCATGAAGAGTGTGTTGGTATGAGATGGTAAAACACCTTGCTGGCTAATTTTGAGAGTGCTGCGACAAGAAAACTATTGGGTTGAGATAAAGACAGTTTAATACGGAAAACAAAAGCTAAGTGCATAAGCAAAGCAAAATAGGGAATTCATTCACCACTTCCCTTGGGCAGGCAGGTGCTCAGCCATCTCCAGGAAAGCTGGGCTCCATCACGTGTAATGGTTACTTGGGAAGACAAACGCCATCACTCCAAATGTCTCCTCCCTTCCTCCTTCCGCCAGCTTTATATGCTGAGCATGACATTATACGGTATGGAATATCCCTCTGGCCAGTTGGAGCCAGCTGTCCCGCTGTGTCCCCTCACAGCCTCTTGTGTGTGCCCTGCCAACTTGCCAGCAGGGCAGCATGAGAAAGGGAGAAGGCCTTGACACTTCATGAATGCTGCTCAGCAATAGCTAAAACATCCTTGTGTTGAGGTTTTGGTCACACTGTTGTGGTCACAAATGCAAAACATAAGCCCATACTAGCTACTAAGCAGAAAATTAACTCTATCCCAGCCAAAACCAGTGTCCAGCAAAAGCTGGAAAACTGCCCAATTTATCTTCAGTCCAAAGGTCTGAAACAAAGGGGACGGAGGGTGCTAGCTAAGAAGATGCTTTTGTTTGGCATAAACAGGTGGGAAAAGAAGGCACTGTTGGACTGAAAGTGCTCCTGGGTGTGAATGTCTGCATAAATGAGGATTACCTTATATTCTCAGGACATTTTACTGGTTTTGCTTTGAAAGATTGACAGTAAAGCGAGTCCTCTGTTTAGGCAGGTGATGGAGTGATGATTACCTCTACAGATGGTAGACAACAACCTGGGGTAAGAGAGAGAGGGAGACTAGTCAATTAGGTAAAAATGAGAGGAAGTTCTGGTTTATAAAGGGATTTATTCTGTATAGGAATGTCAAGTAGTATTTGGATAACCAGAGAAAATAATGTATTATGGTTAATTCCTTGGGTATTAAATATAGATTCCAGATAAATGTTTTTCAGTTTATGGAAGCACAAATTTGGATTGCTTAACTGTAAAGATAGCGATGTCTTGTAGAAAAAACTATTTTTTATTTTCGATAATTTGGAGCCAATAATTACGAAGGGGAGTATGTGAAACTTCAGAGCTCTCGGATTTTTATTCATTATTCCTGCTCTGTAGTTTCTGTGGACTGAGGCAGACCTTGGTACAGTGCAGAATTTTATCATCTGAAGACATTGCTCATGTAAAAATGTATGTTGAGGGAATGTTGTAGCAGAATTTCCCATAGCTATGTTTTTGAACCACTATATGTATAAACCGACAATATGTGTTTGTGTATATATATATGTATATATATATAGTGGTAGCTTTACCAGGATAAATTTTCAGACATCTAAGATTGTTGAATTACATATTGGATTGAAGATTAAATCCAATCTTGTCACTGGGTTTGAGAGTTACTCAGTCTCCTAGCTCAACCCAGTATGTATGGGATTTAGTACACATTTGTTTTTCTGCTTTAAGCCTCCATTCTTGGACTTACTGAAAAGGTTTTCTGAAGTTACAGTAATTTAAGGTTAAAGAGGAAAACTTTTTCAGGGGTGACTCACTACAGAGGTAGACACTAAAAGTGAAATGGAGAACTCTATACCCTGTTTACCATGTAAGGAAAATAATTTTCTGAAAATTCAGAAATAATTGTGTCTGCTTACTGCTGCTAATTACCAGGTTTTCTAATTAGCTTTTCTGTTCTTGGGAATGACATTGTCTTTTAACACAAGTTTTAGCTATGGAAGACTAACCCATGTGGCTAAGTGAAAATTGTTACTACTGTATAAAGGCAGAATGTAAACCAGTGCTGTGTAATTACTTTTAAGTACCTATAAAATCAAGTGGGGAAAAAAAGCAAGGCCCTCATGAGTAGATTTAATTTTACAATGTAATGATACGAATGTGCACAAGAAAAAACTGAAGGACCTGCTGGTATGAAAATACTGAAAATCTGATCTAAAGAAAATGGAAATGGAGGTAAATAAATCTCCTTTCCTTCATGGTCACCTCAGGGGCAGCTCTGTGGAAGTTTTATACCACATATTAAAGAATGCAGTAAATTATATTGTATTACATAACAGGTTTGTGAGATATGATAGTAACATCATCAGAATTCCTCCGTAATGACAGAGCTGATTTGGAATACTTTCTCCATTGATTTGGTATGCATTTTAATGTACCATTTTCAATCACATGTTCCTTTCAGTGTGCCTGTAATGGAATTTCAAGTAAAAATGAATTTGTTGTGGAAATTAGATTATTGCAGTGGTTACAGCTAAACATGCATAACAGGGTGCTTTCTTAGGATCTTAGAATCATTTAGGTTGGAAAAGACCTTTGAGATCATGAAGTCCAACTGCTAAGACGATAACTTAGAAACAAATTGGAAGTCTTATGAGTTTGCAGACTAGAATTTTCCTTTCTCTTTCCTATTAGCAGAAAAAATAATGAAAAAAAGGCAGGAGTTTCTAAGATGTTCTGACAAGGTTACCATCTGATGTAAGATACCAGGTTGGCAGCCTACTTCCAAATTTATTTCCTGTTTTTTTTATTTTAGGTCCCAACTCTGATCCCAGTTCTGATATTTAAATTGGGAAGACCTTTGGAACCTGCACTTTACAGGGATATATTGTATACATTGCCTACACTGGGTGTACACAAGGTCAGAATGAAAAATTTTTAGTAGAACAAAAACTGTATCAATAAGAGGTCATTTATTTGTAAAAAACTATTTATACTGAGCAATGCATAGCTTGCTTAAAGTAACTGATTTGTAAGCTTCGGCATACCTTTCTGATATTTTGGATGGCATATGACGTTTGCTTTAAAGAATGAAATGTACATCATGCTTTATCTGCACTGTGCCATCATTTTATATCTGACGAAGATGCTCTTGGGTTCGTTATGTACTAAAGTTTTTCAGAAAATTACTTCCAGTTTTTTACCAACATCGCAGTTGGACGGTTATCTGCTGTTGTACATGGTTGTAAAATAATGATTTGTAGGTTAGTCTTTGTTCTTGGACATAAAAAGTAACAATGACATTTGGTTAAAAAATTTGTTTCAGGTTTGTGTAGCTCAGATTCTACGTGCCATATACATGCTGGGGAGCACGCCAAAGCTCAGAGCAATTACTTTGCGGCTGATGACATCCTTATGGGAAAGACAGGTTAGAAAATTCTTGTAGTGTCACTAAGTGTAGTTGAAAAACTTCATTACAACTAACGAAGAGAGGAAATTAATTTTGAAACATTGCTTATACTGGTATCTCATTATCAGGAATGTAAAGTAAATGGTGAGTATTGCTTCTGCTTTAGTAAAAAATTTCAATAGTATGTCCTTCATGAAACCTGCTTTTCTTTCCATCAGGTCTCAGATTGCAATTAAGGGAAAAGAATTGTTTGAAGGACAGCTTTCTGATTTTCATAATGTGCAGTAAGAACAAGACCTTTAGATGGCAATAATTTGCTGCTTTGTTTGTGAAGTAGCAACAGAGATTTGGTCTGCGAAAGCCAGAACTCGGTGCAGCATCAGATTCCAATAATGAAGAAAAACAGAGTATGGAATGCAATAAAAGTAGTATTTAGAGGTCACGTAAAAGTGATAGCAATTGAAAATCCTGTCACTAGCTTTTGAAGGTGTGATGATAGCTTTTAAATTAAATTTTTTCTAGGATCGAATTTACCCAGAATTGCAGAAGTTCTTGATGATGTCGGATACACCCTCTTTGTCTGTTGACAAGGAGGTTCAGTGGGAAAAGCTGGTTGCTAAAGCTGCTTGTATAAGAGACATATGTAGGCAGAGGTAAGCACAAGCATTATCCATCTTACATCTTTGTAAGGGAAAACAATTTATTTATTTATTTCCAGAAATTCTGTATAATTATTTTTACCTTCTCTGTTATATTAATTGAGAGTAATATTTTTCTAGTTGTATGAGGTACTGACTCGAGCATTGCTAATCTCAACAGCTAGTAAGTTTTGGGGGTTGTATTATAACTAATAGAAAGCATGTATAAATAACATTAAAATTACTTCATCCTGAAACAAAACATTATGAAACAAAAAAATTATGAAGAGTGATGAAATATTAGAAGAAACAACCCATGTCTATCTTTTGATCTATTTGAAGAAAGATAGGATGCTTTTCTGAAAAGTGTATTTTCTCACATGCAAATTGCTCATCTTTATTCAGATACACTACTGACCACAGAACACAGTTGTACAAGTCTAAGTGGATGATATATTGATACTGATTCTTTCCAGCTCTAACAATCCGTGAATATCAGTACTTGACAATGATTTACAGTTCCCATAAAGATTATTTTTAAACACATTATCACTTACTTCCTGGTTTTATGTGCACAGTAGCATCTTTTCTCTGTCACCTATCTTTTGGTTTCCACTTTTCGCTTTCTTGAAGATCAGTCACAAACAGCTGGGAACATTCATGTATCTTTCCATCATCAACTTAAAAAAAAAAATATTCTTAAATAAAATATCCTTTGCTTTACTTCATCAACCTTCTTTAATTTTGCCAAACAGCATTTTTCAAGAACATGGCAGGGGGCAGGGGCAGGGAAGTAAAAAGTAAGAGATAAATCTCAGTGCAGCTGTAATATTCTTTTTAGCAGGTAAGTGGTGTAGTTAGAGCTCAGGTGTATCACGTTCTTTGTGCACTTAGAAATTATTTGGAAGAAAGTAAGAGTAAATAGAGAAAGTCTGAATGTTCCATGCTTATAAATCACCTAGCCAGGTGCTATTTACCCCAGTTTTGTATAGAAACAGTATAAGGAGCTGCTGAATATGTGGTTGACGCCTCCTAAACCACTACCTGATAAAATTGAATGGAAGTGAAAGGACTGGAAAGCAAACAAGCAGCCCATGCAATCACTGAAGGAGGGACAAATGACATTGCAGCAGGAAAAAATTCGGAAAAATATTCCTGTCTGAAATAAGAGGGCCAGGAGACTTTTGCTGCCAGAATCTCCGCAATACACAGTAGTGAGATAGAAGGCTGCAACAAAGAAGCAAAGAAGAGTGTCTAATAGCCCAGGTGGATTTTCCTTTTAGGTCACTTCTTGAATGATGTAATCTTTTAGCACTCATAACATCCTTGAACAAAAACTTCCATATCTTAAGCACTTGGTGATCTTTTATTTGGAACTTGATGTCTGCTGATTTAATTCTCCGTATCACATAGCCTTTAGAGCTCTCTATCATGTTCTTCCTTGTATCTTTTTTTTTTCTGGCCCATTTTAGTATGTTCTAGTTGTCACTTAAAACCAATACTCGGTACATTTTTGTGTATATAATAGAACTTGTGTGTATTCATGAATATTGCCTTGTTATCTTCATGGTTTTTTATTCAGACCATACCAGCACGGAGCAGACATGTTGGCTGCGATTTCCCAGGTATTAAATGAATGCACAAAACCTGATCAAGCTGCACCTGCTGCCATAGTGTTACAGGGTCTTCAGGCACTTTGTGAGGCTGAGGTAAGACTAAATTGGTTTGTCCCTGTGTTTCATGTTTTGCTTGTGGATCATGGACTATTTACCTACATGGCCTTTTATTTTTAAGAGTACATTGGATTGTTACAGAATTATTTTTTTTCTGACAAATTTAATTTCTCTCTTCCAACATCAGTTAATTGTTCCTGGAAAATGATATTGTGAACTTCTACAAGTCAGCCCTTCAGTGCATGGGTTGGAATTTTAGGTCAACTGTGCAGTTTGTTTCAAAGACATCCTTTCATGGGTTTTTCCTTGAGATTTGCGGAGAACAGCTGTTCAGCACATAATTCTGACTGGCTGAAAAGTACATAACTCGTTCTTTTTTGATAACCTTCTTACTGGCCTGCCCTGCTGGGTCTCATTCTCACAGTGTGCTTGATAGGGAGTGAAATCACTTGTAATGGGGAGGCTTCTGTTTTACTCTAATGCATCCATTACTTACTGATAAAGAGGACAAGTAAGCATTGGAACATACTGCCCAGAGAAGCTGTGCTGTCTCCATTGCTGGAGGTTTTCACACTACTTTTGAATACAACCCTGAGCAACTGGGTCTGATCTCACAGTGACCCTGCTGTAAGCAGGAGCTTGGACTGGAAATATCCTGAGGTCTCTTCCAAACCAAATTGTCCTGTGATCCTATGATACCCTTTCTTTTCACAGTGACGTCCCAGATGTGGTGATGCAGGCACAGATATGGTATGAATCACACTATAGACTAGTTGGGGACTATGCAGGCCATCTAAGTTAGTGGACTGATGATAGCCTGCAGGACTGTTTGGTTACCCATTCTCTGCCAAACAACAATTTTACGTCTATGCAGTTCTTCACGTTTTAGAGCAGTGTTTACTGCAGTGAGGCAAATCCAATGAAATCCAGCCATTGCCAGATGATACATTTGAAATCATGTCTGCACTTAAAGGACAACATAGTAAATGGTTAGCAGCCAATACACATTAGTATTCAATAGTTGAAAAGCTTCACACAATGGCTACTTAGAACCAACTTATTCAGGTTAATTACTGTGTTTGCTGTTGATATGGAGTTTGGCTCTTAATGTCGTCGCATAGGCAGGTTCATTACCCAGTGTGCAGTGCCAATTCATATATCGACTTGAGGAACTGAGGTATTTCTTTTCTTTCATTCTAGTTTGTGCAAAGTAGGGAGCTAGGTGGTAACCCACAGATGCTTAGCTCCCCAATTGTTAGAACTTTACACTATTTATACAGTTCAGCAAACAAAGACATTGGTTACAAGTTACATAGTTCCTTCATTACTTAGTACTCAGTTTCCTATTTGTAACACAATTCTCTTGCTTCTCATGTTAATTAGTTCACATGCTCAGTCTCAACTTCTTTTTGGGTCTGGGGGATCTTCAGTCGATGGCCAATGAGTCGGTGCCAGAATTACCTTTCCCATGGTTTTCCCTTGCTGAGCTCATTCCTCATGGTGAGCTTCCAGTCAGCTCATCTATTTTGTGGGGGTGCTTCCCTTTGAAGTGACTGTTTCAGACAAAGGATTTACCAGTGCTTAACAAAGCGCTTAGCGGGACATACAAAATACTCATATCTTGAATTAACCATTAACAACTCATTTGTTTCAATTGTCTTCAAGTCAAACTTCTAACAGTACATTTGATTTTATTAATCATCCCCCATCATTTGATGTCATTGAGGTCACATAGGTTCTTTGAATGCTGGCCTCAGTGTTTACGCAGTGGTTTCCCAGGCTGAACTGTATTTAGACTGTGTGCTGGAAAGAAGCACGAGCTAAGCCTATGACACATGTCACATACTACTATGAAAACCTCATTTGAGAGCAGACATACCATACCACTGTTGAGAAGTGGAAGGCTGAGACAGCTTCAGGTACTCAAGATGGAAGGAAGGGGAAAGAATGTCCTTGTGGACAGGTACCAGTTTCTCCTGTCCTAATTCTTACAGATCTTCCTCATCTTGCTTTGTTTCCCCAGTTTCATGCCACTGTAATGTACCTGCCACCCAGGTATGCTGAAGGTTTAGTAGAGAGTTTTCTTGTCGTTTGGCAAGCTGGCTAACCATTTGGGTTAAGTAATGTAGTCTGTCCCTTATTTAGTATTTAGACTGCAGTTTGCAGTGCAGAAGCCTTAAACAGCATAACCACAGAGGTTGGTCAGAGGGTGCTTTCTCTCTCTGCCACTGTCTCAATAGATAACCATGGGAAAGGGATTTAATCTCTTTGAGCTTTTCCATGGGCAGCTGCTTAGGTACCCGATTCTAGCAAGCACCTAATTTTCAGTCAACTTCTGCACCAGTATAACAAGTTATGTTTTCATAGTAGTGTTGACATAGGTGATGATGTAACCTTATAACCGTGTGGTTTTATCAAAGCTCAAGTTCTCGGAGTCTCAGAAGGGCTCCTTTGTAAAAGTAACACTATAATAAAGTGTGCTGCAACATTGATATTTTTGTTGTTGTTGTTGAATACTGTGGAAGAACAGTTTTCCATTTTGTTGACTGCACTAATTGTTTTGTGTAAATGTAATGGCTTTACCCAAAGTGCATACTACATGAATGGCATTAAAAGTACTGGCTTCACTTTTGCAGGACTCACAAGAAGAGCTAGCCCTCCCCCCATCTTCCCCTTTTAATTTTTTTGGTAGCCATAACAAAAGGCCTTCAATGAATAGTGCACAGTAACTTGCATGTCAAAAATGTAAAATACACACAGTTCCTGCTGGACTACATTTCCTATTTCTGGGCAAATATTTTGGGTTTTTTTCCCAGTGATTTCAACAGAAGCCAGTGTACTTCCTATAAGGCCATCTATCCTGGCATCTAATCAATTTCATGTATCAAGTACTGTATGCAAACCAAGGAATTTTCAAGAATGAAAATGCTAGGCATAGCATTTAAAACCCCTTTCCAAGCTTTTTGTGGGAGTGGGTTTCTTGCTGTTTATTCACTCAGTCCATATGTATTTGTGTATTGATCTGAAAGAATTACTAGCATAGCAGAGTAATATAACGAACTGAAAAATTGTCTGAGAAGAAATTATGTTGACTAAGTTTAACATTCAGGAGGAATTACAAAGCTAGATGGTGTTTAAACAGTGTATGCTTAAAAACTACTCTTAAAATGACGAGTTTGTGTTGAGATGCTATCAGAGGATCATTATCTTCTTCTTGGGCTCAAGTTTCTGCCAGCTTCACTTTCCGAGGTCAGATTTACTTCTCATGCTCTTTTTGCCTTACTTTATATCCTTGGCCTTGTACATAGTTAACATCATCATTTCGGTTTGAACTCTTTAGCCAATAGTGTAGGTGCAGTTCCTTACCCGTGCAGATCTGCTGTTGAAGGGCACTGCCAGGCTCCCAAGGATGATCTCTGTATAGGTAAGGGTTTTTCCACATACAGAATTAGTGAGTAAAATAAGTTGCACAGGAACCTTATTGGCCTGCGTTCAGTCTAACTGGTCTGGGGAACACCCAGCCTCAGGATATTTCCCATTTTACTTGATTTCCCTATTACCTGCTACGGCTGCTAAAAGTGCTGCGGCTGCTTTTTTTGTTTTTGGTTGTTTTTTTTTTTTTTTTAATCTGAACTGTGTGATTTATGCCCTCACTGAATGAAAATGGTGTTACCAGCTGCACTTTCAAGTCAGCTACCAAAATCCATTTTAGTACGTCTTCATCACTGGCGTGATTTCTGTATTTTGGAAGCTGGAAATGTCAAAGATATTGTGGCAATTTTTCCTGTTACAAATGCACTATGTTGTATCGTACAGTAGTTTGAGTTGGAAGGGACCCTTAAAAGTCATCTAGTCACAAACAGTTCCTCCTCCTGCATCTGCTTCTGTACCCAGCCTCTTTTCATCTTGGAAGCATTCATTGCAGTGGCAACTTTTGTTTTGTGTCCCTTGATTACGATAGGTGGCTTACTAGTGTTACCATGTTGTTTTCTTCTCTTCTTCTCCCTGTTTTTGCTTCCCAAAGCTTTGCCATTTTATGTATTTTGACATTTCATTTGCTTTTTTTGCAAGGCTGGAACAGATTTTTAACCTTGTCTTCTGGTTTTGCTAATAAGATAGCTAGTACTCTTGCACTTTTTGTAAGAAATGGTATATAGTGATAGCTTGAGAGACACTGGATAGCCTCAGCAACACTAAATTCATCAATGTATTTTAGGTGGAGAAATTACTGCTTTGTCTAGTAGTAAGAAGATTTTATTTTTTTCAGAGCACACAGCATGATTTGCAGTGTTACTAGGTTTTGTCGAAACTTTGTGATCTAAAACACTGACAGTGGCTCTTAATTTGCATGTTACTTCTTTTTGTTTGGTCTTCAACTTCATGGTGGATTCATTGCGGACACAAAATACCTTAAGGAATTCTATACTCTAAGTAATTATAATCTGTTAGCAGAAACTGGAAAACTACTTATGTAGGCCACAAAAGTAATTCCCCTTTTGTATCTGACATTTCAATGTAAGCATTTTTTCATTTGAATGTGGGCATACTCTGTAGACAAAAT
The DNA here is from genome assembly GCF_017639655.2 of Falco naumanni. Classification (NCBI taxonomy): domain Eukaryota; kingdom Metazoa; phylum Chordata; class Aves; order Falconiformes; family Falconidae; genus Falco; species Falco naumanni. The sequence goes on along the minus strand of NC_054080.1, from coordinate 48,931,359 downwards.
GGTCATGGCCAAACTTTTTACTGTGGAAATGGCATTGAGGAGCGATTTGGCTGTGAATCCTCAGGACTAATAGTAGTGCATCTGCCTCTACGGCACCATTGTGTTGTCAAGTCAGCTGGATTTGGAGTATTGGGCAAAATAAAGAAGACGGTCTTATTTACTAATAAGTATTATTTATTCCTAAATCATATTTGTCCATAAATGTCACAGGGCAGCCAGTGTCATTTTTTGTTACCACAGTGCAATACTCTCTGACCAGGTTATTTTAGATATTCCATGCATGGAAGATATAATATGTAATGTCAAATTTACTTGTTTAAAGATAGTTGTTACACAGGATTTCAGATTCAGCAGGGTGGTACAAAACATACTGAAATCGCAATACAAATGTAAGTTACATTTAGCAAAATACAGCAATTGCAATATACAGTTCAGTCACAGTACCAATTAATGATTCCCATTACCCATCTCTGACTGTCATGTTGTTAAGTGTCCCCAGTTGCCAGGAAGGAATATGGGGGCTGAAGTCAGCTCAAGCCCCTTGCTCACTTCGAAATTCTCTTGTTGGCTGTCTAGTTTTTATACTATATGTTGGGCTGAGCCATGTATTTGCTTCCCCATGTGCTGATCTGACTGACTGAGAGACATGTTCACACTCTTAATGATCTGGGGAGAAGCATTCATACCATTGGTTGATCCACTGAACTGTTGATAGCTGTGTATCTAAAACAAAGGTCGTCTTTGTGTTGAGTCAGTTTCTTTGCAACAGCAGTGGTCAGTCCCACCCTGCATTATTCTCTGAGCTTCATGGGCACATCACCTTTGCTGGTGTGACCCTTCTATTGTAGGGGTTTATTGGTCCGTCATAGTGTGTAATCCTTAATGCAAAGCAGTGGTATGCCCTTTACTTTTGGCAAGTTGCACTGATTTCTGTAGCTGGCTATTAAATATAACACTTTGCAGTAGAGGGTGTGTCTGGTAGATTTTGCTGCGATGTTCCAGAAAGATTCCGATAGATTTTATCCTAATTGCGTTTCAGAGGAGATTCTGAATTTCAGGCAATCATAATGAAAGATGTGGAACTGCTCTGCAATAAATAAAGAATACCACATGTTCACTCGGTTACTGACACATTTACTGTCTGGATATACTGATTCAGTTTTAAGGTTTTATCAAAAAGATAGAAAGGAAGACATAATTCACAAGTAGCTACCTGAGGATCATTTTGGGACAATGACAGACCAAGGAATCTATTTTATATTTCTGCTGAACCTACTGGATTGTTTTAATAAAAATTGCAGTTGTACTGGGATACACTTTTTTCTGTTTTGCATACTCTAGGAAGACGTACTAAGGTTGCTAAGAGGTGATGGAGTTGTTTAGAATGCTGTTAAACAAGACACATTGCCAGCTGTGTTTTCTAGGTTATTTCAAAATGCCAGTTCTGCCCAAGTCATTTTTTCAGATTGCCGGAAGTTTTGAGCAGTCTAAATATGTTTACTTCAAAAAATCAAGAAGAAACCCCCTTTTCTCATTTCATGTGTTGTTTTAGGATAGAGAACACGTAGACTATAAGGTGATGGCTACAGCAGCACTGTGATCACAGGGAACAGTCAGCTATGGCAACCACAACCAAAAGGCTTCAGAGCTGTTGTTATGCAAGTGTTGTGGTCCATGATCCACCCAAAAGGAGAGGAGTCTTGCACCTTGCTTTCATTGGAAGAGGTTGTGACACCTGCAGATATCAAAGGGTGAACCCAAACAACCATAAAGAGCTAAGAAATATAACAAGCAATTTTTGGACCTTATTTTACAGTTGTTAAAGCTACCATTTCTCCTTTAAAAAGCAAGTGGAATAGTCCTTGTGTAGCCTAATCCAGTTGGCCCTCCTTTGTGGGGTGGGCTAGGTGACCTCCAGAGATCCCTTCCAACCTAAGTTGTTCTCTGAGTCACGGATTCTGTGATAGACTTGGTACGCCAGACTTGCTGAAGTGTGAATGGGTATTCTGTCTCAGAGCAGATGCTGCTTAAAATTATGTGCTGCTCTGACTTGCTTCCCCCCTAAATCAGAAGTGAAATTCAATTTCAATGTTGTTGCCTATTTTTTCCCATGATTTCCCTTCTTAGGACAGTAAGTCATCTGAAGCAAGTGTGCCTTTTCTGTATTTGACATCAGTAAAATTTCTATTATTACAAAGATTTTATTATTTTATTATTATAAAGTGGGTTTTTTCCCCTCTAGCAAATATATTTTCAGTCAGTGCTTTTTCCAGCAGTAAGCTTGCTATTTTAAAACAAATTTTAAAAAACACAAAACACAAATGTAACCCACAATATACTGTACCAGAAGCACTGACAACTTGGATGGTTGTTAACGTCTCAATATGACAATGAAATATCCGTTTGAACAAACCTAGGATGAATAAAAAAACCCCAACAAAGAACATAAAGGTGAAAACAGACTTAAAACTTCCACCAAAGTATGACACTCGTGTGTCTAGATCTGTGAACGTACATTTTCTGATTAACACTGGTTCTTTTTCTGCAGATAGTAATTGACTTATCAGTGTCATGAAATTCTCTTATCTTGCTAGTTTCATAAGAGTGTGTTGCATTTTTGGAGGACAGCTTTGTCCAGCTGAGCAGTGACTCTGGAATCACAGGGCTTTTCCTTCGGGGTTCATGACTGGCAGAGGCAGTTCATTACAAGATGTTTATCACAGTCATCTCTTCCTCCGGAAAGACATCATGTCAAGGTTATTAATGCTTTTATAACATTTTTATTTATTTACTTTTAAAATATTTCTGTGTAAAGTACAACTCTCCTATCTTCCCCGCTGTTCCCATCTCCCTGCTCCATTGGTTCACGGTATTTCATTTAGTACGGTGTTTTCTGTAGGACTGCCATTATGTTACCAGTCTAGAAAATTCCTTCTGAAAGAAGCCAAGAGAATTGTACAGTCTTAACCTCTTCAAAAGTATTTTTAAAGGAAATCTAATGTTACGGCAACCAATGATGAAGTCCATTAATGACAGGCCAGAGGGCACAGCTGTACTCAGTGATGATTTTAACATCCTCTAGCTTCTGTATTTATTGGCTACTACATGATGTTTAGTGAGATTAAATATTCTTCAGATAGATTCACCAAGTTTATTTGGGTTATTACCCAGTCTGAAGTCATATGAGATCCACTTCAAAACCAAATACTTAGTTGTCAGCATAATTTGGGCAGGCGGGACATTCTGTAAATTCTTATTTTTTCTCAGAACGCAGCAAAAGTTTTTAAGTTATGGTATATTCCAAGCTGCACTGCTTCTTCAGTTAAGACAAAAAAAAAACAAAACAAAACCACACATGCCCTTGTTGACAAATCTCTTCTTCCAAACCTGTCCTTGGATTCTTTCTGTCCCAATTTAAAATTGAAGTAGAATTTAATAACCTGAATGAACTCATATTGTTTCTATTGTCCTTTTATAATAAATGAAAATAATAATAATGTTTCTTCCTCTCCTAATACCAGCAGTGTTTAAAATGAGAAAGAAGTGACTTCCTGCAAGCTCCTGTGCTATAAACTGAGTATGCAATGGCAATGTGTTATTTTTGGTTGGGA